>NC_051191.1:2400000-2762530 GCF_015220075.1 Falco rusticolus | reverse complement strand
CGTTACTACAGGAAAAAAATCATGTAGGTATCAAGAGGCTTTGATTTCCCCAGGCGTCAGTGAAGTTGAAAGGAAAGGGCATAGCAACCTGACAGCCTGCCTGTGGGCCCACTGAGTGGGTTTTTACTTTTCTTCAAGGCCCTGTAGACACAGATTTCATTGTGCTCTCTGTCATTGTGGCTTTCATCTCCATAGAAACACAGAAATGTTAGTCCAGATACAAAAGGGAGTCTGAGTGCCTCAAACAGAAATGGGTAGAGTTTAGCAGTCAAAGACAGTATTTGACATTATTCTAATTTACTAGACGCTTCCCTTTTTTTGATCCAGATGTTTCCTATGCACCTTTAATTACATCCATAGTAACACTCAGTAAAACATACTCTGTTCTCTGAATACGTGTTAGAGTGCCATGTGGGGGTAGATCTGCTCTGTATCCATACAGTGACTCTACAGATCTACGATGTAATTATTACGTTGCATGTTTTGTGTTTGAAGTACTGTGAGGTCTGAGTTAACATTTGCATAGCAGGTGGCCATAAAGTGCATGCCCCAGGGAGTGTCATGATGAATATTAATGATGCAATACCTACCTGGATAGTCTTGGAGAATTGCATAATATGATCAGGAAAAAACCCTGTGGTTCAATCTTATCCATAATACTTACTAGAAAATGTCTCTGGTGTGAGTTGCTATCCAAAATGTTTCTGGAGTTGTATCGTCTTGTTAGCATGAGACTAAACCTTGCCAGGGAGTATGCACGCAGTCTTGGACTTCCCAGCTCTACCCCAACAGTAGTGTGGATGTTGCTTAAAGCTCTCATTACGCCTAGGGATTACCCTTCTCTGAGTGGCCGAGTACACAGATTCAGGTTTCACACAGTGACACTGGACTTTGTAATGGTCAGTCCTGTAAACCTCAAAATTAGACAGTAGCTGTAGGACTGACCATTACCTGAATTCCCTGTGCTTTATACGAGAGAAGCAGGCTTCTATACTGACTTTCAGTTAGCTATGTACCAGGGTGCCAAAACTCAGGCATTCCAACAAAAGCCTGAGAAAACGTATCTGAGACTTTGACTTTTGCAATCATTTACACTCAAGTTTAGGTCTGCAGTTTAAAGACAATTCCTGCAGGTTTTGGAAGTGTTTGCCATACTGCAAGCTTTTCACTGTGTAGTCAGGAATGTGAAATTTCTAGGTTTTTTTGAGAGAACACAAAGTAAAGTGCAAGGTTAGCAAGACTAGCTGTTTTGCAAAAGTCCCATTTCCATTTCTCAGCTGCTTTAACTTTACTTTTAACAGAATACTGGGACAAGACAGACAACCCCCGTGTGCTGCTTTCCCAGCTGTGTATAACAGAACAGGAATACACCTGAAACGTAAGTGTTCAGTTCCTTACTGTCTTGTATTCTTCAGTCATGTGGAAAATAGTAGTATGGTACAGCAGTACTGGACTATGAGGAATTCAATACTAAATCTTTTTTCCATCAATTTACAATGGGCTTTTTCGGTTTTGCCTCTCTCCTTGCCCCTCCCCCCCCTACTAAAAATAGCTTAGTGTATACTTTATAACTGTTTTATAAAAAGGATATTGATTCACCTTTCAGAGTTGCACAGTTAAATGCTTCATGTGTTCTTTTTTCTATACAAGTAGATAATGTCGCTATGGCATTCTCTATATTTAGAACTGATAATATTATATATAATCAGTATCTTTGTTGTTTTACATACAACAGTCTCAAAATTAATCTGCAGTTGAGTATTTTGTTTCTCTTATAAAGTGCTTTTGGAGAAGGCATTTCACACGTTTCAAAATTTGCTGAAAAGACTTGCAAAATAAAGCCAATCATTTTTCTGTTAAGTTTATCATACATACCGTTGCAAAAATTCTCAAATATTAGCTGAAGAGACATTTCATGTACACAATATGTGTTTCTACGTCTGTAACATGTCTACTTCATTGCACACAACAAAACAGCTTCAAGAAAAATAGCTCTAATTTTTCAGTCACATAAAATATGTAAAACTTAACAAGGAAACATTACTTTAAATAGCTTCTAAGTGTTGATGACTGAAAACAGTCTTACATTTGGGAACTTTTGAGTAAATACTATAAAGTAATTTTTTATTTTTTGTTTTTAATATGCTGTAGTCCAACTTTAAATGTAGTCATACTTTTATAGTTGCTGGCTTTTTAATTCTTTGAATACTTTAGTAAGAGTAAACAACATGAACTCTAAAAGTGCTGCACAGAGTGTGAAACAAGGAATTGCTTTTAGGTGAAAACTGGCTTGTTGCCAGTGAGTTCTTAATCAGTTCAAGTTTGAGTTAAAAAAAAAAAAAAAAGAGGAAACAACGAAGTTCTGTAAGACATGTGTGAACTTTCCAAAATCAAACTCATTTGTTAACAGTTACATAATAAACAAAAAATAGACTAAATGAAATTAGGATTATTTTTCCAAAGAATGCTCAAGTACTGCTTTTTTTGTGAAAAAAGTTTTGAGACAATGGTTTAATGCAACAGTGGCTGTGTACTTATGAAGAGATGCTAGAAAGAACTACCATTTCATATTACATCAATGCATTGTGTATGAAAAAAGGACATAATCTGAAAAAAATTAGTATAAAAAGTTACTAGCTTTTAAATTATGCAAATTAAGGTCGCTTTTTCAAATAATATTCTTCCCCCCCTTTTTTTTTTCAAATAAATTATATATATAATCCAGATCCATCTAAAGGAGGACTGATACAAAAATAAAAAATGAGATAAGTCACTTTTACTTTATTATCATGTCATATGACTTTTCTTAATAAGACATGATTTATTTAAAGAATATAGAAAGCATCTTAAAATTGTTTTATGTTTCCAGTTAAAATGTTTCTTGTTCTCTCATTAAGTGCCTGCAATTGTGTGAAGAACATAATTTCTCTATAAATCAAAAAAACACACAGAAATTCTCAAATCTAAGTGAAATCTTACCTCTTCTACAGCCACATATGCGTACACCACCACCTTAAGAAAAAATATTCTCAAATAATGAGGAATTTCTAAAATCAAATAATTTTTTTGAAATTCAGGCTTGGCTTTGATCAAAGCAAGATTTGGATCTCAATTCTATGTAGTTTTATTAAACTTTGGAAAGGTGTTTAAATCATGAAAGTCAGATTTTTAGATTCCTGTTAGTTAAAAAGAATAAATTCAAGAGAGTTGACATAAAAATCTGAAAGGGACCAGTATTACAAAATCTTGAATTACAACAGCAAAATCTGAAGTATTCTCTGCTTTCTCTTCTTGTCTCAGTAAAAACTGGTTTCTGATAGACAAAAGGTATTTTGGAGGGGGGAAAGAGTATGGCAAACAAAGAGAAGTAAAATATATAAAATGTAGTAGATGAGAGGAGAAAGCCAATGACGTAAGGTTTGTTTGGTTCTGTTTGGGTTTTTTTTAAATCTGCTTGCTTATTAGTCTGACAAAAATCTTAATGTATCACTCACAGAAGTTCATGACCGATTGAATCAACACCAATCTGGAAAAGTAAGGCTGTTGTCTTTCAGATTCCTCAGATAGTTACTGCTTTGACTCAAAATCTAGCAATTCCTTGCCAGATTTTCAGCAAGATGTTTTCACTATTCCAGTCAAAAGAATAATGTTTTGAACATTGCCCCAGGTGTATCCAAGACTCAGACCCAATAGATTTTCGAAGTTCTTTCAAAGATTTCTTTCTCACAGTCAATGCAAACCTGAATCTTGTAGCTTCTGTCCCCAGTTTAGTCTATATACCGTTATTATTTCCTCTTCACCAGTTTGCTTTGCCTTTCTGCTCTTTCAGATGTTAAACTGTCTTCTCATATCATTAGAAAACAAACAAAATGCTACTGCAGCTTAAGCAGAATTTAAGTAATCTTGACCATGAAGTTAGTTCATTACACCTTAGAGCACAGTTAGCTGGATGAATGGTGGAGGAATGACATGATTTCCAAAGCGCTCTGTGTGGGCCTATTTCTTTACCTGACCCATATACAATCCTGATTGACCTCAGGGGAAAGAGGGTCAAATTAACACTAGAATTTCACATCTCTTTGATATCTCTATCCTATACACCTTAAGACAACAGGAATTTGCTATTGTTTCTGAGAGAACTGATGCAAGGACCTCAATGAAAATTGTCTTTGTTCTACAACATTACCACTGAGATGATAGAGTGAAACCAAATTCCAATCCGCAGAGCATTTTTACACGGTCTGCTTTCTAAAGAGGGTTAAAACACTAGGAGATTCTTAACTGTACATGATTCTAACAAGACTGCACTGATAGGTCAGTTCTCATTTAAATCTGTACTTAATCATAAATGTCTTAGCCTGCAAATAACACTATATTTAACACAGCATTTACCAAAGGAGCAATTGATATCTTCTAATCCTGTTGTTCTACTTATCTTAGTTTTCTTGTGGAGACATCAGCATAAATAATGAGATTATTATCTTATATTGGTCATGATTAATTGAAGACCAAATATTATAGATTAACCAACACCTCATTTATTTTGTAGTATTGCTTCAAATTATGAAAGCAAATGCTCCATTTATTATCTATGTCTTGGGAATAAAACTTCCAAGGAAAGGCAGATACACACATACACACATCCAGACTCGAATCATGCTGAAATTATATTGCTGATTTAATTTACAATTATTGTAAACACAGTGGCATATTTCGAGTATCTCAGTAAAATTAAAAATAAATAAGTAACCATAAGGCACTAATGTTCCTATTCCAAACCAAGTCCAAGAAAAATATCTCATATTTTCTACTGAAAATATATGACTTGGTTTGTTCCTCTAAATGTCTACTTGCTTAAAAAGTTTTATCTGGTCTGCATTTTCTAAGAGAAAGGAATGTCATTCACAAAACATGTTTGTAGAAACCTTTCAAAATCTCTGTGTCCTCCTAGGTTTCTTGTTTGTTGGTTTTTTTTCAATATGACAACAATAATGTAACAGAACCATGAACAAAAATACAATTTAGAAACCCACTATTGCCACTATTCCCTTGTTTCCTTGACTTAGTTTCCTTTCCTTGGTTCTTTCTGACAACAAATTTTCTTCCCTTTATTAGCAATTCATCTTAATTGCCAGTTTAACCAATCGCTTTACCTGTACATATTCTTTCTAGTTAGCCACAAGTTTGAACACAACAGCTTTCCAAAAAAGCTCTTCGATAATTTGTCTTCCATGGTCCTAAGCATACAGTGATACTTTTAACAGCTGATCATCACAAACTTTTGCAATTCCTGTTACAGCTTCTTCTCTACACATAATTCTACAATATTGGTACCAGATGTAAAGTAAAATAAATCTTCTGCAAGGATAGTTGGTCGCCTTTTGTCCTTCTTGAATCTGCCCCTATCTTACTAAACTTTATTATTTGCATAGCTTAAGTTCCTTTTTTTGTCATTAATTGCTTAGAGCTAAAAGATAAAAACCATTCCCATATTGTATCCTTTTAAAATTTCTTTCCTTATCCAATTGTTAGAATTAATAGGCCCAAGTAGTTGCAACATATACGTTGTTGATGTTTGTGGTTATTGATTCCTGCATAAAGCTTATTCAGCATTTTCCTATGGTTTCAGTACTATACACTTGTCGTTTGACACTTGCCAGCATTGCAATATCACAAGCACTCCCAATGATTTAAAGAGGCATTCTAACCTGCCGTCTGGAAGTTATCTTAGGATATACTAACATATGTATATAAAATCTATTCAAAACTGAAAGCTTAATGATAATTCAACCCCCTTTGGTAGCTGGTAGATCAAAAATATTTGCTTCATCCTTGGGCCAGCTAAATTTTCTTAATTGGCCACAAAAATAAATTAAGAGAAACAAAGAATTCCATCTGGCAATTGCTCCTTCTGGTTTTATTTCATGTGTTACTCAAGCACATGAAGAACCACCTGCAAGGGGTTTTGGTTATGTGAAAACTCTTTTATGTCTATATGTCAATGTAGTGAGTAGGAAATTAATAATTGCCAAGGAGCAAGGAGCAGAGGAAATTTTGTGTAGGGTGTGATTACAAGTATAAAAAATGAAAGGCTGATCCTGGCTAGGGTATGGTTTTAGTTTTATTGAGTTGGGTGGTTATGCAGATAATTTTCTTTGTGACAGAAAGATATCTGATTATCTAAGGAACAGAGCAAGTAGTGTGCTTGATCTTCCTGCTATTGGAATGTTTGTTTGAGGTAGATGAGTGTATCTGAAAGGAAGGAAGCTGTATTATTTATTCAGAATGCTGAATGCCTAGTGACTTAATGTCAGAAATTGGTAAATTATAGTCTTGAAACCAGGGTAATTTAAATTATAACTCTTCCTCAGGATACACATTTTGGCATACGTAATTCACAATGTATCCCACAAACAATCTTTATATATCTTGATTTAAAGTAGCACAAGAGCTCCCTTATTGAGTAATTATAAAGCAAAGACATAGAAAAGCTGTAAAACACAGACAGCCATTTTCCCTGTGCAGGCTGAGCAAATGTGGCTGCAAAACTGGATGTAAAGAGGGCAGGGAAGCTGAAATCATCGTTGTTCTCCAGATATTACAATGGAAGGGATGGACTCGGAAATGGAAAGCATATTGGGCAACAGAATAAAATTTTAAAATTTGCATAGGTACATAAGGTACAAATCTAAGAATGTGTAAATTCATTGTTAGCTCTGTTCCTTTTGTTCTTCTTACAACTTGTAAAAAATATAAGTAGTACGTGTGGATAAGTTGACAGTGAGGCTCAAAGGATTGTGATCAACACGAAGTGCAGCTGGAGACCAGTCATTCACGGAGCACCCCAGGGGTTGAGAGCAGAGCCAATACTGTTTAACATCTTCATTAATAAGCAGGATGTACACCCTCACCAAGTTCACAGATGATACACGATGGGGAGTAGGGAGTGTGGCTGATTCATTAGAAGAACTTGCTGCCATTCAGAGGGACCTGGACAAGTTGGATAATTGGACAGAGAGGAATCTGATGAACCTCAACAAAGGGAAATGCCCAGTCCTTCACCTAGGGAGAAATAACCCCAGGCACCTGTGCAGGATAGGGGGCTGACCAACTGGAAAGCAGTTTGGCAGAGAAGAACCTCCGGGTCCTGGTGGAAACCTAGTTGAACAGGAGCCAACAACGTGACCTTGTGGCAAAGAAGGCTATCAGCCTTCTGGGATGCAACAGGCAGAGTGTTGCTGGCAGGTGAAATGAAATGATCCTTCCACTCTGCTCATCACTGTTGAGATACATCTGGGGTACTGTGCTGGGCTCCTCACTACATGGGAAGACATGGACGCGCTGAAGCAAGTTCAGCCAAGGGCCACAAGGGTGGTGATGGGACTGGAGCAGCTGCCATACAAGGAGAGGCTGAGTGAGTTGGAGCTGTTCAGACTGGAGAACAAAAGGTTAAAAGGATCTTGACAATGTGTATAAATGCTTGGTGAGAGCCACAAGTGAGATGGGGCCAGCCTCTTCTCAGTGGTGCACTATGATAGGAAAAGAGGCAATGGGCACAAACTGAAATACAGGAAATCCCATCTGAACACACAAACCCACTTTTTAACTGTGAGGTACTGTGGGGTTTTTTACTGTGAGGCTTTTTAAACACTAGAACAGATTGTCAGGAGGGGTTGTGGAGTCTCCTTTCTTGAAGATACTCAAAGCCTGACTGGACAATGTGCTGTGCCACATGCTCTGGTGGGTGGTGACTTCAGCCTGGGGGTACAATAGGATAGTCTTTAGAAGTCCCTGCCAGCTTCAAATATTGTGATGTTGTGTGATTCTGTCATTTGAATACTTATGCATGTATTCCTTGGAAATAGTGTGGAATGGCATTGTTATTTAGGGACACCGACTTTAGTGGAAGGTTTTTTTATATTACTGAGTTTCTTCATAGTTTGTGAGGAACCTTTGACTAGCAACCTGAAGCAACTTTAGTCATATAAAAACTGCAATATTTTTAGACCTTATATATTTTCATTCTCTATTCAAAGTCTGATTGTTCTAATAGATTTTCTTTCCCTCTAGATTTATGAAAGGCCATCTGTGGAGGAGCAATAATCTACTCCTTTAATTCTGTAAATCAAATTAGTCTGCTTTGTTCTGCATAGCAATGTTATTGAGACACTGTATAATTGAAAAATGTTTGGTGTTTCAGTTAACCCTGGCCTTGCAGAAAGCACTCTTGAAACAGTGATTTATTTGCAAGAATCATGCAGTCACTAGACTAGGCAAACACCCTGCATCTGGGTATCAAGGTAAATAACATGACATGATATATTTAGTAAATTATAATATAAACCAGGAGAAATATAAATACGAGGGGGATAATGCATTCTTTTGCTATGAAATTATGGAACATGTAGGGTCACTGAAGAGAGAATCTGAGAGAAGGCAGGGAGATTTTTCTCGTTCTCCCCTATGAATAAGTCAATGTGCTGCAAGATCAAATATTTCTTCTGTGATAAGTACTAGACATTCATTGCCTATGTACATCTGTATTGTTCCTATCGTTAATTCATACAATATATATTTTAGAAAACTTAAGACTGAAGTGCCGTTTAGGTGAAGAATTTGCCAGTGAGACATAAGCACTTGATAGAACTGTGTACCATAACAATAAAACAGTAGTCTGGCATGTGCAGAAGGCTCCAATGAATCCATGCCCCAAGTGCTTGAAAGCCAAATGTCTTTAAAAATGCTAATTTTGTGCAAACATCCCAATTATTCAAAACAGTTAAATGCCTACTTTACTTCAACCATGTCCTTATCAGGAATGGATTTATGCTTTTTTGCATCTGATCAGAAGTTTTGTAATGCCTCTTACATAATTTTTTTTTTTTTTTTTTAATAAAAAACATCTTGGAGACTGCTACTTTCAGTACCTCTTTCCACCAGGAAAAACAGCTTCCAGCAGCAAGGCAGTACGAAATATTAAGAAAACAATCATAGCTCCCATACCAGTTATTGTTTTTTTACTTCCATTTTAATGCTTACCTTCTCTATCTAGATGCTTTTTTCTTATCTTTAGCTGCCTGTTCAGCAGCTGTTGGTAGCCTAACTGTCACTTCCTATTCACTTTTTGATGAGAAACTTGATTTTGAATATTCACCAATTCCATCTGAATGTTTACATAATAGCTTGCTACTAATTAAATTCTCCTCTCTTGGACTCTGCACTCTGAGAGTCTCTCCTTTTCAATTTCCCCTTGGTTGTCTCTTCTGTCATTCCCTGCCTTGGCTGTATGCCTGGAATATATTTTCTGCTCAGATAGAACCTATCTCCAAACTCCCCAAAACACTGTGAGACAGGATGTGAGTCCTCCACTTTTTTCCCCAATTAAAATCATCAGGATGGAATGGGCCCAAACATACTCATAGCTTCACAGCCCACCCATTGGCTTTGCAGCTTTATCCTCTTCTGTTCCTCTCTATCTCTATAAAAATCTCTTCAACAGTGGTCTTAAGTTTATAAATAAGCATGCTGAACTATGTTTTAACTGTTTTTAATCCGATACAGATTTTACTCAATTTGCAAACTCTGGTGAGGAATGCGCTTTATAGCACAATGCAGAAGCATTCAGGCAGTTTGAAAGATGTGAATAAGAATTAACAAACTTGATTATGACACTTGTGAGGATGGAGAAGAGTAAATTATCTTTTGTTCCATTCTTACTGAAACTTCCAAACTTTTTGTTATTTTCTATAAATTGTAACTTTTATTACTGATCACCTTAATTAATTAAAAGACCATTCCCTTAGTTGTCCCATGAGCTCGCTGATGTTCTCATTTGGCTGTCAGGAGAATAACTGGATTTGTCAACCCCAAAAAGGAAAAGAAGTAAGTCCTGCAAGCTCTCAGGAAACCATCACAACAGTGGTTCAGTATTACCACAGTGCTGTTCTCGCTGCTGCTGTTCCTGTGGCTTTCCTTCAGAAGCTATGCTTTGCAGATGGCTTTTTAGGGGGAACTGTCTCTTATGATAGCAGATTGGGCCTAAATCTCTTCTAGGGCTGAAAAGAAGAGTACACGTAACAATTAGAGTGCCATAGCACACAATCTCCTCGTTAACTTTGGATGATAAAATTATTTTTACATGTACCATACGCTTTTGAATACATTTTCAGGCTTTTAATATTTAAAGAGCACTTCCACTGTGACACATTAATATACTTTGAATTAGAAATTCATACAAATTTCATTAACTCTTGTCTTGTCAAAAATTTATCAACAATTATCTATTCTTTTCTGCATGAGAAAAACTTACACACCAACTTTTACACTCTAATGTTGTACTTTTAAACAAACATGTAAATTGTCCCTTAAATGCCCATGGACTCACAGTAAAGACCTAAGTGGAATAGATTAGTGTAATCATCATTTAATTAATCTTGAGTCAGAAAAGTATTTAAGCACTGAAATTGTTCTCAGTGAATAGCAATAAAATATTACAGCCTTAATTCCTTCTTCTTTTTCTTTTTTTTTTTTTTTTTTTTTTTTTTTTATTTCCCCCTGTGCTGGAGTATATTTAACATTCGTCTTATGCAAGCATTTCTAAACCCTATGTTGTAGCTTTGCTCTTATTCAAATCACACTGAACCTATCTGAAGTGGTACAAGAAATATGTACCTTACATATCAGTACTTCTCATGAAAAAAAGAATGGGAAGTGAATTTCAGAAGTAGAGCTACTTCTGCTAGTTCTGTAATAGATATTAAGAGCAACTGTTGTCTCCTTAACCTCGGTGGAAAGAGAAGATAATATTACAGGTAACCATTAATAGTAGGACTATTGGAGTTACAAACATTCTGCAGTGCTCTTTCTGAGACAAAACTGGCAGCTTGGAGTACTTGGCTGGCAAGGAAAACAAGTGAGAGGTACTGGTGTAAAGGAGGCATTTTCTCTTCCTCTGAGCTTAAAATATCAATGGCGAGGTCTTAGGTGCCAAGTCTGTGACCATATCCTTCCCTGGTTTTACTGTCTGTGCTTCAGCTTTGCTGATGCGGAAGACAAACATGAGCCATCATTTTGCCAGAAAGACTTGAGTGTTCTGTGAGAAATCGAGGAGAAAAAATGCACTTAATATTTACTGTGAAGATAGTTGTATTCTTCTTTAAAGTGGCTACCTAACATTATTGTATCATCTTGCACACCTCCTAAGGCACCAGTCTATTTGAACCGGTGAATTTTCTCAGTCCTGGTGTGAGGCTCTTCCATACACAGTGCAAAAGAAAGTAGTTCTGAAAAGTGGCAATTTTTACAAACGTCATAACACTGCAAACATAACAGCATACCATTCAGCTCACATTACATTGTGAAATATAAGAAGTTCATCTTATACTCATCAGTATAGAAAAAAATATGGACTCATATTTGGCTAGAGCATATGACTTCAATGGAGAGCTGTTGGTCTTTTTGAATGGTATGTAGAAAAGTCCATGCATCGGTTTCTTGCAATGTACAATTTTCTCACCCTTTCCCTTTAGGAAGGGCTGGCCAGGGAGCTGAGGAGATTCTCATTCTCTATACAAAGCAACAGATTAAGTGAATGGTGCTGGTTTTTAGAGTGAACAACAAGCAGCTGAGAGCTTGTGGGTAAGTATCAGAGGATATACCAGCATGGGGTGTGTGACATTGTGTACACTTGTGCTACAGAGTGCCTAACCAAGAAGGGAAAGTACTGTCATCTATAGGAAGCCTCACTATTACAGTCACGGTTCTCATGGAGGGCTTTATATCCTGATATATGCTGGAAGGACAATGCTGGGAAGCACAAGTAATGTAAATTTCTGGAGAGCATCAAGGAATATTTCTTAACACAAGTAAGTGATCTGTGAGCTGGCAGGGGAAGGCTATTGGACATGCTATTTATGATTAAAGAAGGACTGATTCTTTCTTATTAA
Source organism: Falco rusticolus (assembly GCF_015220075.1). Taxonomy (NCBI): domain Eukaryota; kingdom Metazoa; phylum Chordata; class Aves; order Falconiformes; family Falconidae; genus Falco; species Falco rusticolus. The sequence continues at coordinate 2,750,585 of NC_051191.1, read as the reverse complement.
GACTATTAAAGTCCACAGCACATTTGACAGCAGCGACCAATGCTTCCAAATAGGGGAGTTTAAGATCCTAAGAGAAGTGAGTGAGATGAATAGTAGCATCACAAACATAGACATCGGGAGAGCAGATTTCAGCTTATTGAGAGTTATGCTTGGCAGCACCTCACTGGAAACTCCTCTGAAGAGCAAAGGGGCTCGGGAGAGCTGTTTGATATTCAGGAAAGGCTCCTCAAAGCACAAGTATCATCCATTTTGATGTGGAGAAAGTCAAGCTTCCATGGCAGAAGGCCAGTCCTGATGAATGGGGAATTCATGATTGAACTAAAGTTTGAGAAACAAAGTAGGCAGAAGGAGGAAGCAGGGCTGTGCTTCCTGGGAAGAATCTGCACATGCAGGAAAGGAGTTAAGAAAGGCAACGCTCACCTGAAGCTGAAACTAGGGAGAGATAGGAAAGCTAAAAAAGGGCTTCTAAAAGTACCCTGTCAGCAAAAAAATGCCTAAGGAAAATGTGATGCATTGAACCTCGTGACAGAGCACATGGAAAATGGTCTTTGCCTCCATTTTTAATAATTGAAGCCTGGCCCCAGGTATCTCAGGACTATAAGTGAACTGTCAGAGTCAGCGTGGGGAATGCACCGCCCACACTAGAAGAAGGCAGACTTAGGGAGCACTTAACCAAACTGGTCACATTAAACAGCCATGGGACCAGAAGGGGTGCATCTGCAGATGTTGAGGAAACTGGCTGATATAATTATGAGACTGTTCTTCATCATCTTCAAAAAGCCATGTCAATCAGGAGAAGTTCATGATGACTGGAAAAAGGCAAATATCACATTCGTATTCCAGAAAGGCAAGAAGGAGTATCTGGGAAACCATAGGGTTCACTCCCTAGGAAGACTGGAGTAAATCCTCCTGGAATTAAGTTTGTGAATGACACCAGGCTAAGGAAATGGCAGAGAGGGTCAATAGCCTGGAAAGCAGGGCTACTATTCAAAGGCATCTTGACAGATGGAGAAATGAGTGGACAAAATCCCCATGTTCAACATGATAAATGCTGAGTCCTGCATCTGGGATGGAATAACCTCATGTAATGGTATTGTCTGGTGACTACCTGTCTGAGGAAGAACTTTCCAGAAAAGCATCTGTTGGACAAGAATTCAAATATGAGTCATCAGTATGCTCCTATAGTGAAGATGACTGACCACACAGTGGGCTGTATTAACATGAATGTGATCAACAGGCTGAAGGATGTGAGTATTTCCTTCTGTTGACCACTTTTGAGATCATATCTAGAGTACCGTGTCTAGTTTTGGTTGCTCAGTACAAGAAAGTTATTGACATACTGCTGTGAATTCAATATAAAGCTACTAAGAAGATTAGGATGATGGGGCACAATGTACAAGGGCTGTGGGAACTGAATTTGTTCAGTCTTAAGAAAAGAATGTGAAGAGGGGATCTTATTGCTAACTACAGCTATCTTCTGTAAGGATATGAAGAAGACCAGGCCAGACTCTTCCTGGAGGTGCAAAAGGGTCCAGCAGACACAAGTTGCAGCAATGAAAGTTCCAGTTTGATATTAGGAACAGGTCTGAACAACGACAGTAGTCAAACACTGGAACTGGTTACCCAGACGGGCTGTAACCTGGAGCGTGTCTGGGTTAAAAATGATAAAAGTATCCTCAAAGATGTTCCTTAGAGAGTCTCTGCAGTAAACATTAAGAGGATTCAGAGGGAAAAGTTTACAGCATCTTTCTCTCTCCAAAAGGATATTATGTAGCTTATGTGAGATTTTTAGCGTTCAGCCTCAAGGATACATAGTACAGGTCTTATCTATTAATTACACTTTAAGAATTTCTCTAGTCTTCAAGCACTTTAATAGGAGTAACATTCAACCAAAATAGTATTTCTATAGCTAACATCACAGTACAGCAGGTCAGCTGTTATCAAAGGTAGACAGCTATGAAATAGCTACTGGGTGAGCTACTAACTTATCAGAAAAGGTGGATTAATTATGGAAACCATTGTGAGTGTAACAAAAGTTTGTTGTCTGTAATTCTGCATTACAGATTTGCTTTTAACAAATAGCAGGTTACTTCACTGTTCTGAATCATAAATGTATTTTACCACATATTTCTCAGAAAATTTAAGTCTGGTCCATAGGAAACAGTACATAGATGCTGCAGGGCAGTCCTAGGTCTAGGATAATTGCTACACACATTTCTAGTTGTAGTGTTATCACAGGCCAATTTTGGAGTGTTTCACACGGTGTTTTTGGAGGGAAACTCAAATGCATCCAATGCTTCTTGTGTATATTTACTATCCATCATCTGTTTTCAGATATCATAGCTACATTCATTAAGGTGATACCGGTTAGAAAAAGTGAGTGAGAGCCTTATTTGCAAGTGCTGTGATATTCTTACTGTAAGACATTTGGTCACCTCATCAGCACATTTGTGAAGGCTGCTGACGTATTAGGGATCCCAGAGATACCTACAAGATTCAGAGTCCTTTGAGGACTTCTGTAATAGGCATGTGTTAGATCCTCCGTCTAAGGATTGAGAAACAGAACTGATGCTGCACTGTGCATTCATATTCCACCTTACAGCACACTAATTTCCCTGTGCAAATGAGCCTTTAATTTCTCCTTACTTTCCTTCAACCCCTTGTAGCCTGCAGAGGAATGACACCACCAAGTAACAAGACATTCTAAATTAAGAAACATAGCTGCCTCCCCATTGTCACTAAGAAAAATACCACCCTTATTTTCAGACAAGATGGAACAGCAGATAATGTTGCTCAAACCAGACTATGGCACTTGTCTTCTATTTTGGAGTTTTAGTCAGTAAATTACATCTTGTCAAGTAGCAGAAATGTCTCATATGACAACCATGCTAATTAATATACTTGGTTTTCTTTTTCCCTTAAGGAATCACAAAACCTTTAATGAAGCAAATTTATATCATTTGTTCCTCAAATTATATAAATTTACATATTAATGTAAAGGTAGTGGGTTAAGATACATAGGATGTTTTTTTGTTATAAATATCTATTATCAACTTTGCCAGTCTTTAACCATTTGATTGCAATTTCCCACCTGCTGAGTATATGCTATACAGGATATTGTTTTAGAAAATGTCATTTGTAGTGGTCTAACAGGAACAAAGGAAAGATAATATGTTACTCTATTGTCTTGGAAATAGATGTTTGAGTTGTCTTGGTTTTATTTACTAGTAGATGCTGCACCTGAAAGCCAAAGTTTTTTTCCTGTATATATTTATGAAAACAGACCAGCTAGCCTGCCTAAGTTTCTACTAATGATGTTTTGTCACTGTGAAAACAAAGAAGAGGGATTAAGAATAAAGGAAGTAAAGCAGAGAAATGGGGACAGGTAAATAAAATTCAGAGAATAAGTATATATCCTAACAGGCAGTTTGTGTCCTAATAGGCAGATAGGACATGGACAACAGGGCAAACCCACCAGCCCCAACCGGAGTAAGAGAGGACAGAATACTAAGTCACCCTCAGTGGAAGACAAAGAATGGGTGTAATAGCAGTTTTGAGTTTTGAAAATATGTTATCCTAGAAAAGTTTCTAGGCTTCTCAAGTGAGAATCGTAACAGGAAAATACTCTTTTATGTTGTCTGTAACACTGTTTACCCATATGATGAAGACACAGCCCACTGAAAATGATGCTGAACATCTCAGGAGCTATTAGACTGCAATGCTTGTGAACACGGTTCCCAGTAATCTGCATAACATTTGAAAAGGTTACTTTAAAATAAATAGCTTTGTAGCTCATTTGTGTACATTTTCAGCCTATGCTTGTTTTTAAGATTTATGGACTAATCTGGCACTTCTAAAGCAGCCTGCATAATAGCTTTACTTACATATGGCAAGCCTCTGTCATCAGGTTGTACCTTAGCTTTATTGCAGCTTCTAACAGGAGCTAGAAACAGATCTGAACATGAAGTACTCACATGCCATCAGCCAAACGTATACTCATTTTCTTGCATTCACTGAAATCAATCAAATGAACAAATTCTATTTATATAAATAATACTGGCAAAGTTGTAAGAAGAGGACACTGGAACCGGTTTTAGAAGGAAATTAACTGTGATTTTGCAGAAATAATACACCAAAACCCCCTCAATCCTGTTTTTCAGAGAGTGCACAAAAACATTCCCAGTGCCAGCTACCTGTATGTAACTAGAGAAAGGCTCCTTGCACCAACACCATGTATTTTCACTTAGTCTACATCTACTAAATGAAGTCAACTTCAAATTTTCCAAACTTCTTCTTATAAATACTTTAAGTACTTGCTCTTTTCACTATGAGAACCACCTTTTAATAAATGTAATTAATTCACTTGTAAAAGTTTAATTTGATATACATTCTTTCTCTCCATTTGTGTTTTCAAATAATATAGAGGAAGTCGTCATAGTAAAATTCTTCAGCTCTATATATCACCATGGGTATTCTACACATTCAGAAAAAGAGGCATACGTTCAGGAAATGGCCAAAACTTATGATTTAAGATAATTGATTGAGTCCTGACAAATGAGAATATGATTCATACAAAACTATGAAGCTGATCTGTGTTATCTTACGCTTTGGTCTTTTAGCAGGAAGCACTATGTCAAACACTGAAATGGAAATAATGGTTTTCTCTGCCAAATTGTACTAAGTTTTGGTCAGGATAGAGTTAGTTTTCTTCATATTTTCTCACATAGTGTCTTATTTTAGATTTGTGACCAAAGCAATGTTGATAACATAGGGTTAGCGCTGAGCAGTGCTTACACAACATCAAAGCCTTCTCTGCTTCTTACATCACTCTGCCAGTGAGTAGGCTGGTGGTACACTAGAGGTTGGGAGGGGCTATAGCCGGGACTACTGACTCAACTAACAAAAGGTATATCCCATACCACATGATGTCATGCTCAGCATATAAATCTGGGAAAAGGAGGAGGACGGGGGAACATTTAGGGTGATGGTGTTTGTCTTCCCAGGTAACTCTTGGATATGATGGAACCCTGCTTTCCTGGAAAATTACTAAACACCTGTCTGGTGATGGGAAGTAGTCAATGAATTTCTTGTCTTTGCTTGCATATGTAGCTTTTGCTTTACCTATTAAATAGTCTTTATCTCAGCCTGTGAGTTTTCTCACTTTCATCCTTCTGATTCTTTCCTTGATCCCATTGTGGGAGCATGAGCAAGCAGCTGTTTGGTGCTTCTTTGTTTACCAGGATTAATCCAAAACACAACTGTACCTCAAGAGCCATTATTTTCACTAACACTGAAATCGGTAAGGTATCTCTGTATCCTCTCCCACAGTATTATTGGGATAGTAGAACAGCACTAACTACTGTATTATTCCTGAAGTTTCAGTGACTGGCAATAACATCCCAAAGGATTATACTTAGTCAATAATCCAAGTGTTTATTTTGTGGAAAATGTCCATGTGAGGTCACCTTGTCCTTCACTGGTTAATGTGGTACTTCTCTAATGAATATCTGTTAATATTAAGCTTCTGGTTTCCTAGGCAACAGTAACCAGGTGAAAGCGTTCAAAACCTTCTTTCTACTTGCTTGATGCTTTCATGTAAAACCCACAATTTTTATTGTAAAGAACGGAACTCAGCATGTCGTTTGACTGTACCTATTACTGAGTTGCAAAAGAGTTGGAGGTTTCAGGATATAGACGCTGAAGATATTTTCTTCAGCCTTCATTGACATTAGTATGTGCTGAATACTCCATTAAAATTTAAATACTCACATATATGTAAATAAAACTCTCAATGCTAAAACACTACTGAATTTGGATTTATTTTGGTTTTGTTTTCCAGTGAAAAATTGCAAGATTTGAACGATACCCTACCTGTTTGAATTACTATTGCCAAAGACCTGCAGTTTGCAGTTAGGTTCTTATCAGTATTATAGGGACAATCAGGCTTGGATTCTTGTGTTATCTCCCTCAGACAGAGCAGGGAGCTGAAAATAGATCCCACTACCCAAACTGCTGATCGATTCTCTAGCTTATAAAAAAACTGACAGATTTTAATTTGTTCCCAGACACCAGTTTTTATTTTTTAGATTGCAGTTAAAAATACATGGATTTTTATTTATTTTAGGCAAAAGTAGTTTTGCCTTAGTACCAAAACTAGATAAAACAAAAAACTGGTTTTTCATTAAAGGAAAACATGTGCTTCAACTAAAATAAAATATCTTTCCATGTTATCTAATATTTTCCCTCACTTTTAAAAATCTTATTTTTATTTTTTTTTTATTTATGACAACTATTACACAAAGAAATTCTTCAGAATTAAGTGAAAATATTTCTTTGAAACATTTTAAGACTAAAATACTGACACAAAAGTTTTAAATTTTATAATTTCATGCTTAAAATATCAAGAAGACATAGAATGACTTTTGTTATTTATTTGAAAGATTTGTCTTTCAACCAGGTTATCTAACTAAGTATTGTTTATCTTGTTAATATTGTTAAACTTTTACTGAGGAAGAACAAATGTCAAAAACTTGATAGGCTATAAAATAGAAACAAACATTGAAACTAAAAACTAACCCATCATTCTTTGACCACTGTAGAACTGATTGCTTACTGTACCACTTGATTGGAAACTAAAATCTGGAATTATTTCACATCTAGCTAATCCACTTGTGTCATTTAGAAATACTACATTTTATGGTAGAGAAAAACATTGTTTTAACATAATTCCTTTTCATAGAATCATAGAATGAATCATGGATTGGTTTGGATTGGAAGGGACCTTAAAGGTCATCTAGTTCCAAAGCCCCTGCCATGGGCAGGACCATCTTCCACCAGACCAGGTTGCTCCAAGACACATCCAGCCTGCCCTTGAACACTTCTAGGGATGGGGCTTCCACAGCTTCTCCGGGCAACCTGTGCCAATGTTTTACCACCTTCACCGTAAAGAATTTCCTCCTAATAGCTAAACCAAATCTACCTTCTTTCAGTTTAAAACCGTTCCCCCTTGTCCTATCACTACAGACCCTACTAAAACATCTGTCTCTATCTTTTTCATAAGCTCCCTTTAAGTACTGAAAACCTGCAGTAAGGTCTCCCTGGAGCCTTCTCCAGGCTGAACAACTCCAACTCTCTCAGCCTGTCTTCATAGGAGAGGTGCTCCAGCCGTTTGGTCACCTTTGTGGCCCTCCTATGGACTCATTTCAACAGGTCCATCTCCTTCTTCTGTTGGAGGTCCCAGAGCTGAATGCAGTAGTCCAGGTGGGGTCTCAAGAGAGTAGAGTAGAGAGGGAGCATCACCTGCCCCAGCCTGCTGGTCACACTCTTTTTGATTTAGCCCAGGATACAGTTGGCCTTCTGGGCTGCAAGTGCACGTTGTCAGGCCATAAAAGCTTCTCATCCACCACTAACCCCAAGTCCTTCTCCTCAGGGCTGCTCTTAATCTATTTTCCACTCAGCTTGTATTTGTGCTTACATTTGCCCCAACCCACGTGCAGGATCTTGCACTTGGCCTTGTTGAACTTCATGAGGTCCTTATAAGCCCACCTCTCAAGCCTGCCAAGGTCCCCCTGGATGGCATCCCTTCCCTCCAGCGTGTCAACTGCACCACACAGATTGGTGTTGTCAGCAAACTTGCTGAGGGTGCAACCCAAGCCCGCTGCCCATGTCATCAACAAAGATGTTGAACAGCACTGGTCCCGGTATGAACCGCTGTCACTTTAGCTCTGAAAAATTCCAGAAGGAAAAAATCTGGTTGTCATCTTTTTGGACAATATTAATGACAAAAATAGTTGTTCTTTTTTTGGGAGAAGAGAAAAAGGACTTTTTAAATAAAAAGGTCTGGCACTGTGATGTTGAGTCTGAGTTGACCCATCTAAAAACATACGAAAGCAAACACTTCCGAAGGCCAGACTGTACTGGTTCTGGCTGGGGTGGAGTTAAGCTTTTTCCCAGCAGCCCATGTGTGACTGTGCTTTTTATTTGTGGCTAAAACAGTGTTGCTAACACACCAATGTTTTAGCTGCTGCTGAAGAGTGCTTGCACAGCATCAGTGTTTTCTATCTCCCAGCCTGTCCTGCTCCTCACTTCAGGCAAGTAATGCTGGGAGTGGACAAGAGGTTGGGAGGATATGTAGCCAGGAATGCTGACCCAAACTGGCCAAAGGGATAGTCCATACCATGTAATGTCTTGCTTAGCAGGAAAAACTGAGGGAAAGGAGGAGGAAGCAGGAATGTTTGTGATTATGGCTTTTGTCTTTCCAAGCAATTACGTGTGCTGAGGGCCTGCTTTCTGCGAAGCAGCTCAGTATCTGCTTGCCAATGATGGTAGTGAATTAATTTGTCTTTTTGCTTTGCTTGTGTGCACGGCTCTTGTTTTCCTATTAAACTACAATTATCTTGATCCACAAATTTACTTGCCTTCCTTCTGTTTTCTCCCCATCCTGCAGGGGATTGGAGTGAATGAGTAGCTGGCTAGGTGTTTGTCTGTTGGCTGGAGTCAACCCACCGTGCAGACAAAATGTGATTAAAAAGTATTTCTCATATTTTTATACTTGCTTCTTAAAGAGAGACTGATGAAGTCCCAGTTAAAGCAACCACTGAGACTTGATAAAGTTGTTTTAGGATTAAACTATCTAAAATTGGGGAAGGAGGCTCACTGACTTCTCACCATAAATCACAGAAATGTTGAGATATATATAGATAGAAAATTAATGGAGAATGTTAAACCAGTGTTTATTTTTCAACTCATTCTGGGTCTTAGATGTCTAGCTCAAGATAGTACATTATGTACCTTCATACAATTGAAATCCAAAACTTGAGCTGTCTCCAAGCAGGGCCACTGTTCAGAGTACTTACCCGCACTTCATATTCAATTGCTTTGAAAAATAAGATGATGAATTTTGTCAATTCAGATTTCTTTGTTGCAAATATAAATATTTTACCGTCTTGGAGCAGAGTATTGCAATGTTGTTTCTAATAGAAGTTCCACAATGCTTTCAAATTTTTAGAAGGCAGAAGAGCAGGCTGTGAAGAAGTGCTTGCTGGGAGTTGAACTGGGGGGGGGGGGGGAGCAATATAACATTGCAGGTTCATGATGATTTGCATGAGTAGATTGATAGGAAAGTGTATGACTATATAGAAGACCATATTATCTTCACAACTTCCTACAAGTTTAAGCAAAGTTCAAAGAACATTCAAAATATGACCCCAAGGAATGGATTATGGGATTTAAAACTGCAACACCCATGTATTAGGCTGAGGTGATCAAATAGTTACTTATACAGGAGTTCAAGCAGTGTATATTCTTTTCTGACCTCTTGCAATGATTGTGAATGGATTTATCACATAATCAAAATAAGAATATCTTTTGACACAACAGGTTCATGTCCATTAATATGGTAACGGATAGAGGAATTTTGGTCATATGGCAGTTGTTTTCTAAGCAATATGGCAGAGATGACATTTTAGGAACAAAATGGCAGAGTACACTTGGCCTTTCCTAGTCTCCTTCATAAAGTGTCTTTAGGGAGATGCTATACTTTGTATCAGATTAATTATTTTGGCAAGCCAGATCCAGATACAAGTGCTAAGCTGTGTGCCTAGCTAAACATTCCCATGTATCACACTCAGTTTGAACATATTTCCTTCTGAGAGGAAGATATTTAATTCTTTCCTATTTAACAGCTTTTATTTCAGGAATGTCATCATTTTGAATTAAAAGTACTGAGTACCTATATAAGTTACTTACATGTTACTCCTTCCTGGCCACATGAAAGCTGAAACTAAGATCTTGGAAGATCTTTGCTGCACCAGATTTTCAAAGCACAAAATATATATTCAAAATTATTTATGGGAGATCTGCTATTCCAAACAGTTTAGAAAAGTATTTTCAGGTTTATACACCAATAATCTCAGCCAATTCTCTGCCTAGTGAAGTCAAATTTTTTTATTGACTTCAGTGGAAGTAGAAGAATACCAGCTGACAAAAGAATCTCAGCTTCTAAATTTAAATATGTAATCACAATAAATATTTAAATAATTTCACATGTTCATTCTTAAAAGGAAGATCCCATAAACTGGACTTTGAAAGATTGTAATTACTATATAAACAACTGCCTCATGAAAATAGCTCTTCAAGAGAGTATTAATTGCTGTGCAATTACAAATTCAGAGTCATGAAAGACAGACAGCCATATAAAAAGCTTATCCAGTTCAACAACAACCTTTTAAACTGGAGTAGAGTCATAGGAATTGTCTCATAAATAAAAATTATGCATATCTGTCACTATTGAAGTTTTCTGTGTTTTATGAGATCTGTATGTAATTTTCTTAAATTAAGGGGAAGAAACAGCAATTCTCTCCAGGCATAAGGACAACGTGGTGCATTCTTCAGAAGAGCAATCAAGAAAGAACAATCAATGACTGAAAAGTAAAAATGTCGTTAAAAAATTAGAGAACCTGATGTCACGGTTGAACAGCAGCTGGCAACTAAGCTCCACACACACCCCTGGGGATGGAGGAGAGAATCAGAAAATTAAAAGTGAGAAAACATTTGGGTCAAGATAAAGACAGTTTAATAGAGAAAGCAAAAGCCACACTCACAAGCAAAACAAAACAAAAAAATCATTCACTACTTCCCATTGGCAGGCAGGTGCTCAGCCACCTCCAGGCAAGCAGGGCTCCATCACATAACGGTGACTTGGAAAGACAAACAGCATCACTCTGAACATCCCCCCCTTCCTTCTTCTGCCCCCAGCTTTATATGCTGAGCACGACGCCATATGGTCTGGGCTATCCCTTGGTCAGTCGGGACCAGCTGTCCCAGCCGTGTCCCCTCCCAGCTCCTTGTGCCCCCCCAGCCCACTCGCTGGTGGGGTGGGGTGAGGGGCAGAAAAGCCCTTGGCTCTGTGCAAGCGCTGCTCAGCGATAACTAAAACATCCCTGTGTATCAACACTGTTTCCAGCACAAATCCAAAGCACAGCCCCATACTAGCTGTTATGAAGAAAATTAACTCTATCGCAGCCAAAACCAGCACACCTGAGAAGAAACACACATATTTCTGAAAATTGACTACTTACAACTGCCGATGACTTAATAATTATTTATGAGATTTTTTCAGTTTCTTACAAAACAAACCAAGACAGTGTTCTGTGCAAGAATAACAGAATTTTGTTCTTTTCATTGTCTTGCCAGCAAATGGGCTGAAAGAGCATAATTGCTTTTTCACAATGTTATCACATTTATGATTTCTCTTCAGCTTTTAATGAACTGTCATGTTTGTATTTGTATATGGATGTAGAGTTTTACGTTTGTACAGACAGAAGTCTTTTCACCTACTTCTGCAGTGTGATTTTTTGTTTAAGATTGAAAGTGAAAAAAATATTTTTTTAAGTAAGCAGAAGAATATTCTCAAAATTAGAATTTACCAGGTTATCAAGTTCTTGCTGTAGAATGCCTGAAACAGATTCTTTCTGTATCTCAGATATTCACATAATCACAGAATTGCTGAGGTTGGAAGGGACCTCTGGAGATCATCTGGTCTGAGCTCCCTGTTTTAGCAGAGACACCTACAGCCAGTTGCCCAGGCCCATGGCCAGATGGCTTTTGAATAACTGCAAGGATGGAGGCTCCACAACCTCTCTGGGCAACCTGTGCCAGCGCTCAATCACCCTCACAGTAAAACCAGTGTTTCCTGATGTTCAAAGGGAACCTCCTGTATTTCAGTTTGTGCCCGTTATCTCTGGTCCTGTCACTGGGCAACACTGAGAAGAGCCTGGCTCTGTCTCCTTCGCACCCTCCCTTCAAGTATGTATTCCTTCACTAGTAATCATTTCCAAAAAATATGATATCAAAATATAGGCACAGGTCTTTTCTGAAATTGTTATGACACTCATACATACAGTATTACTCCTTAGTTACAGAAAATAAAACTTCTTAGACCTAAAAAAAATACTTTGGGCGTTTAAAGTGCAGAATTCTATAACTAGAACCAGACTCATGTTTGACAGAGGTTTTGGCAAGATTCTCAAGTTGATAAAAAGAATGTGTTCTACATTCTTCTGTGAAAATTCATGGGGATATAATAATAATAAAAAAATGAAGCAGAACATAATACTAAATTTATTTTTTATAAATTTGTAATAACATCCATGATCATCGTTTTGCTGAGGAAACTTGTATTACAGAAACGCCATTAGGTATTTGATAAGTTTTAATAAAAATGGTTTGGTTGAGTGTTCTTCATGCCTAGTCCCTTGGGTAAGCTGTCCTTAAATAACTGTATGAAGATTTATTTATAAGTATCTGTTTTCATATCATACTGCACAGGTCACAAACCAAGAATTAACAGCTACCATAGAAAGCTATTCTCCACAAACTTGTCTTCCTCAAGTTATAATGTATTCAGAAGGCAAAGATGTGGGTTATTTTCACATTATTTTTTTTTTTTTTAATTTTAGATACTGTTCATATTTTCTAGCTCCTAAGTACATTGGAGCAACATCGTGGGCTTCTGCCCCAGGTAATGGGTCTTTTCACAGGAGTCATGGATTTTCTTTTTTAAAAAGGAGAAAGACCTCACAAAATGCAGAGGAATCCCTGTCGTAAAACACAGAATTGCCTTCTAACCTACAGGTCACCATCCACAAGAACATCTAGTCATGGTTCCCAGCTGTAGAGGAAGGATTCCTGTTCATATTCTGCAAATCTAGTAGCAGAGTAGTGTGGTTTGCATGTAAATGTGTGAATTTCTGTTTCATGTTTAGCAATTATTGGTCACATAAGAGAATCTCTTCAGGATTGCACACTGGGGTCTGGTTGAACATTGGGCCCTTTGAGATGCTAACAAACTGCTGGTGGAAGTTATTAAGGGCTGGATACATTGTCAGACATTTAGCACATTGTCGGGTACTTTACTCATAGAGGAAAGCCCATTATAGTTAGAATTTAATTAAATCTAATTCTTTTATGAAATGGCAACAAAACCTCAACTCCACAGAGGAAAGAGCTGTTCAGTATTTCAATATTAAATACTGCAGCTGTCAAAAGGGTTAAAAAGAAAATCTTAGAAGAACTATATCTGAAATAATTAAGGGTGTGGTTTAAATCAATGGTGCTTACTTTAAATATGCAAAATAATTTATAGTTAATTAATGGCTATTAATAAGAAAGTGAAATTATTTTCTAAATAGAAATTTAGAATCTATAATTTATTCTGTGTAAGAATATGGTCTGATATCTTTTTTTGGACCTTAAAAGCTGGTATTGGCTGTAATGGATCTTCATCTCCTTAGGTTAAGCAGATGACATAGTAGGTTTCAAGTTCAAATAATCTTGTAGTGAAATATCATGTCACTGTGAGCTGGTAGTCTTCTGACAGATGTTTCTGTTCCTTTGGCAGCTGTTTAACATCTGATAGAAATATTTCCATCTCACTACCTGATTCCAAGGACAAGGTAAGGAAATGTGCTGTGGAAGCTGGGCTTTCTGCATAGTCCTATTATACATGGTTTTACAGCTGTTAGTGTAATAATTTCTCCTGTGCTCTCTATGATTTATCTTGGATGTCATTGGGATGGTGGCCCCTCTATAGAAGGTCAGACATTTGACACAAAGGAATCATGAGATGATGAGTTAAGGCAAGGGTGGACAGCTACACTGGTGCTGTCTACCAGTATCTAAGTGGATATCTCTCTCTTGGAATGTGAGGATGAATTTGAAATAAATGCAGAGAAAAACATTATGACACTTTAATGGGAGCTGTACACTTGGCTTTTTGAAAATATGCCGCAAAATGTGTGAATTTAAAATATCTAATATGCATACAGAACCCTGTTGTATAAACTAGGAATGATAAAGAAATGGCTAGCAATGACATAAGTGCTCCTTGGGGGATTTAGCCATGAATACGGTAATATTACTATTGAAATTCCAGCCAGCCAATTGGAAAATGGATTTTGAAAACCAGCATTCATTCTGTGATAATTGCAGCTTAAATCCGTAACGCTCCAGGAGAATTCATACTCCATTAAATTAAGTGCTCTACAGAAGCAGACTTCAGAAACATTATGTAAGAAACATAAGCAAAGAGGAGACTGGACTTAAATATAGGACTTTCCAAAAGGTGTCACAATGAAAAGCTGCAAAGCAAGTGTGATTGTTGAAATCTCTCTGCCAACTAATTCTGGCTACATGAAGTCTCAGAACAGAACGCCATTCAAGGACAGCATGCACACCTTTTGAAAATGATATAACCTCTTCTGTGTGATCTCTATGTGCACACAACCATTGATTGCGATAGTTACGGGTTCTTCTTCCACATTTTGCTCAACATAATCCTTCACAATACGGACACTCAAATGAAAATATTCTAGTGTTAATAACTGTACTGAACAGATGTGAATGGAAGTGTTCAGCTTTAGGATTATAGTTTCAAACTCTCCAGACTTATGTAGTAAAACATTGGCTTGCCTATTTGTCTTTGTAGACATAAAAATAAGAAAATTTGTGGGTTTTTTCTGGTGTCTTTTTTCTGGATGTCATTCCGAATATTGTCTTAAACTGAAGAGTACAAGATGGCAGGTTCCAAAGAAAATAATCTGTTTTTTGCACAAATGGGACCCTGTCCTATATCATGTCAAATCCCCAACTTCTGGCATCTGTTTCTGTGCAGAATTTTTAATTTGATTTTTTAAAGTAGTTGTGCCATAATGGGGTGTTGTTCTAGCTAGACCTACTTTCAAACTGTAACTTGGAGCTTTGAGAGTTTGAAATCTCCATTTAATATGCAATTCCTTCTTTTTTAAACTTCATCAAACTTACTAGTCTAAGAAAGACCTAATTAAACTTTCCTCTGTGTTCATGAAGGCTAGCATATTTTAAATAACACATTTGTATGATTTGCTGACTAGTTTATTTCATATCAAAACTGTGACCCTCTTTTATGCCATGTCATAACATGTACAGACAAGACCACATCTTCATTCAGACCACATTACTTTTTCTAAAAAAATAATGGTTTGAGTTAATAAAGAGGAAATACATATGTGCTACATATGTGAAAAGTAGTTTGATTAAATAGACATTTAGGACAAGTTTCATCTGACTTTGTACTTTATGTCTACAAGGCAGACATCCACCTCTAAGCTACTTGTCTGAAGTTCCTTTATAGTCAACACAAAAAAGGCAATTTTCAGATGTTATTCCTCATATCATGAAGAAGACTTTTAAACTGGGTCATATTAATTACACTCTAAAAGTTCCTGTTTCTCAACATGGATAATAAAAGGAGTCTAGAAAACTGGCTCAGAAGTAGATGTCTGCATTCGAGACTTCTAAAATTAGGTATCAGGTGACAGCTTTGGGTTCAAAAAGACAGAAAGGGAACCAAGTGATCAAATATGTTGATTCCATCTGCCCAGTGTGCAGATTTTGCTAGCAGTCTCCTGTCAACTGAATTACGGTCTGAATCTATTCCCATCCATATTAAAAAGTGTTGAAACTTTTATAGAAGAATTTTTGTTCCTGCTCTTTTGAGAAGCAGGAGTAAATTTAATGTTTGTAAGAAAATCCCACTTTCTAATCAAATAGTCTCCTTTTCATACAGTTCTACTATTACTGGTTCTTTTATTTTCTTGAGCAGGAGAGTTAAAATGCAGAAAAAAGGTTACCAGTGTTTATATTAAATACTTCCCTTCTTTTTTTGGGGGAAAAGCTTTCCTTTAATTGCCTATTCTAGATGTTTGAAAATGGCATCTTCTGCAAACTGGAAAAGAATTCACTTATCCTACTCCTTTTAAATTTTTGAGGGAAAGGTAGCAAAACCTTTCTTCCCTCCATTTCCATGCCCATGTACACAGGGATAAACTCTCATATTCTAGATTTATCTTGCAATAAAAATAAAATAACTTTAAAAAGCCACCACCACAAAACCATAAAATATGGCAAATTTGTAACATGAAACTGAAACCTCAGTTCCTTCCTGCTTCTCAGGAAGTTGGTTTGGTTTGATTTGGGTTTTTGTAGATTTTTTGTGGGTTTTTTTGTGTTTTTTGTGTTTTTTGGGTTTTTTTTTTTTGGGGGGGGGGAGGCGGGGAGTTCATCAGCATGGAGTCAAATCCTCAGACTGAAAAAAAATCTTAACCTTGCTTTGGGCTGTTAGGGCTATGCTTCCCCTTTCTGTTCTACTCAAACTTGCCCTCATATATTCATATGCCATTTGGATTTTAATGAGCCACAAGAGTAGAAAGAAACAGTGCTTATAAAATTCAAGGAGTTCCTTCTCTTATTACTCTATTAGCCTCCTCACCTGCCAGATTGGGAATACCACGTCTAGATTGGGTGTACGTGAGCAGAACAAAAGCAGGATGCGATGCAAAGCGTGTAGGAACTTTCCAGGTGAGTAATAAGGCATGCGTGGCAAGGAGAAGACAGAGACATCTCTCCAGATAAATTATTTTGCTTTCCAAAAGGGGGTAGCTCATACACAGCCTTTTGTTGTTGTTGTTTTCTGTTACCTATTTTCCTGTTGACCAGACAACAACAAAAATGCAAGGGCTGGATGGAATAATGTCTTCCAAACTAGTGCCTAATCTGGCCAATGAAGGAAATCACAATCCCAGGACATTTTGCAGGATGCCCCAGTGAATAAACAAAGTCAGACACAGCTTCTGGATTTCAAAATCTGGGATGCAGAGAACCTGCCCTGGCTGCTTCCAGGCCCATTGCCAGAGAGCCATCAGCTCAGCAAAAGTTCATCTTCATAAGCCTAGAGTAGCACAAAGGCACGGTGCCAGGCAGGGAACCCGAATTACAGACTTCTGAGGAACAAACACCCTCTCTGTGCCCCTCCTAGGACTGTTCTAACACAGACTCAATCCCATTGTCCAGGTATGAAAACCTTCACCAGCGGTCCTCAAATTTTTAACCAGGGGGCCAGCACGCGGATGAAGTGACAGGCAGCCATCTGCGGCTGCTTGGTTTCCCCCCCCAACCCCCGGCGGAGGGGGGCGGGGGGGGCGGGGGGGTTCTGTAAATACTGGGGGGCAGACTGAGGACCCTGGGGGGCCATATCTGGTCCACGGGCTTTAGTTTGAGGACCTCCGCCCTTCACAATGACCCCTTGGGACCAGACCTCTGTATCATATTTTGAACTAATTTTGAAACAATTGCAAGTAAGCAGGGGCTGGTCAGCTTGTCTGGCCGTGATCACTGCAGTCTGTCCTGTCTCCTTATTAAATTCCTTCAGTTCTTTCCCAGTGAGGGGCTCTTCCCTCCATGTGCATGTGTGTATGGGCCCAGTGCCTGGAGTGAGTGCAGGTGTGTGAGTGAGTGTGTGATCATAGCGAAGATCAACCTGAACAAGCCAGCAGAAAGTCGAAGTGGCCTGGCATCAGCGGGGGTGTGGGGGTGTTACAGATTTGTTAATAAGTTAAGATTGATTGACTTTATTTGATTGATTATTTGATTTTATAAAATCAATTATGTAATAGAAATATAGAAGGATAAGAAATAAATTTTAATGAAACTTATACAGTAAAAGCTGCTATAAAAATCCTCTGTACAGCCCCGTACCAAGGCTGGAGGAATTGGTCAGAATCACCTAGTAGGAATGTTTAGAACTTAGATAACAGACTTAAGATTCGAGATGATTTTTTATATGTAACCTAGGAGAATGTACTAAAATGTCAAAATGAGAATTAATGTGAACTGGGGAGAGTCGAGTGAAGCAACCCATAGTTGCCAGCCAAGAAACAGTTACCTTAAGTGGCAGGTAATTCCGGCAGGGGGAGATCGCGACCACCGACTCACATACCACCTACCCAAATCGTACCCCAGACCCATTTCTAGACCTTTCTAAGCTTTACTGCGCAGAATCGGATATGGGAGGAGAGTATGTTAATGATCTACCCGAAATGTTATGATTATGCATGAATGCTTAATGAATATGTATAAATAAGTTCTATATATGGTGTCTGATTTTGAGACTTGGTGTGCGTCGATCGTGAGAGGACTCGCTCACGCACCCGGCCGTCAATAAAGAAGTGTCTGCTTATCTACATCACATTGGTGTCGATAAGTTCTTCATCCCGAGATTTTGGTAACAGGGGTGCCTGAGGGCCAGCTCTGGGTGTGGGGACATGTGTGTGGGGGGTGTTTGTGTGTTTATGGCTGTATGAGCAACTGGGTGTATGAGCTCAGTAGCTGCCCCTGAACCTTGTGCATGTATACATATATACATATTCCCTCCAGCAGACTTCCTGCTCAGCCAGACATGGGAGCAGGATGAGGCCATTGGTGCTATCTAGGTTCATGTGAGTTCTCTGTGTGTCTGTTATTTTTGTGATTAGATTTGTAAATATGTGTATATGTATATATTCTATATAGTGTAATTTGCCTATCAGGAATAGGCACTCAGCCTTGCTATTGGAGACCCTGGGGCACTGAGTCAGACTTAAAGACCTTTTCTGACCTAAATGATTCTATGAATCCATGCCTCAGAGATGGCCACAGACAACCTGAGCTGCACAGGAGGAGGTTCTCAGCAAGATCTGATCAGGTAATCACAACAGCAAGAATTGTCTGAAACTATAAACACATTTTCTGTGTCAATAGCTGCCACTGAAAAGCCATCATTGAATAGATGATAGAATTTAAGGTTAGTGAGTAAGTGCAGGAGGGGGCCTGGAAATCAGGACCATGGGTGGCAATCAGTTAGCTGAGGAGAATGTGCTCGAGCTTGTAGGTCACGAACCCTGGGAGGACAAGGAGTGTGAACGGATAACGGGAGAGCACAGGGGAGTGGGGGACTGGGGGACAGCTGGCCCAAGGAGAGGTAACACCTTGCTGTTAATTGATGATGTAAACACTTACTTAAAGTGTCCTTTGTTTGTAGTTAACCACCAATCGGGGATTGCCTAGGATGTAACGCTTAGCTTAAAGAACCAATCTGTTTAAAGCGCGCAGATTCTGAAAACACATATAAACTCGTGATAAACTCGTGATTGTGTACAATAAATCAACGTTTGCTTGCATCAAGCAGCGTCCCGTCTCTCCATTGCAGCGAGTGTAGCCACTTAGTTACACAAAGAGACTGTCAGTCAAAAGTCCAGTTTTCCTTCACTGAATGACCCTATGGAAGGTTTTTTTTGACTGTGATTTAAATTTGGCCACATATAAGGTAGTTACTGGCCTGTCTCATGGGAATACAATGAACTGATATTGATAAAGAAGCTGGTAATGTTTGTGGGAAGGGTGACATCTCTGCGTTGGATTAGGACAAAAGACAATGAGATTAGGTCTCATACTTTCAAGAGAGGTTAATCACAAAACAGCTACAGAATTTCAATAAGTTGTGGCTGTATAACACCATTAAAGTTATTTCAGAATATTTTAAAGTGATGCAGGGTAATGTAAGAATGATTCATAAACTTCATTGACTTCAGCAGTAAAGGCTGTTCAAATAAATGGTTCCATTATATCAAAATAAGTTTTAATACCTAAAATATCTAAAATTACAGCATGTAAACAGCATGTAAAGTCCTTGTTTGCAATGTCTGAATAAACAAACAAAAAAGAGGCATCACAGTGGCATGTCTTAAATCAGTGCATCAGGCTTTGCAGATGTGCCTGGAAATTTTTCTGCAGTCTTCCCCACCCCCACCCCCTCCCCACCGACCTCCTCCACACCCCCTTCATTTTATGATACACCTTGTAATAGGTTTGAGGTAAATTTCAAAGAGGACAAAACAGTCCCGAACGGGAATCTGAGAATCTGTTCCCATCTTTAGCACAGTTTTTCAGCATTGCAATATTTGTTATAGACATGCACCTGTTTCCCCAGACCTAATGAAGTCTCTATTTATGCAACTACTATTCATTACTATACATAACTTCCATTAGCATAAAAATACCATTGCATTGTTACATATGGTCTTACATTTTCTTTGACACCATTTTTGAATTAGAAGATACTTTAGAATCTTACTATCCAGTATTCTAAGATTAAATAATGTTATATTAAGATTTATAATACTTTTTTTAGGTTTCTTTTTAATTATGAAGAAAGAACTTTTCTATTTCCTGCCGTGACAGATTGTGAGTGTCTTTGTATTATAAAAAGGACTGCCAGAAAGAGGATGAACTAAAAGCCAAAACTGAGTGTTACTTACACAATACAAAGGAGAGAGTTGGCAGGTCCTCAAGACTGATTATTTAAAATCTATTTTCTAGAGAATCTGATAAGCTCAATTTCCACAACCTGAAATGGACTATTACATAGAGATATCCCCAGGCACTGTTCGTAGTCAACAAATCAAACAGATCAGGGCTTTTATCAAATTTGATCAACAACCTGTAATCTCTTTAAAATTTTTCCAAACATGTTTAAGCATTTTTGCAAGCCTTGTATAGTCTTACAGCACATGACCTTCTCTTACTCTCATTTTCTTTGTAAAGAGCTTAATTCAATTTGTCTGCTCAAAAGAACAATTTTATAGTTCAAAAGTATCCTAAATTAAGAGTTGTCTGGGACTCCAGCATCCGGAATCACTATTTATGCCATAAAAGACAGTCAGATCATGAATGTCTTGTGAAAGAGAAATTGCCAACTACCAAATTACCTCTCAGCTCTCTTTTTATGCTGGGTTGTAGAGTATTTTTGCTCACCTGTTGCATGATCACATTACCCATCTGTCAGTCTAACCTGTGGTTGTTTCCAACTAAACTTTAAGCAGTGGTGAATGTATTCTGTAAGAGCGTGAGGGAGGTTTAACTTGAAGGGAAGGCAGGGAAAACTTGGTCATTCTCAGTCCTCATCAGAAACAAGTGACTGAGTGAGTGGAACCTGCAGTTGGCTGATCAACGAGCATGCAGTAAATCACTCAGCCATGCATGCTCTGCCTCCTTCCCAGGTGACAGTCCAAAACTGAGAAGGATGCTTTGGGGAGAGGAGTGGAAGCTGAGTGTAAATGCACAGGGAGCACTGGGGACATGAAGGTACTGCTTAGGGGCAGCGGTGTGAAGTGTCATGAGAATCGTTGGGAAATTTTGGCTTATGGTTATGGGTTGGTCTAGGAGACAAAAGACAAAAAAATATAGAAAATATACTTCCGGTCTTCATGGGAAAAATTTTCATCATTTTTTTTTTAAAGACCATTCTTTCCCTTTTTTCTTCATGTGTAAATTTGGCAAATTCTTTGGGGCTATTTCTTCTTAAATTGTACTGGTTTTTCTACCTTCTGTGGTAACCTTGCTTATTTCTGCACTGGCATAACTGAGATCGGCACTAAATATAGTATAATTAATCAATTATCCAAAAGATAAACTTGACTTAGTGTGGGTCTACCAGGCAGTGCATTGAAGAGCCCCTAAAGCTGATACAGCTGGATGTCACAGCTCAATGCAGAAACAGTCTTGTGTTTTAAGAACTGCTACCTTGTGGGTCCCTGCACTAAACTAGTTGCAAGGCAAAAACATGTGCCATGTTTCGAATTAGATTTTTTCTTCAGTTACTTGTGCCCTGGCTCAATTTTTCATCATATTCATGGCACAGTAGAGCACATAAGGACATTTTTCCACTGTGCTGAACAATAGGAGACACATATTTATGGAAAATAGCAGAATTAGAAAGTACTTCTGGTATATTACTCAATAAATAACTTTGATATAAATCCTTCAGGTGGGCAGCTGCTTCTTTATAATCTTACTTGTCAGAAGATGCTATACTCCATTCCCTCTGTACTTTTAAGATTGCTATTCAATGAATTCATAAAAAGGCAGTTTCACCATCTATAAGAAATATATTAGCAACCTGATTCCATTTCAGAGTGCTCTAGCTGTCATACATCACAGTTAATACTAATTGTCACACTTTTAGCAAGATTATAAAATGTTAAAATAGGCATGCAATATACAAACTTTCCCCCTAAGTAAATGCCTGTATCAATAAGGCAAGGAATCCTCTCCTCTCCTCTCCTCTCCTCTCCTCTCCTCTCCTCTCCTCTCCTCTCCTCTCCTCTCCTCTCCTCTCCTCTCCTCTCCTCTCCTCTCCTCTCCTCTCCTCTCCTCTCCTCTCCTCTCCTCTCCTCTCCTCTCCTCTCCTCTCCTCTCCTCTCCTCTCCTCTCTCTCCTCTCCTCTCCTCTCCTCTCCTCTCCTCTCCTCTCCTCTCATCTCCTCTCCTCTCCTCTCCTCTCCTCTCCTCTCCTCTCCTCTCCTCTCCTCCCCTCCCCTCCCCTCCCCTCCCCTCCCCTCCCCTCCCTCTCCCTCTCCCTCTCCCTCTCCCTCTCCCTCCTCTCCCTCTCCTTTCCTCCACAGTTATTTTGTACAGTTTTATGTACAATGAAATGCCTCCAAGACAAGCCCTGAAGGGAGCAGAGAGATCCCTCCTGCTTTTCCTCCCATACAAAGAATAACTAGCAGTACTCACTGTTGACTAATGGTTGTGATACTGCCTGGAGAGGTAGAATCTTTGGGGTTAAAAAAATTTCAGAGAAAAGAAAGAGTTAAATCCTGAGTCTTGCTTAATGACTGTTCAGGGAGGATGCACTAAACACCAGGTTATTGTATAAAAAGCTTTACTTATTTTTTTTAAAGGACAAGAATGACTCATAATCAGTTGTCTGAAAAAAATATAGGCTTATCTTCAAATTTATTTCTTCCCTTTCAACAAAGAAACCTTCTTGCAGCCTTTGAGGAAGATGGTCCTGTCTTCAGATCCCTAACACCAGTGCCCGAAGTGTACCTGTTGTTTTGAACTGCCATCCTAGGTTTCCTAACACTTTACAGAGGAAGACTATAAAGTGCATTAAGAGGTTTTGATTCTGCACCAAAGCCATATTTTGTGTGTTTCTCCTAAATTTTATAGCTTTGAGTGACCTAACCTTTGGTCTTCAACTCAATTGACAGGAAAAAAAAAAAAAAAAACCAGAAAGACTGCGTGTAAAGCCAGGATGTTTCTCATCTTTTATTAATTACTCAGATCTTCTTTACTATATTTTTCAATACAAATTTAATTTTTCTTTTGTTGTAAGCAACAGTGCATTTTTCCTGCCAGAAAATCTAAATAATGTACGGTGCATTTATATGCATGCAAATATAACCAAAGTAGAGAAATAATCATTCAGATGCATATCTCAGAAAGACCTCTTATTTCCTGCTTCAGTTTCTACAGTAAACTATAGTAAACTACTACAAAGCAACAGTAACGACACTTAAGATTTTGTAACTCTCTGGGTATCAGTGAAGAAAAGCAAGTCCATTTCAAGTTGACAAGGAACCAGACTTCATATATGGAGAAAATATTGGACTTTAGATCTTCAACAATGATTTATAACACATTGAACTAAACTATAACAATAAAACTAAGTAAATCTTCATCTGTAAACCAAAATACTTTAGAAATAAAGTAGGACACTGTGAAGAACTTCATCCAGTGAGATATTGAGATATCTTCTCTTGTTTGCTTCCAGCAACACCTCATAATTAATGTACGGTTTAGGAAATACAGCCCACAGATATGAGCTGGTCTTCAGCTTCTAATAAAGTGTCTCATTCAACTGGATAAGATTTTCTACCACTAAAGGGCTTTGAAGAAGTATAACTGCTGATCATTCCTGTGAAATCTGATGGTGGGATTTATTGCTTCTGATATCAGTGCTACTATTGCTGAAGTTAAAAAAGATGGGAACTTCTTTAGTACATAACATTACACCTTGACTTTGTATGAAATCTGTTTGGTCATGTTTGGCCAGGACAGCATTTACCATTCATTATCAAGAAATTATTACATTCTTTCAGACACTCTAAGATATTATAACTTTGTTTTAACGCTACAATGCAACATACTCTGCATGAAAATTTTTTGAGGAACACAAAAAAGTGTTTAAAAAAAGATACCTCATTTTATATACTCCAGGTTCACCTGTCGACTCAGTCTCATGCCAATAAGGACCCTAATGGGAGCTCATCTTTGCAGGGGATCAGCCATTTGTTATAGTTATTGGTGTGCTGGCTGCTGTTTCAGTCTGATTGCTCTGTTAATGTGATCCAAAGTACACCTAACTTGAGAAAAGCAAACCCACAACAATTATTCTCTTTTAGTTTTTTGTTTGTTTTTTTTTTTCTCCTAAGAATTAATGTCATTGAAATGTTGCAAAAGATATGTGTAGCAGCACAAAAGAATTTGGCTATAGCTCTGTGTCAACAGTAGACATTTAAGAACCTTTCCCACTTTCACATTTTGAAAAGCTTCATGAGATACGTTCTGGCAATAGATTTTAATTTCTCTTTGCCTTTGCAAGATAAAAAGTGTTTTTAACAAAACAGGCAAACTTTAATCCTAAGCAGTTCACTTAGGCAATGACTAGCCATGAAAAAATGTAAAATGTTGTGTCACAATCTATCCAGCACACTGAAAAATGAAGAACTCTCTGACTGAAGCAGTCACATACATTTCATGAAGCTTTTCACTGTTAAAAACCTGTACATCTATTTCAGAAACAAACATCTGAACCACAGTTTGTTTTGATTCAAGCATTAATCTGCCACCACATTGGCTGCAAGTGATATTTTCAAGCTGGTTTACTGAAAAGACATCATAATCATTTCTCATCAGAGTACAGCTAGTCATGGGAAAGACCATTAAGTATGAGTGATTATTACTTTTTGATCTTTTTTCCTTTTTTTTTTAAAGGAAGTGAATCTCAAAAAAATTTAGTTAGTTCATAGAATCATAAAATATGGATTCATAGAACATTTTTTGTTGGAAGGGACCTTTAAAAGTCATCTAGTCCAACCTTCCTACAATGAGCGGGGACATCTTCAACTAGGTCAGGTTGGTCAGAGCCCCGTCCAACCTGACCCTGAATGTTTCCAGGGATGGAGCATCTCCACCTCTCTGGGAAACCTGTCCCAATGCTTCACCACTCTCATCATAAAAAATGTCTTCCTTATATCTAGTCTGACTCTGTTCTCTTTTAGTTTAAAACCATTAACCCTTGTTCATCACAACAGGCCCTAATAAAATGTCTGTCCCCACCTGTCTCCCCAGAGCCTTCTCTTCTCCAGGCTGAACAACCCCAGCTCTCCCAGCCTTTCCCCAAAGCAGAAGTGTTCCTTCTCTCTGATCATTTTTGTGGCCCTCCTCTTGACTACCTCCAACAGGTCCATAACCTTCTTCTGTTGAGAGTCCCAGAGCTGGACACAGTACTCCAGGTGGGCTCTCACAAAAGCATAGCAGAGGGGCAGGATCACCTCCTTCCACCTGCTGGCCAAGCTTCTTCTGATTCAGGCCACGATACAGTTGGCCTTCTACACTGCAAGCACACATTGCTGGGTCATGACCAGTTTGTCATCCACCAGTACCCCCAAGCCCTTCTCCAAAGGGCTGCTCTCAGTCCCTTCATTCCCCAGCCTGTATTGATAGCAACGGTTGCCCTGACCCAGGTGCAGGACCTTGCACTTGGCCTTCTTGAACCTCACGAGGGTCACACGGGCCCACTTCTTGAGCTTGCCCAGGTCCCTCTGGAAGGCATCCCATCCCTCAGGCATGTCAACGGCACCACTCAGCTTGGTGTTGCCTGAAAACTTGCTGAGGGTGCGCTTGGTCCCGCTGTCTGTGTCATCGATGAAGATATTAAACAGTACTGGTCCCAACGCCGACTCCTGAGGGACACCGCTCCTCACTGATCTCCATGCGTACGCTGAGCCTCTGGCCACTACCCTCTGGATGCGACCACCTAATCAGTTCCTCATCCACCAAACAGTCCATCCAACAAATCCATCTCTCTCCGATTTAGAGAGGAGGATGTTGTGGGCGACCATGTCAAAGGCCTTACAGAAATCCGGATAGATGACATCCATAGCTCTTCCCTTGTCCACTGATGTAGTCACTCCAGTAGTTCTACTTACCAGTTTGATATTGTTACCATGTACATGAACTGCCAAAATATAATAGAACTATACCTTGACAGACAGATTCAAAGACCACGACAGAGAGAAAGATCAAGCAAGTTAATTGGTATTTATTCCATAATCCTTTCACTGGTATCGAAACTTATCATGCATAGCATTTCACTTTAAACCCTGCTGATCTGCAAAGAAACCAATAACTTGCTGGAGAGATAAAACAAGACTTTTTTATGTGTAATAAAAAATAGACAAATTATGTTTTAGCCCATTTTAGGCAACTGTGGAAAAGCCTGTTTCTCTCTGTTGACAGGGAATTTACAGACACTATCCAGGTAATTTACAGTTCTCTCTTAAGCTGCAGAAATGATAGCCACCTCAGGTCTCGTGAAGACAGTGCAAAGATTTTTCTTTCTTCATTGGGAAGCATAGTGAAACAATAATTCCTGAAACATTTAGAGCTTAGGAAAAGTTCATGAATGTTCATCCCTATGTAGAGAAGACTGGAACAGTTAAAATGGAGAAAGAAGTGAGTATAAAGGACTGTTCATCAGTCAGAGACTGTAGTGAAGTTCAGGACAAATCTCTAATAGGTGAGAAGGACACTGTCAAAGAGAAAGGTGGTCCTACACACAGGGAAATCTGTCTGCTTCTTTCTCAAAAGTAGGAGTTGCAGATAACTGTATCTGAAATATGTTATGTTAGGGAGTTATTTTTATCACATCCAGGAACAGTTCAGAAAATGTTTACTAGTCATGTTCATATATTGAGTATGTATCCACATGCACATTAAAATGTGTGCAAATTCTTTTAGAAGCTCATTAATTTGGGAGAACATATCTCACAGTTAATCGGTATGAGAATGAGAAGACATGAAAAAACAGTGTTTAAATGAAGTCAAAAGATATTCAGCCAAAGGTTAGAAATTCATTGTGTGGCTCTCATACAAAGGTTTTTCCAATAGCTGTTCCACATCTCCCATCCAGCCATGTGAGAGGCTAGAGATAGAAGTCTAGTATAGGATTTATCAGATCCTACTACATACACACTGATTCCCAGAATCTATGAAGAAGCCTGTCATGGTTGCTGTGATATTTAGAAATGCTGCCAGACCATTGCAAAGTCTTTCCCCCTGAATTATACAGGGAACATCAGATTCTCTTTTGTTTGAAATTGAGATTCATCTTACCTAAGCTTTTATTGGATATTATACAGTCATGGAAATCAAATCATCTTACTGAGGGGAAAAGGTCTAAATCGGACACATTCTATATCTAATACAGAATCGCTAAAAGAATTTTGTTTGTAAAAATATTACTTGCGTTTACAGATTTAAGAGAAACTATTCCCATACTTTGGTCCACTGCTGCAGTACAGATTAGATGAAAATACTGTGTTTAAAAATCCCTGTCCATCACAACAAGATGTTTTGGTTCTTCATAATCCACCACAAATTTGTGCTGTTAGGCAAGAATGTTTGTAATTCAGCCATTCTGCACTTTAAAAGCCATAACAGAGGAGATGTATCTCTGTCAGACTAAACCGCTTGAAGTACAGTAGGAAATAATACATTTGCAAAAAAAAGTGAACACATGAGGAATTCCATAAAGATGTGGTTTTCTACTGTGTGCAGATGGTCAGATGCAATTTATTTTGAAATCCATCATATATAAGCTGGTATGATTCAGCTTGTCAAATTACATTCTTGACAGGCTCAGTCTTTAAAGAAGTACTAAAGCTTATATAACAGCAATAATTGGACAGCACAGGTCTATTTTCGGAAGCATCTGATGCTAATGAACTTTGAACAAGAGAGCATTTTGGCAGAAAATGATTGATCTCAGAAACTAGACTTAAAGACATATGTCTCTTTGGATTTAACTTTATGCAAAAGAAACCCCAAAACCCCTTAAAACAACATACAAAAAACCAACACACCCCCCAACCAGACAAATACATACACACACACGCTTTAGGTGATTGAATTTTATTACTTTCCTTAAATGTAATTAGAGGTTCCCCCTCTGCCCCCAGAGCACAATATTCAGAAGACTGTCTGAAACAGTATCATTGTTTTCAGTCTGTAAGATCAGGGAACGCAGAGTTATGCTTTCATTGGTATAAGCCAGCCCTGAGATCCTTGAGCTGTGTGGTGACTGTAGAAGCCGCAGCTGTACTAGAAGATAAGGGAAAGGGACATGGTAACACGGGCATAAAAGGATCAATGGATGCTAGAAAGGACTCTGTCAGCAAAGTAGAGAGGAAAATGTCCCACCAACATGGACTGAGAAAGAACCTTCTACTGTGGTGACCTACTACAGACTCAAATAATGGGCTGCTACTCTCTATAGAGAGAGCTGTTCCCTTTCCTTGCTAAAGTACAACCGTGTCATATTTGCTAGAAGCAAGTAAGGTAGAATGAAGCATTGATTTGTACAACCATTACACATAACTCACGTGGAAAACCTCCAGCGCCGCAAGCTTGCCTGCTCCAGCCATGCCTTTCCAGTTACAGGCTATCAATACCCCAGTTGCCCCCTCCGTAGCACAGGCATCTTCTGTCTGTGTTCATCTCTGTAATAGCACACACACTTCTGACAATACAGTGGTCATTTTTCTGCCACATTTGACTCAAAAATAAAAATTGACTCTCCAGAGGCATGCTTGGCACAGCTTACATGAAATGTCTACTGTACGTTTTGGTACCTAAGAAAAAAAATTCTGATTTGTAATGCTTTGTTCCCATATGTTCATGAATGTGTCTTTACTTACTTATTCAAGGCACCATATATTTCTTAAGCTGCAAATTACATTTATTTCTTTGCAATATTTAGTTTCTCCAGAATAAAAGGCTGTATATATTTTGTGCAAAATATACCAGACATTTTAATGTTACTTAAAAAAAAAAAAAAAAAAGAAAGAAAAGAAATTCATACTATATTGCTATAGACAGCATTTTGCTTTAAGCAGAAGTTTCTGGAAAATGCCTATAATAACACTATTATTATTTAATAATTGTTCCTTCTCTATCTATCCTTACACAGCTTATTCTTCAGGCTGATTTCAGATGGTTTTATCTATGGTTCTACCAGGTCCTGGGAAAACTATTTAGTTATATTCCACATTCCTAATTATTTATAAGGTGGATACAGAAAAGTGATAATACAGCTCTGCTTCCACCATACGTTAATAACACAGGGAAGCCTGACAAGGTGGTTAAATATATTTACTCCTTCCTTCCACAAATTTTAAATCTTAATAAATATACTTGGATACATACTTGAGATGATCAGAATTTTCTTGGAATGCCTACAGAAGCATTAAATTTAGTAGCTCATACTTGCTGATATCGTACACGTACTTTTTCTTTGCAGCTTTAGATTATGTACAATATTTGATCCTGCATACTGGAAGAAAAGGTGGCAGTCCCTGGAACACATATAGTGCAGCATAGGTACAGCATGATGTCTAAAAACAAGGCACTGGGCTATTTCCATATCACGGTTTTATTCCTTATATTTGCAGCCACCAGCAGGGTACCAGCACTACAGAATGCCTATTATAGCAGCAAAATATGCAGTCCTTAATAGGATGGTATAAGAAAGAGGTCAGGTTCATAAATTAATTTTCTTCTTTGATTGCTGTGGAATATGATAAATATCCCATGCTGATGCTTTTTCCATTCCACCTGTTAGTGCTTTCTCATAGGCCACATGGTTGACTGTTAACTCTCTTTATAGTAATAAAAATGTAGCAGGTACATTGGTTTTCATTAGGCACTGACACTCCCATAGCATTGTTGAGGTACATCTTAATGTTTGCTTCAAAATATGTAAAAGTATCGTTCATTTAGCCCTAATTGCTCAAGTTATTTAACCATAGCTTAAAAAAAAACCAAGGGATGTAAGCAAATAAAAAGTAAGCAAGTAAAAAAAAAAAAAACAACCAAAAACAAAACTCACTTAACTGATTTTTTTCATTTTTTGGGTTTTCCCCCCTCACATAAAAACAGGGCTTCCAGGTTCAATGTTTGCCAGATGTTTCCTCAAGCAGAGACTATTTTGATCCTATTGCTTAAGTGCTATGAATTATACGAATAAATAGATTTAGTAATACTAATAATGGCAGAAATTGAGTTGTTTCACACACAGCCTAATCACTAGGATGTTTGATTAAAATGTCAAGAAGGCTATTAGGAAACAAAGACAAAGGCAAACAAATGGCTCAAGATAAACAGCCGTCTACCAAAACTCCAGGACTAATCGAAAGCTATTTGTTTATATTCTCTGCCTCTGATCCTCTGCTGAGTTCACTGGACTGGCTTGTTAAAGGGTCAAGAGAAATTCTACAGCTAGACTGGTTGTAAATTGCACAACCATTTAAGCAAGGAGCCAGACTGACTCTCAGACCTCAGGGCCCACGAGTGCATGAAGCTTGAAGGGCTGCATAGGTCTCTAGAAAAGGCTAACAAGATTTTAGATGATATTGATGTATATGTAGATCTTTCTTTGCTCAAAAATCTTTTTCTTCTTACATTATGCTTTCACTTAAGAAGCTGTCTGGCTACTCTGCTCCCTCCAAACATAAAAAATTTCAGGGAAGACACTGTCTTACAGAGAATCAGCTGGAGAAAAGCTCATAATGGACAGTTTATCCTAGCCCAGTGGAGCCATAAAAGTTTGAATTTTGCATAAGCCTTCATGCACAAGGCAGTACACTGAGACACATGAGGCAGGGTGTAGATGTGTTAGATGTAGATGTAACTGTGGTGTACTCGATGTTGATTGTAATGTTATCCACACTTAAACAAAGGGAAAAATGTAATTAATTGCCCAGATGCTAGTTTAATAGTGGAGCTGACAAGATAGCCCAGAAATGCCCTGTGATATAATCTTTCCTATAGGTTTTACGGCTTATCATGTTGATAGACTTTGCTCCGACCGACTAGAACATCACATAGGACAAGGATGAGCATCAAGTGCAGTTGCACTGAAGGAGGTAGAAGCCCCATTAAATGTACTGTTGGATCAAAATGGATGCTGCAGATGTGAAGAAAATAAGTTTATAAGATGAAAATAATTTTCTGAGTAAATTTTGAAAAACAAACCAACATAAAAATAACTAATATTCCTTGTGGAAGTTGAAAATATTTCTAATTGAAGTGACACTTTCATGTTTTTGCAGTCATTTCCTCAAGGACTCCAGAAGGTAGAAATTTAAAGGTAGAAGGTAGACCTTTAAAGAAATTTTGAGAATTTTTAAGTCATAGTTATTATATTTATGGGAACAATAATTAAAACACAGTATCTATATTAAATAAAATACCAGACTTAAATACAGAAGTAAAAAGGAGGAAAATTAACCTGTCCTAAGCTAGTGGAATCTGAGGTGTCATTTTTATAACAAAATCCAATTTGAAATATAAAAAGTACCAAATTATCAAAATCATCAGCTGCTGAACTGTTACCGTTACACTTGGAGTCAGTGTAAAATTTACTTTTCACTGTTTTGAGGATCTGTCACACTGTTTCCCTGCTGCACTCATGATTGTGACTACCCATAAATTTTAACTACTAAACCCGAATTTTGCTGATGTCTGTTTTATGCGACATTCATTTAAATAGGCTCATGATTGAAATAGTACCTTTCAAGTGATACTTCAGAACATAGCTAACACTTTGTTTCTACCTGCTCCACTCAAACTGGCAGGCTGAATAGTGGATAGATCCACAAATGTTGTATGAGATTGACAGTGTATCATTGATGACTTTGCTTACTTGCTCCTCAGACACTACTTAGGTCCACAGATGTGGGCTAGGCCTGCACATCTTTGTTCTGTGAAAGATAGTTTTACAAAATTTAGAAGTGGATTTATTAATCCTGTTTTCTCTTCAATTCTTTGCAGATGCCTATGGATATAATGATAATAGCAACAATAGAGCAATTTACATTTATACAGAAACTTCTATCACAAATCACCTTATAAGCTATACACAGGAATAGCTTAAATGTGACCTGCACCCATGTATTGAAATGCAATCGTTCTTTTAACAATGCACACCCTCAGTATTACTGTGTTGAACATTAAAGTATGAATTGAAGAAGAGTGCTTGTAACCTCTTATTTTTGCAAACTAAGCACAACATTTCAAAACCTGTGTGCAAAAAGGGAGACTTCTAATCAATACAATGTTGTTTGGTAACCAGTTTCAGGAATACAAGGCTTTCAGCCCTCTCACTGGTGTCAGTTCTGGCATTTAAATCCTTCAAAATATATGGTGCCTAATTTAGTATGCAAGCTTAGCATGCAGCATTGATAATGGAAAACACCCATAACTTCTTCAAGACATTTGACTATGGAACTGGCAGTGGAAATCAGGCATACTTACAATCCTGGTTCTAATTCCTAAGCTGTTATTGTGTTTTGCATCATTATTCTGGTCTGCTTGCTCTAGATGAGTATAATTTGTCTGATTTGATACCACTTCAACAGATAGCTTATGCCACTTCATCAGACAACTTTTGTAAGAGGACTTACATGCCTGCTGCATCTGCATTTCACAGTATTTGGAGAAGTAGTAACATTGTTAATAAGTAATAAATAATAAACAATACATCTCTATTTCCATTAAGCTACAAGTATATATTACATGATCAGGAAGGTGTCTTTGTGGGTAGTAAAGTCATGCTACATGGGAAGTATACTCCTTGGAACTAATAAATTGTTTTAAGACACTTCAGAACCCCTTACTGGTTTGTAAATGAGCCTTTCTAACCTAGGGCATTAAAAGAAATGTGATAGTAGGGTGGCATTGCAGGGATAGCAGAGGTTAGCTTTGTTTATCAAGAAAAGAAGATGTCTAGAAAGGAGCCCCATTTATTGCAATGGGAATTTTATAGGTGCCTGTTTCAGAAAGTTTCTTAAGCTGCTCAGTTGTTGGCAGCAAACCAGAGTATCCTTTTTGTCCTTGAATCTCACAGCACCACAAAGGATGGGAAATGAAACACAGTTCAAAAATGATGTGCATATCACTTAGCAGTGTCATAAAATAACAAGGTATTTCTTATATTGCTATAGAATAAAAGGTTTAGCTCCCTGTAACTCTCATGGGGTGATGGGGCTACAGCAAAGCACTATGCAGAGTTCATTCCAATCATACCCACAAGGTTAACTGTGTGTGATGCATCTTCGTCCACTTCTCTGGTAACACCGATTGCATATACAAGCTCATGGAGGAAATATGAAAACCTGGTGTTACCAAACGGTTTGCTTCAAAGCTTTTCATTTACTGTAAGAATTTTGTAAAGCAGTCTCTCCATCTGCTATACCTGTATTTTCCCTCTAAAAGCATTTCTGAATAGAAATGCCAGTTTGTTTTGAAATGTCCCAGCACATTTTCTAAGACACTGTACTGGTTTTTATGGTTCCACCTATAAGACGGTACTGGATTCTATGGGAAGGAATAAAGATTAATATTCATTATCAATTAGTTCTGAAGATCAAATAAAAAGTTCCATGCTAAAGAAAACCCATTCTTTGTAACATTGGAATAAATGTACTGTTCTTACAGCTTGTAGGAAATGTTTTCTCTTATTCAGAAGCAGATTTTTTAATACTAAAAGTCAAAGCACAGTTTTCAAGCATTTTATTAATCTTAAAAGACAAGAATGAAGAGATTTTTCTGAAAACAATCTAGGCAAAAAAGTACGTAGAATACTACTCCTCATTTTAATTTGCCTCAGTCTTCACTGGCAAACCCTTTGCTGCATGTCTTGAGTGGATGAACCACAAGATGTGGCCTGGGGGAGCAAAACTCCTCCCAATGTGAGAGATTAGATTTGTGACCACCTAAGGAAGCCGAACATACATAAGCCTATGGAAGCTGACAAGATACATCCCAGAGTCCTGAGGGAGCTGGCTGATGTAGTTACCAAGTCACTTTCCATTATATTAGAAAAGCTGTCGTAGTCACGGAAGTCCCTGGTGACCAGAAAAAAGGGAAACACTGCACCCAATTTTAAAAAGAGTAGAATGGAGAACCCTGGGAACTACTGACCTGTCAGCCTCATGTGTCTGCCTGGAAGGATCATTGAACAGATCCTCCTAGAACCTATGTTAAGACTCATGAAGGGCAGGGAGGTGATTCGAGACAGCCAGCACGGCTTCCCCAAGGGCAAGCTTGAACTGAACAAACTAGTGGCCTTCTATGATGGAGTGACTACATCAGTGGACAAGGGAAGAGCTATGGATGTCATCTATCTGGATTTCTGTAAGGCCTTTGACATGGTCGCCCACAACATCCTCCTCTCTAAATCGGAGAGAGATGGATTTGTTGGATGGACTGTTTGGTGGATGAGGAACTGATTAGGTGGTCGCATCCAGAGGGTAGTGGCCAGAGGCTCAGCGTACGCATGGAGATCAGTGAGGAGCGGTGTCCCTCAGGAGTCGGCGTTGGGACCAGTACTGTTTAATATCTTCATCGATGACACAGACAGCGGGACCAAGCGCACCCTCAGCAAGTTTTCAGGCAACACCAAGCTGAGTGGTGCCGTTGACATGCCTGAGGGATGGGATGCCTTCCAGAGGGACCTGGGCAAGCTCAAGAAGTGGGCCCGTGTGACCCTCGTGAGGTTCAAGAAGGCCAAGTGCAAGGTCCTGCACCTGGGTCAGGGCAACCGTTGCTATCAATACAGGCTGGGGAATGAAGGGACTGAGAGCAGCCCTTTGGAGAAGGGCTTGGGGGTACTGGTGGATGACAAACTGGTCATGACCCAGCAATGTGTGCTTGCAGTGTAGAAGGCCAACTGTATCGTGGCCTGAATCAGAAGAAGCTTGGCCAGCAGGTGGAAGGAGGTGATCCTGCCCCTCTGCTATGCTTTTGTGGGAGCCCACCTGGAGTACTGTGTCCAGCTCTGGGACTCTCAACAGAAGAAGGTTATGGACCTGTTGGAGGTAGTCAAGAGGAGGGCCACAAAAATGATCAGAGAGAAGGAACACTTCTGCTTTGGGGAAAGGCTGGGAGAGCTGGGGTTGTTCAGCCTGGAGAAGAGAAGGCTCTGGGGAGACAGGTGGGGACAGACATTTTATTAGGGCCTGTTGTGATGAACAAGGGTTAATGGTTTTAAACTAAAAGAGAACAGAGTCAGACTAGATATAAGGAAGACATTTTTTATGATGAGAGTGGTGAAGCATTGGGACAGGTTTCCCAGAGAGGTGGAGATGCTCCATCCCTGGAAACATTCAGGGTCAGGTTGGACGGGGCTCTGACCAACCTGACCTAGTTGAAGATGTCCCCGCTCATTGTAGGAAGGTTGGACTAGATGACTTTTAAAGGTCCCTTCCAACAAAAAATGTTCTATGAATCCATAATTTTATGAGTAGATTCTCATCATTTTGGTGTTAGATCCTCTGTTTTATTCTATTTTCTCCTCACCAAATTATATATTTATACTGAATTCTCATTATTGAATGGATGTCTCTTCTGCATTCAACAATATTGGCTCAAATGAAGCTACTAAAAGTTTTTTTAATCCAGATGTCAATCTCACTGCTGACAAACCATGCTTTGATTTTTATCCAGAATACTGTATACAGGTACAGAAAAGTTTAAATTCTCTGGGTTTATGTTTTATCAAGCAAAATACTTATTATTTTTTTTTCCTTTCCCCCTCCGAATAGACCAATTTACACTCTACATTCAATCCCTAGGCTATTCCAGAGGCCTATGGGCTGAGTCTCAAAGGTCCCTTCAAAATCCAGTTCTTCTGTGCTGTATTACAGAAATGTACTGGGTAAGCTTCAGCATAGGATATCAGCTGATTTTCAAATAGACTAAGTAATCTCCTTCTTCCTAACCTGTTTAGAATAAAACCTCAAGTTCTTACTCTCCACCACAGCAGCTGAATGATAATAAGGAAGGAAGCCATACCGGCAGTTGAATCTCTCCCAGCAGAATATGCCTAGAGTTTCTTTTGCTTTGTAGTTTGTTGGTTTTTTGTAAAGTAGATGCTTTGTAAATACTTTTATTTTTAAGTAAATGCTATGTAATACTTTGATTTGCTGGCAAGGGAAGTCTAATTGCCAGGGAAAAACTAGCAGCCCCAAAAAAGTCTTTGTTTATGCAAAACTACCTGAATAAGAAATCCGTGGGAAATCTGCCTGTCTTCAATTCTGAAACTTTGTTAATGAATCACCTGTCATTCTTACAGAGCACTGGACAAACCTTAGGGGGGAAGCCAAACTGCGGTTCATTTAGTGCCCTGTCATAGACCAACGGTGTGGAAGCAGATCTGAAATGGTAAATCTACAGATTAGCTGTTTGAGAAATTCAAAGAGACTTATCTCTTCCTTGCAGCTCCACTGATAGGGGAATCAGGTGAGATGTTTCAGCTGAACTATTAGTAGGCACAGGCTACTTTCTGAAATCTGTGCCATGGCCATGTTTTGAACAGAGCA
The DNA here is from genome assembly GCF_015220075.1 of Falco rusticolus. Lineage (NCBI taxonomy): Eukaryota > Metazoa > Chordata > Aves > Falconiformes > Falconidae > Falco > Falco rusticolus. The sequence goes on along the minus strand of NC_051191.1, from coordinate 2,714,227 downwards.
AGTGTAATTTGTCTCTATTTATGTGTGCTTTGAAAAAGGATTTTTAGAGACCTGCAGGATTCTCAGAGTGGAGACAATGCACCATCTGAAGCTTACACTCTCTTGTTCTTTGACTCTGACTTCTGGAGTAGTCTGGCTATTACATATATGTGTAATCCCTACACAATATTTGTTACTACTGGATCTGTAGATACATTTCCCCAAGTTCCGTTTAGACTTCTTGTTTTTCTCAGGTACTCCATAAACCCATTCAACTCAAATATTATGGAAGAACCTCTCAAATTCCTCAAGTCCTGAGTTAATTACCTGGTCACGTCTAAACTTCTGTCACAGTCAGTCAGTGATAAATCCCCCCATTTACGGTTTTGAAGCATGAGGGAACTGTTTCATTTAAAGCTTCTCAAACATAATACTCAGAATTCTTCAGAGCAGTAAGGGAATGTCAGCAGGATTTTCGTGAGCCCAGCCTAGACAGCCAAATTATTATTTATAATAACGATTTTAAACAATCTCACACGATGAGGTTCTGACAGAGAAAAGCTATTAGAAACTGATTACTCTTATTTATTGGACAAAGCAAAACACGAGGTTCTCTCTTTTCCCTGAGGAGGGCTTCATATGACATAGCTGTGGAATAGCTACTGGAAAGTTAACATTCTAGGCACTGAAAGACAGAAGGACAGAACTGAGCTTCTGGGAGGTAAAGACTTTAAAGAGAGTCTTCATTTTTATGTGTCTGTCACTGTATTCCACATGGATAGTAAGTTTTGTTTCAGTTTCATACAATTAAGATTAAGAAAACAAAGAAAAGAAAGTAGAAGAAAAGAATGAAATATGGATGAAAGTAAAGGTGGAGGAGAGTCAATGTTAAATTGTAAATGATTTCTGCTGGCATGAAAAGCAGTTTATAAGGTACAACAAAATTATTCCAAGGGAAACAGACACAACCCAGTTTGAAATTCCATTGTTAAAACAAATCTCAATCAATCAAATGATTAATTCTACCTTCGCAACGTGTCAGTTACAAATGGCAACAACCAGAATCAATGCTATATAATTTGTCGTCTCTTTGAAGGCTCAAAGATTGTTGATAGGCAAAATACCAATGAAGCTAACAATTGTTTGGTAAAACATGATTAATATTCTACTCCATGATAATTTTCTTTCTTTAAAGAAAGAGACACCGTTTCAATTGAATTACAGTTTTGTCCTTGCAAGGGCACAATAAATCACTAATATGTTCAGATGTTCACAGAAGTCTTCAAGTAAATTTACTCACTTACACACATTTGAAACTTCTCCTGCTGTGCTTTAGTAGCCATAATAGATATTCCTGTTTGAACATACTTCGTATCAGGCATTTTAAATAATATGGTGTAGCAGTAGGATGCTTTGCAAATTAATATGATTGCTTTTGGATCAATGGAAAACCAAACATGATAAACTGGGAAGATTCCCTTAATTTCTCTTTAACATTAGGAACTGAAAGTCTTGCATATTTATTCAGAACTCATCCAAGCATATGTAAAAAGTCTTTGGTAGCACATATAAGCTAAATAGTAATTGAAGCTCTGAAATCAAGAAGAAATTTAATTTTCATTAACCGAGTATAATGTTGCTCATTAATGCTGTGTTAAGTCTGGAATGTTGTAGTATCTTTTGCAGTCCACCTGAGATCTACTTTTTTTTTTTCTTCTTTTTAAGCAACGGACCCTACAAAAAGCAACTTCCGCTATTTCTCCCCAATTTTTGCTCAGGATTTCCATTTCCCACATTTTTTTTTCCCCTCAGAGGCTTTGGGACCTGTGATGCATCCCCAGAAATGCTTTCAATATTAACCAGAAAGGAACACTGTGACAATTATATTAAGGTAAAGAACAGTCTCTTGAGTGTACTGGTGACTCTTCAGAAATGTATTTCTAAAACTTGCTTGTAAAGTGACTCGAGTTTTCAAAACGGAGACTTGCTGGGGACAAGCAAATGGCCACAGCAAAAGTTCATTGCAGAACTGTAGGAGTACTCAGAGTTCAGTACTGTTGATGTACCTTTCTTTTTATCAGCTTGTCCAGGGACTAGTGGAAACAGCTATACATAATATTTTAAAGCCTTCATATAAAGTCTGGATATATTTCTGTATGATATTGCTCGCCCCAGCACAAACTATCATACTCAGCATGGGTTTGTGAGATATCATATTGGACAACCGTAAAACCCCATCTGGCTGTAACTGTCCAGCTCAAGGGCCCACCACCTCATCCAGAAATGGAGGTAAATAATAATATCCCTCTACAATTTTTTGTTTCTCTTTATTCATACATGGTCTGTCCAAAGAAACATTGTTTAATTATAGAAGTACTGCTTTGAGAGAAAACTAAATCTTAGTTGAAACAGAACCAGCAGTGAAAGAAGTTGAAGATGGATTGCTGAGGGGGGCATAGCAGGGCACCTGCCCTTCTAGTGTCCAGGAGGGCCCTGGGCCAGGCAGCAGCGTTCAGTTAACAAACCCAGCTGGGAAAGGGGGGTGACTGTAAAAGCCAGAAAGTAGTATAGCTAAGGGTATGTCAACAAAAAGGGAATAGCCTGTGATACTGGCCTTCTCTCAGGGTGGTTGCAGGGCAGATGCCCATAGGAGTGATTCTGTACGGTGACTTGGAGGTCTAGCTTTTGAAGGCTAGAACATGTGAGTATTATGAAACTTCTTTGGTAGTTTGATGTAAGGTATTCTCTGCAATAGGCTTTATTGTCTAACAAGTACACCTATGAATTAAAGGTCTGGGTTTTGGTTGGTTAATTTTAGAATTTAAATTTGAAATTAAACATGCTGGAACATGCTAATTCCAAATGCTACATTTTCCTTTACCTTTAATTAAGTAGTACACACGAATACTTTGGGCTGCTGTGTCAACTATGAATAAGCTACCAAACTATTTTAGGTTCATTTTTAAATGCTGAAAGTCAGACATATGAAGAGGTGGGGAAGAGATTTAAAATAAATCAAAGGAACTTTGTTGCAGGAAGTGCTGATGAAGCTAAAATATTATTAACAGAGATTTGTTCTGGAGCAGTTTGATCCTTGAAGGTCACTTGAAAGGCTTGACTGTGGAAGGACTAGTTATACAATGAAACTTATCCTTTATTTGTACTGTCAGTAACTAGGGATATGGTGCATTGTGGATTTAGCTTCTGCGCAACAGGATTCACAACTGTAGGTTTGATGTTTGCAAGACATGTGCTACAGAATATATATTAGGAAAAGCAAAGAAAAAGATGTTTTGAAACAAATTATGACATGGCAGAGACCCATTTATGGCTTTCTAGAGGCTTTCTATTTTCAGTGTTTCTAGAAAACTATCCAGACTGCTATAGCCACTCTTCTGGATTCCTTCAATTGCACCACTGGCTCATAACAATCAAGAAACTAACAACTGCATAGTACCTTCAGACTGTCTTTAAACGCCCAGTTCTAAAACCTGCTTATTCTGGACATATTTTTTATACAACTGTATCAGAGCATAAATGAAGGGGTATTGGGGATGTTTGATGTAGTTTGGTCTTGCAAGGCCAACAACCCCTGTGTAATGCCAGCATTACCGTGTAAGGCCAGGAGGACCTAGCTAACCATACCAAAAATACCAGAACTGGTGTCAGAAATACCAGAAATACCAGAATAGACGGATGTAGCAAACAGAACTGGGACAAAGGAGGAAAAAAATATAAGCATTGAGCTGTTTATTTGGGATGAGACTGTGGTGGAGAAAAGCAGAAAGAAGAATTAGAGAAATAAAGGGAATAAGTCTTGCAATTATGGGTTTGCGGGAAACTGTGGTGCAGCCTGGAGTCTGATCACCACAGTCTAGTTGGGACAATAACCCAAACCTGTTGTTCTGACCAAAAAAGTGCTTTTGTGATCATGAATGTCTATGGAAAGAAGGTCATACTTTCTTAATGGTAAAACATCCAGTCGAATGGAATAAGCATCCTACTATTACATTGTCAGTGCCTGTTTCAAGCCTGAGATCATTTGCATCTTTTGATCTTTAAAAAAAGATTAATAAAAAAATTATTGTTTTCCACTTGTTGAAATATGATGTTGCCAGTGGATTTTGTATGATACAGATAGCAGGTGAAAATCAAAATAGTTGCTGACTGATTTTATGTATTTAGAAAACAAGAAATAATCGTCTCACATTCCTGAAGCTCTGGAGACCATTATTTTCCAGTACTCAGTGTATGTTTGCATTGTTTGCTTATTTGTTTTGATTCACTTCCACTATGTGCATTGGGTAATCAGAAATAAAGGTTAAGACTAATGAGAAGACCTGCAACCATGGCTGGCATTATAGATTTTTAGCAATGTCCAGTGGCTGCACAGTTTCTCTCTTGTCTCTCTTTCTTTTCTTAAGCATTTCTTATGGTAATAAATGTATCATTGCTTGTGATCTGTTAAAAAAAAAATCATAGCTCAGCAGAGCAGACTGTCAAGCAGTCACTCAGTTTTGAAAGTAAAATTATTTTGAATCTACTTCTCAAAGTGGATAGTCTTAAGAAATGTAAAATTGGGTAGCTTTCCAGAGTAATTCAGTGATTCACTGCAGTGCCTCCACAAATCAGAATTTAAGTGTTAAAAAAAAACCCAAAAAGCACCAAATCAAACCAAAACAAATTTCAGCAGACACTGAAATAGTGGTATTTTGCCTCTGTGTATGTACCTTGCTATTAGAAAGCAGATTTGTATTGTATAGGTAGAAGCTAATTAAACTCTAAGTGCATAAACAATTCTTCCACAGCAAATATTAACATTATTTCATTCTACTTTTTAAATAAATATTCTTGCATATAAAATACACAAATAGAAATGAATGACCTATAAGTTTTGAAATATATATATATAGGACATTTAAGCTGTCAGAAGAAAATAATTTCAAATTTAGGTCAAATCTGCTCAATAGTTTTGCCTAAGAAATAGAATCCGTAGAATCAGAAAGTAGGAATAATGGCATCCAGCTCTATTCTTTCTCCAGAAATACAGATCTTCTGGAAACATGTTTTTCTAACTATTCTCTATATTTATGTCGCCTGGAGTTGGAAGTAAGTGAAGGATAATGTTCTGAATATAGGAGCTCTCTCTGCCTCCTCACTGACTGCAACTGAGTTGTACCAGCCCTGCCAAAAAAGAATTATCAAAGGGCTTTCTATTGAGATAAGTGTCTCCCAAAAAATAAATATTACATTACTAAATCAAGAGGTATCAGATGTAATTTATGAAATGAAACAATGTTCCATGTGCTAATGCCATATAAGCAGCAAGGCTGACTGCTTGACCCACCAATCTATGCATTTCTCAGCTCAGACTGAGACTGCCTGGAAGTCGTCCCAAGCTTGTCCTCACCCTCAGCGTGGTGCAGCAAGAGAAAGTGCTCAGCTCTGCTCATGCAGCTCCAGTCTGAGGCCCGAATTCCGAACAATCTGTGTTTTCTTTGTCCCAACAATCCTGGTGTCTTTTTGAGGCCACTGCATTTTCTTTCATTGACTTGACAGCCCTGTTTGAGTTACTGGTGTGACACTCTATGAACAAAAGCAGTACTCACTGAGGAAAAATTCCCTTCCAACTTTTAAAGGATGATACAACTAGTTGAATGAATTAAATCCCTGTGGATTTAATTCACAGCGAGGGCTGTGCTTGCTAACTGTGACAGGAGAAAAAAAGAAGAGCTATTGGTTTCAGTTTCCCAAAATAAATGCTGGGGTTTTTTTATAGAAGCTGCAGGGAAAGAACAAAGGAGCTAAAGATCATAAGACAGGTCACAGCATACTCTGGGAGACAAGCTATTAAAAACAATTCTGTCTTTCTGCAGTTTTTCCAGGTCATTTTCCCTTCACTCATTATAAGTAGCAACATTTACATGAAAATAGGATCTTGGTTTCTCAGGAGTTTATCTGCTCTTTGTGATTATCCTCTTGAAGTCATAATCCTGGTTTCTGCGGTAATTAGGTTTTCCATAAGTTTTCAATGATTCTTTCAAGGTGAGCATGGGCTAGGCTGTAATCCAATAATAGCATCCCAATAGCATCATTAAGTCCAAGTTTTTCCAATATAGGAGCCTAAAGTCATGTCTAAAGATATATCAGTCTATTATTATGTCAACATGTAGACAGCCGTAAGTAGACTTTCTTTTTTTAATTACTGATATTGGGAACCCATCTGTGTCAGAAGCTTAAGATTCCTGAAAATCCCATTACCTACCAATGTTTCTTAATCTAGCCAATTTTTTTTTTTTTTGTGACCTACTTAACTAGAAGCTGTAACAAGGCTGCTCAACTGTGAAAGAGACAGAGCACAACAGTAGGAATTGATCCATTTAATCCAGAAAAATAAAGGCCATTCCAGCCTCATTTTGAAAATACTGATAATCTTATCTATCATGGAATGTTTTAAAAACAAACACAGAATGCCAGGTAACTGAAGCTTTGTATCATAGCCTTGCTGGGTTTTGGTGGTAGCTTGTCTTTCCATTTATTCCTGAACAGATGAACTCTATGATGTTACTACCCAACAGGAAAGTTTGAGCCATGTAGGTATGGCAGAGTATTTGCTAGTTCAAAAGGCTAATTTAAAGTTCTTACATCATATTCCTGTATCTTAATTTTCTATTTCTCACTGAACTTTTAATAGACATATGTGTCGCATGCTGGTCCAAGACTGGAGGAAGGTTCTGCTTGTATTCTTGGGAACAGAATTAAGACTCAAAGTGGAGTCAAGAGCCAAGGAACTTTATTTGCCTGACAACAGGTTTGCAAATGCAAAGGAGAGGGTGAGAGATGAAGAAAGGAAGGAAAGAAAGAAGGAAAGAAGGAAAGAATTCACAGTATCCACCCTGGAGCTGTGGCACCCCAACAGTCCAACTTGTTTCCAAGTCCGGTGGGGGAACATCCCGTCCAGTGTTGGTTGGTTCCATTCTTTTATAGGGCTGTCACAAACTGTTCTGCTTAACTATACCTTCCACACGGTGGTGGTGTGCATGCCTAATACCATCAGGTGGTCCTCAGAGGTCTCCAGAACCCTGGATCCCTGCGACCTGCACAGGGGGTTGGTTAAGTTTCTCGGTATTAACTTCCCCCATTGCTCCATAGTGTCATTCACTGGGGTTCCTGCCTTAATGTTGAGATAAACCTCTGCTGTGGCAGTGGTGTTGGCTTCCTGCCTTAACAGTGTGGAGATAAACATTTGCTGTGGTGGTGTTGGCTTCTTGCCACAACAACGTTGAGTTAAACCTCTGCTATGACAATGGTGTGAGTTCCCTGACATAAAAATGTTGAGACAAACATCTACTGTGATGATGGTGGTTCTCACTGACTCAGTCTCTTACACAAAAGTGACAGAAAAATAGCACAATTTGTTAAATTTCTGTGGTTTCAAATACCTGTGTTGCAAGTAGTATGCATTCATTGCGTATGCAAACAATTTTCTTATCAGATTTAATCAGTCTCATTAAAATTCAGAGTATATTGTAATCTTCACATGACCTTCCACAACAGATACCATAGAAGAATTATGGGTGAAGGGTGCTACCCTTTTTATATTATATACTTGATTTTTCAATAGCCTGGCACATAGGCAAAAATACTTACAGATAACCATACTGTCAGGTTCGGTTTTGCCTGCTTTCTCTGTTCTCTACTGCTTGGCGTTATTCTGGGTCCAAAACATGTTGTATTCAAACATTCCTTCAGGATGACAATTCTGGGACGACCTGTTTAGACCAGCAACGGCTTGGCACCAAAAACCATTATATAACACACCTGTCTGGGATTTATAGGAAGTACAGGGGCTGAGTTTGACCTGCAGATTATCTTGGAAAAGCATGTCATTAGAAAGCTCATTTCTATTTCTGCCGTTTTACAAGACAGACATTACATGATCTTACTTGTATCTGAAAATTCTAAAGCTGTTTGAATCTGATACCATTTCCATGAACAACACACATTTCTATAAATACTTTGAAAAACAAACCCGTCCCTGGAAAACAAAAAGAGAGAAGTCATCCCTGATAAGAAGGACATATAAACATCATTAGCATGGGAAAGATATAAAAGGTTAAGCTAAAATAAAATGGGTGATGTTAGTTAGGGGAGGATATTGGGACCAGTGCTGTTTAAAATCTTTGTTGGCAACATGGACACTGGGATCAAGTGCAGCCTCGGCAAGTTTGCTGATGGCACCAAGCTGTGTGGTATGGTTGACATGCTGAAGGGAAGGGATGCCATCCAGAGGGACCTTGACTGGCTTGGGAAGTGGGCCTGTGTGAACCTTATCAGGTTCAAGAAGGCCAAGTGCAAGGTCCTGTACATGGGTCAGAGCAATTGTAAGCACAGACACAGGCTGGGCAGAGAATGGATTGAAAGCAACCATGAGAAGAAAGACATGGGAGTGTTGGTTGACAGGAAGCTGGAACTAGATGATCCTTAAGGTCCTTCCAACCCAAACCATTCTGGTTCCTTCTATGATTCCATGAAAGAATGATTTGAAGTAGGAAAAGAACAATAAGACTATTCAGTAACATAGTTAAGTGTGTAACTCCTTTTTTTTTTTCTATCACACATTTGTTTTCTGTTTTTTCTTTCCTTAAATAGCTGTGCATTTCCTGATCTTTTCAAAATGTTTTCTACGTGTCATGGTATATTATCTTTTCAATTTCATTGGGAATTCTGGTCTACAGTAAAATTTTACTGGACATGACTTAACCTTTCAATGAAAAATGTAGCAGCACTTATCATGTCTGTGAAAAAAGTTTGATTAATTTTTTTCAAGTATACTCTTCTAAGTCTAATTAGAAAATCTAACAACTTCAAAAATTAACTAGAAGAAAATCATATTTTTGGCACATACTTTGAAGTGAATTTTTCTAATTGTAAATTTACTGTTATTATACTTGATTACCTCTAATCTCTTCACTAAATGTTATCAAATCATATTTTTAGCTGAGTATTCTTCATATTAGGATGATTTGCAGTAATTAACCCAGTTATTTCACTTACACAGTTAAGGCAGACCCTATATAGGTTTGGTTTTCTACAAGGTACTGAGTATTCTGGCCTTGATCCAACGAAGGATCATGCATCTGCTTAACTTTAACCATGTAAGTGATCCTACTGGGAATTTTGCATGATCAAGCCCTTCATCAATCAGTCTTTGAGCAAATATTCTTTTGCCTGATTTATTTTTTCTTTGATATCCTTCAAGTTATCTCTTTCTGAAATTATATTTTTAAACTCTGTATATTGATTAAAAACCTCAGTAACATCATACTCAGTAAGATATTGAAGCTGACTGGTGGGATCAACCGCTAATAATTTGGATGTTTTTCCTTTATTTAACTTTTTACTGTATTTTTTGCAAGAAGGAGATTTAAGAAACTGTCAGTACTTTGAATCTCTCAGGGATAGTCGGGAGGTAACTGCAGACTACTGTAACAGAATTTCAAGTGTGAGGGTTTTTCTTTTTCTCATGTTTAACTTATTTATTAAAACCAAACAAAATAATATAAGATTTACTGATGAGATTTAGATGTCACATTTTATTTTCACTTGTTAAAGCCATACAAAGCCATTGAACACAAATACTTCCTGCAACACATTTTTTTCCCTGATAGTTTCTGCACTACAGTTGTGGTGAGGTATTGAAAGAGAACTACCTCCAGGTTATGTTAAGCCCTGTCTGATGTATTTACCAGATGCACTGTCTACATTATTTGCAAGAAATCTAGGCAAAAATCAAAATGGTGCCAGAGAAATGTATCATCTGCTTAGAACACGTAAGAGAGCAGATATTGTAGAGATCAGTCTCTTTATCGAGTGTTACATTAATAGACCACCACAGCTGTATCTAGCTTCCCTGGTATATATGCACCCTAGACACCAAAGGTGATCTCACCTCTGAAACTATAGATACGTACATAAAATATTGTTGTTCAAACACAGCATTCCTTTAAAAGAAAAAAATAAACAAACAAACAAAAACCACAAAAACAAAAAAAAAAGAACAAAACACCACAAAAAAACCAAACCAAAACAAACCAAAACCAACCCAAAAACCCTAGGATGGGGAAAGGAGAGAAGAAAGTACAAAAAGTGCATTGTGTTTGCCCCCATATGGAGTAAGGGTGTGGTTGGAGTCTGTAAAGAGATACAGGTGTCAGACATGAACCTGGTTGTCTCAATTAAGGTATTGCTAGAGAGCAGTATAGTTGTCAGTCCCCTGCCCAGACTGAGAAAAGAAGTAGATAGAGTGGGAAGCATGGAGGACTTCAGGACCCCAGATGATGTGAAGCTGGTTGTCTAGTCAGAGGCTGATCCCCACATTATTAACTAAAATCACATTTCATTGGCAGAATTTTTTCAAAAATGCTTGAGGAATGACAAAACCATACTAATTTGAAATGCTGACTTGTGAAGAATATGAGGAGATATGTTCTTACGTTGTTTGGGAAATACAAATGATTTGAGGAAGGAACATAGAATCATTTAGGTTTGAAAAGACCCTGAAGATCAAGTCCAGCTGTTAACCTAACACTGCCAAGTCCACCGTTAAACACATACCTAAGATCTCACATTGTTTTCCAGAATCCAAGAAATGTGTGCACAAGCACTGTTGGAAAAGAGGGAATAAAAACCAGAAGATGCAGAAAAGAGCAAAGGACTGGAGAATCTCTCAGCATTGCTGCTTCTGCTGCACACAGGTGTCTGCAATAATCACAACTAGTAAGTAGCTTCAGAGTCATAAATAGGCAAATCTTTCCAAGCCACACTTAGCAAGCCAAACTACTTAAACTGGACTACATTCCAACATGTTTCTGTGATGTACTCCTGTTGAAGAGAGGACTAGGACCTAAGACACAGACATACATATAGAATCATAGATATCCTGGTTGGAAGGGGACTCTGAACGCCATCTAGTTTAGCCTCCACTGAAAGCAATACTATGCCTAACATAGATTACGGCAGATGTGGCTTTGGTACCAGCATTTTAAAAACTCCTGGGGAAGGACCTTCCACGATCTTTCTGGTTAAACTGTTTCAGTACAGTGTTACCTTCCTTGTAAACTGTTTTTTTTTCTTTTCACAATGTCTGTCCTAAAGCTCTCAAATCATAGTTTGTAGCCATTGTCTCTTTGTATATCATTTGACGACAGCGTTTGTCTCTGTTATCTTTTAACTAGCATTCAAGTTGTTTCAAGCAGCTATTAAGATTTCCCCTTAGCTTCTTTTTCACCACACTAAACAATTCTAGCTCAAATAGTTTCTCTTCATGGATCATCTATGTCCCTGGTGATCTTGGTAGCCCTCTACACATAATATCGAGATCCCTAGATGCAGTATTCTAGGTGAGGCCTCACCACCTAGTCCCTTCAGTCTGCTGACCATGCTCCTTCTGATGCAGCCAGTAAGCATTCTGCCTTGCAATGAGAGTGCTCTGCTGGTTACTATCTAATCCAGTGCCCAGTGTAACTTTTAATAACTTCTAACAACATATGTGGTTATTTTGCATCAAGTGGTGTTCAGGGTTTTATTCTTACTGAACTTTCTTAGATTTCATTTAGCCTAATCTGCAAGTTTACCAAGGTCCCTCTGGACTGAAGGGTCAGGTTCTCTTTAGCTTAGAGTCATCTGCAAATTTTCTCCAAAACCTTTGTGTGTGATCACCCAGACCACCTTTGAAGATGTTGAACATTGTGGCTTTTGGCACTAACTCTTAGAGTACTTTAGTCTTTCCAGGTCACCAGATGAGCACTGAACCATTGATCACTGCTGTTTGAGCCTGACAGTGCAGGAAATTTTCAACTTACTAACCTGCTCATCCAGTGCATACATTTAGCTTTAAAATAATAGCACTGAGGGAGACGGTGTGAAAACCCTTACTGAAATAGAGGTATCCACCTTTCACCCTTCATCCACCCAGCCAGTCAAGCATGACTTGCCTTTCCTAAATCTATGCTGGCTACTTCCGAGTATCTTCTTAATTTAGTTGGAAATAGATTCCAGGAGAATGTCCCCCATGATCTTTCTGGGGAGTGAGGTGAAGCTGATCACCTTGTAATTCCCTAGGTCCTCCTTATCACCCATTTTTAATATAGACATAATGTTAAAATTCCCAGTTGCCAGACCTCTTCTGATTACCACAGTTTTCTTTACGTGATAAACCACATTCTTATAGTTACATTGCTCATCTCTTTCAACAGCCTCAGGTGAATGCCATCTAGTACCTTGGATCTAAACATGACCAGCTGTTTTACAGATGTAGAGGAGTGCTGGAACAGTAGCAAGGTTGGTGCTGCAAGTCACGATGAGGCATGGAGATGAGGCTAACCTAAAATTATTTTCTTTACCTGTATACAAAGGTGGATGTTCTTGCATTACATAGAGACTTAGTAGAAAAAAAATTACTGCAGAATGTTGTGCCTAGCTTTTACAGGCTTGGCACATATTGTGTATATTGACCGTTCAATGTAATGATCAAAGGTATACAGAGAATGTTTTGAATGCAATATGATTCACAGCCTTTCAGTAATTTACACAAGAGAGTTCCAAAGCCTCCAGGTGACTCCCTGAAGTTTTTTTGTACTAATCCCTTGAAACCTACATTTTCATATTCATCCTTTGCTGCTGATCACTTGCTCTTTTCTCAAAGCTTATCCTTTGGGCTAGACCCATAGCTAATAAAAACCAAAGACTCCATGAAAATTGAGATTCTGTTCCACAGTGGGACCATACAGATATTTTCTGACTAGAAATGTAACCTGACTGTGATCAGTAATATTAACATCATACAGCACTTACTGAAGATCATGCACCACTGCTTACAGAATTGGTTACTGCATTCTCAAATTAAATGTCTTTTAATTACTGAAAGTCTCCTTACAATAACTGATTTTCTAATAAGGTTTCTACCTCTAAGTGCATATAGTCTTCCATATTCCTCAATCTTCCTAGAGAAAAAATCTTCAGCCTTCATTTTCTGGATGCTTTACTCACTTTACTGTATTAGGACATGGGTTTTATGAACAAAGCTTCATCGGTTTTTTAAGCACAAACAATTCTATTGCATTTCAGTAAGTTTAACTTTAATCAATGTCTTTAGTGGGACTTTGGTGGGACTCATCATCCAAGGTTTCTAGGTGGTTTAACACTGCCTAGAAAAGAAGTTTTATCAGAGCCTAAGACAGCACTAGCCAGTCACAGAACTTTTGTATAAATTCAATATCGTTTTGTTCTTGGCAGCAACAGAACAAAACCATGCCCAGGATCTGTCTGAGCAGGCTGTGTTCTGCCATTCCCCTGCTTCTCCACTACCCAATCTTGTCTGACTTGGGGCTATTTTGAATCAACAATATTCAAGATCTGAGAATTTACAAACATGCAGATAGAGGAAAGTATAACAGGAACAGCTGTTATTTGGGTACGAAATAGGGTTCGTGCTGCATGGAGCCTACGCAGCACCCGATTTCTGGTCTTTTTCCTCCTCATGACAGACCCAAACAACGAGTGTTGTGATCCGCTATTATTTTCCTAGTGCTGTTTTGCCCAATCCTGTTACTTTACCTGGAAAATGAGAATGGGCAAGAAGAGTTATTTTGCAGTCCCTCACTCCTGATTAGTTTTACCCATGTGCACATCAGAAATAGTCAAATGACATGAGACAGTGCTGAGACAGCACAGTCAGACTTTTGAGGAAGATGTTAAAGAATATTATTAACCCACCCACGGCTTGGCAGCTGTCCCTGTTCCCTGCTATCTGCCACAGGCTGACCTCACCCATCCATGTCTAGTCTAGATACTCTGCCTAATTTATATCTCTGTATGTACATGTAAAATCAACTCCTTAGCAAAAAGGTTCAAGAACATTGACTCATTCAAGTTTGGAGCTTGAAACGGAGCTCTCTCGTGGGTTCTGGATCAAAAAGGAAGAGCAGAAGGGGAACAGGGCTGGGAGAGCCCTCATGGAGACGACAACTATCTGCTCAATAAGCATTATAGCTTATCATAGAGCTAGCTGCTGTTGGCACTGTTCACAGTTAATTCTGGAGCGCGCAGCAGAGGAGATTGTGGAAGTATGTCACTGAAGAAAGATTTATCAACTCTGCTTTTCATGGAATCCACATGTAAGAATTAAGGCAAACTAGGTTTTTTCGCTATTAAGTGTCTAACTTCAGAGCTTGCTTTGACGAGCAAGTACATTCTGAGTGCTGAAATCACTATTATAATTGGTCTTCTTTCTAGGCTGTGAGTAGTAGCTGTTTGCTCACAGGCTGTGGAACAAAAACAGTCAAGATTTTCTCCTAGGCAATGATAACTTTTTTTGGCTTTTGCTGGAAAATTTATGTTCAAAGAGCACAATTCTGAGCTTAGAAAACTACATCCTTTCTTTCCTGGGGAAGCTATACTGACATTATTGCATTCTATAATCTCTCTGTGCTCACGTAATTCCCAGGGATGTTTTTGACAGTTTCTGCTGTGAGAAGAATACAAAAGGAATATTGCCCAGGGACAAGACATAAGGAAGAGTCTAATAACTTTATGTTCTGATTATCTTTTATGTGGTTGTCCCTGTCACTGAAATCCTAGGGAGTCCCAGCAGTCCAAGCATACATGATTTCTGTGATCTCATAATTTCAAGTGTAAATCAACACTGTGAGCACGATGCACCAACATGCTTCTTTACCCTAGAGATCTTTCAATCTTACGGATCAACTACATCACAGGTTTGTGCTAGTGTACTGTTAGATAAGCTACTCCTGCAGGAGCACATTCAGTATGCTGAAATTCTTGAAGAATAAATTGGTCACTGAACATCTCTTGCTGTTTGGCAAAGGTCTGAGTTTGTAAAGGTCATGAAGGTTAGCATTTGTAGTGACCTTTGTAAACACAGTACTACAGATGAAATGTTTTGTGCTGCTGCCAAACGTATAAAACCAACTGCAGCTTTAACTCATATTCCATTAATCTTAAAAGTTGCCTCTTAATTACCATGAAACTATGTGTATGACAGTATTAAAATCCAGTTTAATAGGCTTTCTCACATTAATAAAACCTATCTGCTCTTGTGGTTCAACATGCATTAGAGCTGTCAAACAGTTGTCTGCATTCCCTCGCAGTTTATGAGACATTAACTTTCTCTTCCTTTCTGAAATCTGGAAACATTTGTGAGGTGCTTAGAAAGCTTTACAATAAAAAAATGGAAACATATTTAAATTTGAAGTTACTCTGTAGTCAAATATCCATTAGCAGTGGTACATCTGAATAGTTCATTAGGTCTCGGAAACTTAATTTCTGCTTAAAAATAGAGAAGGCACCCTGCAGGCTTGCATGAATATCAAATTAGATCAACAAGCTGTTAAATCTGTTCTCTTTTTTTAGTCTTTCATTGGTTGATTTCCTAATGTATTTAATTTATTTTTCAAATTTAAGAACAGATGTTGATACTCCTACAAACACTCTTTCAGTTGCCAAAGTGAAATCCTACTGAGGGGAGAATAAAATCTGTCAGATCCACTGTACAGTGTGTATGCATTTTACACAAATGGAAAACCACTTCACCAATTTACAGGGGTGCAGAAAGTGGCATAAAAATTAGCCAGAAGAATTCAAAACTCTAAAATTCAAACTATCTTGTGTGAATCAGATATGAATAATTACCAGCTTTTGAAAAATACAGCTCCTGTGAATATCAAAGTGTGAATTATAACTGAATTAAAATTCAGTTGTTACATATTGCTATGTTTATATTAAATTCATAGAGATGTCAGAGCAAGCAGGCAATTATGATCAGCCAGAATTTTCCAGTACTGAATAATGTAAGATATAAGTAGTTCCTAACATGGGAAAGCAACCACCTCTCTTGCTCATCACTTGTTATTGGCTTATGCCTGATATTATCACATCAAAGTCTGCAGTGGAACCAAATGCAAGTTGGCACAATGTAGTGAAAGAATCATGTTGCACAGGAATAGAACAAAGCTATTTGTTTTCTGAAACAAAAGTCCCAGAAATTGTGACAACTCTTGACTATGAAGTAGAAGTTTCTGATAATTGCCAGTACAGAATATTTGTAGATAATTGGTGTATTCTTTCTGATGAGAAATAATATGTAGTGTGCAATTTTATTAAGGTTTATGCTTGGATATTTGGATATCTCAATTCTTTTAAAGCTAATTTTCAGATGAATACTAATCTCTTCTTGAAAATCCTTGGTGTTCACAAAATTTAGACATTAACGAAGAAATAATCTTGAACAAAATTTATGCATACAACCCTAAGTGAGTCTGAAGAAGTATTTTTTACCTAACCATATAATAAGCAGAAACAAAAAACCAATATGAAAAAATTAAAATTAAAAACAGAATCCAGACACTTGTACCAAGCCATGGTTTCCATTTGGCACCTCAGACTGTCTATGCTCACCAGAAGAGCAATGGTATTGATAGTACATCTGACATCTCTTATAAATTAAGAGACACAGTCTAGTCTTTTCCCTGTGAATACTATTGGTCTTGGGCTATATTGTAACTTTTCCGTATGTTGCCGGTAGACCAAAGCCATTAAATCACAGGCACAGCCAACTCAGAGAATTACAGACCCTTTTAACTTCAATTTTATTGCTTGAACACTTACATGAGAATACCCGTAGGGGGTCAGACCAGACATTTTTGTAGTCTAGCTTGAATTAATCCTATATCTGAATATGGTGAATACTTAGGAAAAGCTGTGAATTCATGACTCATTTCATCCAACTGAGGGGCTAGAAGCTACAGTTTTACACTATAAAGAATTGGATGGCAGTACTGAACAAAGATGTTTCCAACCTGGCTCTTTCCAGCACGGTGCTGTAACTAACTTTCCTCTTGGCTGCTCTGACACTAGTCTTTCATGGGATGAGTTGTGAACAAGACTGTGGAATTGCCGCAGCTTTCAAGAAACAAACAAAAAAAAAGTGTGAGGCTCTTTTAAGCTCGATCACTCTCTTGATTTGATTTCTAACCCCAAACTACAAATATTTGTGTAGGGCTCAGCTGAGGTCTGCCTCACTATGAGGGTAGGAATGAGTATCAAAGTACTGGGAGAAAAGGTGGGCTTATAACGATGTTATTTTTTGCCAAATATTTTACATCATTAAAGTACAACCTAAATAATTTCAGGCTTCTTGTAGAATGAGAGAAGGAACGTATGCTTCCAGAATTCAATTCAAAACTTCCTTTTCTCTTTCTTGTACAGGAACATCTATAGGGACTTAAGCCAACTCAAATGCCTAAACTTAGACTGGTTGGATCTAGGACATGGAGTCTAAGACACAGCAGATGTTTACATTAAACTTTCTTTGCTATGCTCTCCCAAGTCTCAGCTGTCTGCTTTAGGGACTCTGTGAATCTTTGCATCTAGACGAGGCACAGACGGACATTTGTTTTATTAGTTTGCCTAAGCGCCTTTTGATTTATTTGTTTCAGAACTTCACTTCTTAAATAAACTGTGTAGAAAAAACCATCTCTCTCATTTACTTCAGACCACCACATGACAACTTCGTTGGGCATCTTTCAGTTTGCACGTTGTGAAAAATAGCGAACTCAGTATCTTCTTACAATTAATGATTTTATAGACTGCTACCCACTATTCTGTTCCAGGTTGAAGAGTTGATAATCTATTCTTCAGCCCATCATCCTGTGCTCTGCCTCTTTTTAAATCCACTATATCTTTTTGAGACTGGACAACCAGAATTTTACACTGAATTGTGTCCAGTACATGAATACACCATCCATTTATACAGTAACCTAATCTCATTTTCTGGGTTGCTTCCTGTTCTGTTCCTAACAATTCCCAGCTTTTTGTTTGCCACCGTGGCTGCTAAATAGCACTGAAAAGACATCCATTAAAGAATTATTCATGTCAATCTTGCTTTTCTGAGTGACAGTAACTTATTCAGTGTGGCACTGCATATGTATCGTTAGGGTGGCTGGTGGGGTTTTTTGGTTGTTTTTCTCCTCTATATATTATTTTACCTTAGCTGATACCAATTTTCATTTATTCTGGTTTTGCTTAATCAGGCAGTACCATGGAATTCTTTTTCAGCTTTTCATAGTCAGTTTTAAATTAACCGTCTCCCAAGAATTTTCTGTTTACAAATGTTGCTGCTTCGCTAATCACTCCCTTTTCCTTGATCATTTATGAATATGTTGAAGAGCTTACATACCAAGCACATATCCCTGAGGATGAGAAATTCCATAATGTTACCCTCAACTGAAAAATTACCATTTATTTGTATTTTTGCCTCTATTTTAATGAGTCAGTGATACATAAAAGGATCTCTCTTTTCCCACAACAGTTTTATATCTCTCAGACTGTGGCTTATCAAAAGCCTTCTGAAAATCGAAGTGTGATGTACTGACTAGATCACCTTTATTAACACTTATTGACTATTTCAGAGATTGCTAATGGATTCGTGAAGCATAATATTGACTGGGGAAAAAAAAAAAGGAAGTTGAACTCTCTGCAAGATATCATACATGTCCTAACATTACAATTTCAATTTTTATGCCACTTTCTACCAAGATATCTATTATGGAAGCTAGACAAACTAGTCAGTGTTTTCCAGTGTCAGTCCTGGTGGTGTTTTCAAAGAATGTCATCACATTCTATTCTTTTGCCACTGAAGTTCAGCAGTTGTAGATTCCAACATTTTTTGGTTCTTGAATAAATACTCCTTGTCCTGGTGATTTGATGTTATTCAGCTTATGCATCAGTTATTTAACTTATTCTATTGAGAATTCAGTGTGAAACCTTCCTCACCATTTCATACCATAAATAATGCACTTGATGTGAGAACATCGGAAATCTCTATAGAGGCCATTGATGTAAATACCTCATTTAGATTTATTGCAACGTCTTTGTCTTCCTGCTATTTTAAGTTTGATTGCCTCTTTCTAACTTGCTGAAAATATTCTTTGTCATAGCTCTGGAAATAATATCAGCTTTTAGGCCTCAAACTTTTCTAAAATATTCTTAGGTATTCCATATTTCATTTAAATTTATCTTGCTGTACTGTTACACACTTATTTTTCTTCTCGAGAAATTATTTTGACTACTTATACACATCTATTTATTTCTTTACCATCTTTGCAATTTTTTGCAAATATTCAGGTTTTATTCCATTTTCTTATATAATCTATTTTGACACACAAGTTTATTATATGCTGTTCCTCAAATATGATCAAACTCTGTGCCTCCTGCAAGCATTCTGTCCTGCTAGCTATCGCTTTTTTCTTTTTTTTTTAGGGTTTTTTTTTTTTGTAGTTTTACAGAGAGAGAGAGAGAGAGAGAGAGAGAGAGAGAGGTTTGGGGTTTTTTTCCTATAAAACCCTTGAATTTATTGACTGTGGTCACTATTAGATTGGTGGTTTTATTGTTTCAGATCCTGTCTACTATTTAGAACTAAATTAAGAATTGCTTCTTCTTATGGATTCTTTGACTTGCATCTGCAAGAATTAGTAACTTATGATACAACAAGCAAGCCTTGTTGTACAATCCTTGCTTCACAGGTTTTTTTTTCAGATTAACGAGGGGAGAATTCAGATATTTTTTAGAAATCTTCAGATATGTAACAAGTTTTAACCTCAATACTTCCCCAGGTGACTGTGACCTGCCATTTCATATTAGACATTACTCTTTTTGAATAGTTTTTCTTCTGCATTCTTCTGCACACAGGGACAAACCTAGCCCTAGTGTGTCTCTAATGAAGAAAACAGAGATACACAAGGGATAAATTTGGCCAATTATTTATCTTCATTTCAGAGTTTCCTTTTTTATTTAACTAGTTCTTATTGATTTTTTCATTTAATACTATCCTCAGTTTAATCTTCTGCCCTTTCAAGGTGAAGGCCCTTTGGCTGAAAGCTTTCCCAGCTGAGTTTAAAAGGACTGCTACTGACAACAAATGAGATTTTCCTGTGGCTCAATAGGTAAGCCCAGCACTTTCCAATACCTGGGTCATGAGTTCAATTCCCTGACAAAATAGACCCATCATTAATAATATTCTTGAGGTAATCTCTGCTTTGTGAGCTATCATGCTTCTTGCACTGTCCATTGAAGCTTTTGGTACTGTATCTTTTTGCCATAATTCCTTTGAAAATGGCAATTTTTTTTTTTCTATCTCTGTATATTTAATTGTTGCACAGACTATAACATGAACAGATGAGGAGATTCTTTTTCTCTGGAAAGATTAAACAAATAACTACTGTTTAATAAAAATGTTAGATCTTATAAGCCCAGATCTTGAAAGTTGTCTTGTACTTGCTCAGTTTTGTGTACTGCATTATGTCATCGCTAATTGCTACATTTATTAATACTTGCGTTGCAGTATTCCCAAAGTAGCTTATGTTAAATGGCTGTATCACATTGTTTTCAGGTTTAATTATTTTTATTTAGCTTGAAAATCAATTAAGTTAATCTATTTCTTTATAAGCAACATCTAATGAAATATTCAAATTGGAATTATTCTATTCATACTAATTTCAGCAAATTAAGAAATCCATAAAGACATTTCTATGAGTAACCAGAAAGGAAAATCATATTCTTCATTTTAAGGATATAGTTTTCCTCTATAGTCAATCCTTCATCTCCTTTAAAAAGATTAGAACAAGGGAATTTAATGTAAGAATACTGAAAAATAACATTTTTTATGAGACCATTGTCTTGTGTTCTTATTGCCTTAAATAAGGAATATTCACAGCATAAAGATATTAAAAGTTATGAGTTCTCCAAGTTACCACATTTGGCATTACACCAGATATTAAATGATCTTACCTGTAAGACTGCAGTAAACCAATTAATGAGCAATGCAGTTAGAAGGCAGGACATTCACATTTTTAACTTATAATGGAGTACAAAGAAATTACCTGGCTTTTCAGAAAGTGTTTTTCTTTGTCTGTCTCAGTGGTAACAGACCAAATTCATCACATGAGATCCAGGGGATCAAAAATAGCTGTTTATCATATGTTTACCTTAATTCATATATTTACCATGGATCCCTTTACAGCCAACAATTGGAGAGATACCGGAACTCATTCATTGTCCTTTCAAAATGGAAAAGGTGACTGTTACATCCTTCACACATTAAAATAATTGTTTGGATGTGGATATTTAGTCTGAATTATGCCAATCAATCAATACCCTATGCCAATGTGTGAAAAGGAGATATTACTTTTTTAGATAAGGAATGTTTCCTCTTTGAAGCTCAAGGAACGTTCACATGTAATCTCATTATGAGGTGAGGGAAGAGGATAGAGAACGAGCTTTTTACATAGCACAGGACTGCAGCTAAAAGCTAATTCTTCTGTCAACAAACAAACAAGAACCCCAACCCCCAATCTAGTAATAAAGAACACCTGATGAAAATAAATTACATCCTTATATAAGCAACTGTCATGTTCTGTACAAGATGTATTTTGTCAGCAGAGAACTAAGGAAGATATCCTAAGTGCTCAATTCTGCATTTTGCATTTTGATAAAATAAAAAATCAAGAAAAAAAAATTAATGACACTAAAACAATTTGGTCACTCATACAGTTTTTTGCCAAATAATTTACTTCAGGGAAAAATGTAAATATTGGAGATGAAAATTTCATTATCCTTTTATATTTACGAAGTTCCTTTCTTTAATGGAACATTAAAAATATTCCAGACCACAGAAAGCCACTTCATTTTGTCTAAATTTGGTTTTGTTGGGTTTTGTTGTGTGTGTTTTGTTTGGTTTTTTTTTCATTTTATTCACATGATATTTTATTCAACTTCTTGATGCTCTGAAAACTTGCACAGGCTTTATTTCATACAGGAATATTTTTTATTTGTTTGGAATTGCCACTCAAACAAAATAAGTTCTCAGTTTTAAATATTGCCTCAGTATTATCAAAGTAAGCATTATGAAAGACTCACATTCCTGGATTTTGGCTGATAAAACATTCAGTTCAAGCTACAATACTTTCTTGAATGTCAAGAACGACAATGATGTAGAATCAATCAGTTGCAAACTTTTTTAGGAGATTGTGAACTCTGATAGTCTCCTCAGTCCTCTTGAGTTTCCCTCACTTTTTGAGAGACATGTTTTATTAGCCCATTTTCTGCAGACTAAATTGTTTGTAATTGAATACCACCTTCACTGTAAAGTCATTCAGCAGGTTTCAGATTGCTTTTTTGCTTGAGCAAATTAGCCTGCATTTTCCGTTGTTGAAACCCTTCTCTCTAATACTGACATTTTTCTAATTCTTTGGTATCATCAGCCTACAAGCGGCTGTTTATAAGGCCTCCAAGTCTTTTATCGGCTTGCACTTTTTTCTCACAGCCAGCTTTTTTGTAAATGGATAGACCTTTGCCTCATATAGAATTATCTGCGCAATCAAGCAATCTAGATTCTGGTAAAATTTACAAAGTCACTATCTAAAACATTATTTGAACCACTGCTTCTTCTGCTGACCTCCATTTTATAGTTTTTGCACTTTTAGGATTTATATGATGAGGGAAGGGGTGAGCATGTCAGATATGCTCCAAAAAACTAAATCTTAATTTTTACATGACTCAGCATCTTGATTTCTAAGTTTCCACTAGTAGAGAGAAAGGCCTTTGTTTAGTGCCCCCTCACTAGAGATACAGGCTGAATTTGTCAGGCAGTTTCAGGCTTCCAGTTAAAAAGAAAGGAAAAAAAAAGGGGGGGGGCACGGGGGAGGGAAAACCCAACACAACCAAACCTTTGTGAGTATTACTAAATGGTTGGATGCAATTCAAATAACAAAGATTTCTATGGAGATTGAATTTGAGAGCTTTGGCCCTAGACTGCAAGAAGCTGAGAGGAAAACTGAAAATGCACAGACAGTGATGGATGGAAATAACATTACTCTAAACTGAATACTGGAAATAGAAAGGTAGTGAGAAATGAAAGAGATGACTGAAAATAATAAAAAAAAATTAAATAACCTTAGATTAAGGAATATATAACCTCAGATTAAGGAACAGACATTGCTAAATTGTGTTGATAGCAGAGACAAGAGAAACAAGAAATCTATATTTCCATAAGTGTTATAAAGAAGCTAAAGAAGAACTGGTTTAAGATCTTTTTTCAGCATGTCAAAGAAAATCTTTGTGTGGGAAGACAAGACCTTGCTCAGAAGCAGCCTAGCCTAAAACGATCCAATGTACTTTCATTTTTAGTATAAATCAAATCTATTTAAACATTTGAATCAGTTCTAAAAAATAGGAAACTGCTGTGGAGTTCATTTTATAATTACCCTCTGCTGCTGTCATTCTGCTTTGCAGATTTATTTCATTTGCTTCCTATCTTTTAGTTAGTGATCAAGACAGTTCACAAAAGCTATAAATAACAAATGTGGTGCATTGTTTTATGTACGTTTCTGAGGATCGTTGCTGCTTATTCATTTAGTGAGTAAAAATGAATAAAATGCAAGATTTATGCCATTGTTCATTGTAAATTAAATTTGTATACACAGAATCATCTGCATTTTTAAAGGTTGCTTTTTAGTATTCTGATGTTTTCCTAGATACTTTGTTCACAACCCTTCAGTCAATAACTGCGATATCACATAGCCATCTGAGGTATTTTTCATTCTTCAGATGACTTTGTAAATTATTTTTCTTCTTCAGATAATAACATTAACTTACCATTGCTTAAATTTATAACAGAGATGCTCCTTGACTATAAGCACCTAATTTATTCATACACCCAATATTCGTGTAAGTCTTACTGTTCCTTCCCATTCTTCTATCCAAGTAGACCCAGTTCAGATTCTTATTAACTCTGCAAATCACCTACTCTATAGGCTTTCCTTGGCCTTCACAGTTGTAAACTCATCTGCTCCATACCTATTGAGAACACCACTGAGTCATTTCCTTAGTCCATGAGATCCCTCTCTTTGCATAAACTCCCTAGATTCTCTGTCTCATGAATGTGAGCTGCTTATCTTTGTTTTCAAGGGCTTTCACTAACCATCCATCAAGTATCATTTCTTCTATACTACTGTCAGTTCTTGACCATGGTGACATGTCCTTCGTATACTTTGGAATACACACAGTCAAGCTTTCTCCCACACTTCTCATGTTTAGCTCCTCACAGCTAACTTATTAGTTTTCAAAAAATTCCTGAAAGTATGGCTATTTGAGCTAAGACAACTCCCTGTCCAGCTAACTTGTATTTTTACAGTATTTTAATTCTCCACATCTCTTTATTGCATTTGTTTCCTCTATTTTTATACACAAACTATAAAGCCATTTGTAAGATAACATAGGCCATCTTCCTGATTAAATTGTTCCTAGCCAACTGAGATACTGGCTAAGGTCTAGGATTTCTCTAATAAGACTTATGGGTAAAGCTGAAACTAAGTTCACTGACTTCTAACAAGACTAAAAATGATAATCCTATCCTGAAATTCTTGCTGCATAGATTAACTCTGCACTGATAACTGAAGATGAGAAAAGATCTTAAAAATCACCAGTTACAACCATTGTTGAATAATAAACAGTTTTATCTGTCAGCTACAGTTGATAACCAAAATAGTTTTATTCTGATTCTTCAGAAAAATCATTGGCTAATTAGTGATGCAGGATTTTTTTCTAGCCACCACATTATCTCAGCAGATAATTTTAAAAATAAACTAATTAACCTTTCTAAAACACCTTTCTAATTAATCATGTCTTTTATAGTTCCATTAGCTATGAGACCAACCAAGTCCAAGCAATCATATTTAATTTCTCACATATTGATTTATAAAGGATAGTTTATTGCCTTTTGCTCATTAGCAGTTACAAGCAGGACTCCTGCAGGAGGTTACGACTCTTTTGTAATTAAACCGCGTTAGGATACCAAAATGTAATGCAGATGCTTAACAGTAAGTTGTGATTTGTTGGAAGGATAGTAAAATTTTAAAACCTCAGGAAAGTGAAACACTTTAGCTGATCTAGCTGTTTTCTTCCTTTATAATTCCCCACTCCATACCCCAGTGGCATTAGGATGTAGTCATTCTAGAATTGGTGATGAATTTTACTTCAAAGGAAAACTTATCTTATGCAATATTGCATTTTAGCTCTACAGTATCTGTTATTTAGTATCTTGAAACAATTCACAGTATTTCATGATGTTTAAAAGAAGAAATTTAGTCTCTGAACATTTTTTTTGAAAAAAAACCAAACATACTAAAGTACTCCAGTTAAATGAAGAACAAAAGCTTCTATCTGTTCCAGCTCAAAATTTCTTCTAGACAGATTAGAAAAGGAGTTTTCATCACAGTCCCCAAAAAACTGTTCTTGAGAGATAATGAATCAAAAAGCATTAATTTTTATTTCATTTTACTGTGAAGCAATAAACTATATTGCAGCATCTGTAAGATATTCTTGTAAAACTGGTTAGATATTTAGCCAAATTAATTCAAGAAATTTAGGATGACCTAAACTCAAAGAGACAAAACATTCATGACTTCTCTCTCAGTATAAAGTTAATCTGGTGTTTGTAGCTCAGCTGTTTGTTTTTTTTTTAAAAAAAACAACCTTAATTTACAAATTAATACAGCCCATGCTGTTAATTTACCATTACATATATATACATTGCAGCCTGCCAGACAATGGATCTTTTCTGACACTGGTCAATACGCTAAATTTAAATTTCAAGAGAAGAACTACATCAACCGCTGCTGACCTTAACCAAGCAATCAAACAATCATTTCAAAACATTTAAGTCAACAGAAGCACAAAACACCGTAGGCAAAATCTGCAAAGGGAGATGAAAGAGGAGGGAATCTTTGTAATCATGTTGTTCCTTCATTTCAGTTCAGTACTCTTTTACATCTCTGTTTAGGACCTTCTGATGGCTGAGTGCAGGTGAAAGGACATGAAACTATGAATTCAAGGAATGAGGAAGGTCCCTGCTTGCTTTGATTTACAGTATCAGGTTTTTTATAAAAGAACCTTTTTACAGTCTGCATGAAGAAAAACTGAACAGAGGACACATTCTGGAGCAATGAAGAACTACTTTTAATAGAGAAGGAAGCAAAAAGGGACTATTTAAACAGATTGTACAGACTGAAGTCCATAGGACCTGATGGGTTTAATCCAAAAGTGCAGAGGGAGCTGGCCAAAATCACTGCGAGGCCACTCTCTTATCTTTGTAAGGTTGTGGTGACTGAGGGAGGTTCCTGAGGACTGAAAGAAAGCAAGAAGGAAGATTTAATGAACTACAGGCCAGTCAGCCTCACTTCGATCCCTGGGAAGGTGAAGGAGCATACAATCCTGGAAACCACTTCCAGGATTGGAAGTGATTGGAAATTGTCAGCACGAATTTCTGAAGGGGAAATCCTGCCTGACAAACTGATAGCGTTCTAGGATGAAATGAGTGGCCTGGGGGACAAGGGAAGAGCAGTGGATGTAAATTATCTTGACCTTAGCAATGTGTTTGACATCATCCTCCACAACATCCTCACTAACAAACTGAAGAAATAATGAGTAGAAGAGTAAACAGTGAGGGTCTGAACAACCTGCTCTAGGTGAGCCAGCTCAGAACAGGAGGGGTGCCTAGATAATTTCTGGAGGTCTCTGCCCACCTCAGCAATTCTGTGATTGTGTGATGAATAAAAAACAGGGTCACAGAGTTGGTCTGCAGGAAAACGACATTCACTGTAGCAGAGCAGTAAGGTGCGAGTATTAACACTAGCATTAACAAAGCACTAACGTTCGTGTTCTTTTCAGAAGTCTGTGTCAGGAAGCACTGAGTAGATGCGGATACCTTTGGGCCTGCAATGGACCTGGCACAGCGATATCATCTTTTAATTTGTCCACAGGACGTTTAATGTGGTCATCCAGGGTTTTTACTGTTGTGAAAGCATCCTCTTTTCCCCCAGGGCTTCCTGACCTCAGAAGGTTTGACTTGTGTGTTATGGTCTGAATGACAAACTTGGGTTATTGTCCTTGTTAGGCTGTGGTGATTAAGCTCAGAGCTGTCACACAGGTTCCCACAGAAAGTCCTGGTCAAGCGGTTATCTTGTCCTTCTGGCCTTACATATTATTTGTATAGTTACCTAGCTGCTGACGGCCTTGCAAAACTACTGCACAAAAGGTCCCAATACCGCCCTCCAAGTATGCATGCAGTTTACAGTTTTATGATCTCTTCTGTAACTCTACCTTTATCACTGGTGAAATCCAGTCAGGCTTTATGGTGTGGTCTGTAATTTTTGTCAGTGTTTCACTCTGTTATTGATTATACCAGGGGCTTCTCATGTCATACTCCATAGTTTTCCACATCCTGAAATGAAACTCCATATTAGGACAGGGCTTAATTATGTTGCCTTCAGCCCACAACAGTCTGAACACACCCAAAAGAAATAGAAAATTTCAGACTGTGTTTTCATAAAAAGTTTTGGGAAATAAAATATTCAGGTATGGAAAAGTTAGGACCTGAAGCACTAAGCCTTCCTCACTGTGTAGCAGAACAGAAGGTAGATAGAGGGGAAGACCATGCACAGTCAGTCCAACCCTATTTTTTACCCTCTAGTCTTTCCATTGAGCCATGAAGGAAGGTAATCAGTTAAAGACAATAGCTGTACTGGGAAAATATTCCCAGAGCTTTCCCCAGGTAATGAGATCAAAACAGTCCAAAGTCCTGCTTTGTATGGTAATATCCACTCTTTTAAAACACACACTTAAAATAATCAGAGGGCAGTAACAATGGAGCCAAATTCTGAGTTCTTTTGCTTCTTGCACCTTTTATTACATTGATGTGTGTAATTTACAACGTCAGGTGTGTCACCTCTAAATTTGACCTGAAGTTTCTGATCCCACAGGAAATAACATAAAAGGATTAAATTACAGAAAATATACTCTATCACGGTTACCATATGTTGTTTACTAGAGTCATAGCTAAGTGATCAAGGAAACTATTGAATATGTCTAAACATGTGGGTAAGATTTATAGTGCTGCAGTGTACATATTTATTCAAGGTGTCTGTGATACATTACGTATTTAGCCAGATTATGATTACCTTCAGTATATGGTTACTTGATCAGCAAACCTGCTATATGGTTCATCCCCTTATCTGGTTAATGTTGAAAGCATGGTGTTGGGTTCTCAAGTAGCCGTAAGAGGATGCTAAGTGAGGAAGTAAAGCCTGAAAAATTAGGTGCTGTCACCAGATGAAAGGGTGATAAGATAAAGGAGAACACTAAGTAAAAAGGTCAGAATACCTTCTTGGTATGGATTGAGTGAAAGTATGTAATTTCCTGAGATGGGTAAAACTGTGATGCTCCAGCTACTGAGCTTATTACAGGACTTGGTTGTTTTAGAAAGCTTTAAGATAAGGAAATGTCTATTTAAAATGGAAGATCATCTGTCTGAAAATGAGCTTGAGTGGTTTCACACTGAATCTCTCTGTCTTCACAGAGAGCTGAAAGAATGATATGCTGATTTTGGCAAACCATACAAATTCAGATATATTGAGGTCATTAACCAAAACCAGATGTCTTCAAAGGATACATCTACATCCATGGTAATACTCTAGGGCCCCTTTTCAGTCAATAGTGAGACAAGGAGGTACTTCTAAGGCATTATTGATTTCTCCTAAGATTGATGTTTAAAATAGGTCAGTCGAATTGTACCCTGAAATTGCTTATTTCTCTCCCTTGACTCAAAAGGGAATGATTAGCTCAGGTTTGTCCACTGGAGATGTCTATGCTACAGACATCTAAAGTTTGATTAAATGACTCGCATGACTTGTTATCACTAAACACCCTTGTCATGGTTTAACCCCAGCTGGCAACCAAACACCAGGTAGCTGCTTGCTCACTTCCCCCAACACGGAGGAATGGGGAGCAGAATCGGAAAGGAATATAAAACTTGAGGGTTGAGATAAGAACAATTTAATAATTTAAACAGAATTAAAAGGTAAGAACAACAACAATAACGATAATAACAACAACAATAATAATGATATTAGTTATAATGGAAAGGTGAGGAAAAGGATGAAGTCCAAAGGAAAAGGGAGAAAGGAAAACAAGTGATGCACAGTACAACTGCTCACCACCCGCTGACTGATGCCCAGCCAGTCCCTGAGCAAAAATCCCCCCAGCTCCAGCTAACACCCCGTATTTATATACCAAGCATGATGTCCCATGGTACGCAATATCCCTTTGGCTAGTTGGGGCCAGCTGTCCTGGCTGTGTCCCCTCCCAATGTCCCGTGCCTCTCCAGCCCTCTCGCTGGCAGGGCCCAAAGAACTGAAAAGTCCTTGACTTAATATAAATGTTACCCAGCAACAACTAAAAACATCCGTGTGTTACCATCATTGTTCTCACATCAGAGCCGAAACACAGCACTGCACCAGCTACTAAGAAGAAAGTTAACTCCATCCCAGCTGAAACCAGGGCAACCATAAAAAAGGGTACTTGGTTAACCCTTCTTACCAGGGTCATTTTCTTCAGACGCTTCTTATCCATGTGTAAGGATACTCTACAAGCAGAACACACAAATTAAAAGTGTAACGCAAGTATTTACTATCTAGCTCACACAAAATGATGATGAAGGATGAAATGAGTGGCTAGTATAAGCAGTATTACGTACGTTCCCTGTCCCAAAAAACTGCTCAAAGGGTCCTTGTTGGCCAGGTAAAGTTTGGTCAGGAAGAAAATGGCCATCCTGCACTGCTTTCTGAAACAGATGCTCAGGTTGCCAATGTGCCATTTTTTATCTAATTCTCCAGGTTTCTTTTTGCTTTACAATTTTCTACCTGTTCTTGGTGGTGTTTTCCTCTTTAGTCCTTGAAAAATTAATTATCTCTGCTTTGACATTTGTATCTGTCTGACTTTACCTTTCCTACCTTGCACGATGCCACTGTATGAACTTTCCCGTTAGTCTTTCTCACAACTTAACAATTTCTTCAGAGTGTAAACTGAGGATATTCAGCTGGGCCGTGCCAAACCTTGGACCCTCTGGGCCATAGACAATAGGACCCACAGACTGGGATGGGACATGTGGGAGGCAGGGTACAGAGTGGGCAACAGTCATCTGCTATTTGTAGAAAATGTGAATCGTTCACTATTTGACATTTGAAGGCAACATACTCATCCACACACCCACAAAGATATCAAATGATGGTTAATAGCTGTCATTACAACTGTTGTAATTATACTTGTGTGAATACGTTATAAGACCCACAGATTAATTCTGCAGAAGGGTAGGAGTTTGGGGTCATACCTGTGGGACTGCTAAGAGTTAGAGCTACTACTTTGTTTAAAGGTGTGACAACTGAAGTGCCTGTGTAAAGCATACTTGCATCTTGCACTGAATTATTTGCCAACATTTTTGTAAATTTATAAAAATTACTGTCTTAATTCCCATTTTACTGACACATGCAATTATAAAAACTTGGCAATTGTGAAGTTGTACTTGTTCATTAAACAGTTCATATGTGAACATGCCGAGTGCTGGTTACTTATAAATTGCTGTAATATAAAATGGGAATGACACTAACAGAATGATTTAAGGGAATTTGGCTATTGTCAAGATTAGATCTTTAAAGTTTATTCAGGAAAACCTTTGGAATGATAAGCAGTTTCTTAAAATACTTGATAATACAATATTCAAGGAGAATTTTAAATTTAAAGCATAACTAAAAAAATAGTAAAGATTTTTTAAGATACTTTCTTTATCAGAGAGTAATATCAAATTAGACTAACCCACACTGGTTTCCTAGTTTGCATTTTGTGCCTGATTTCATAGCCTTATGTGTTTGGAGTTTTTAAAAAACTATAATAAGGTCATATGAGGATCTTCTGGGTGTTCTGCTAACATCAAACAGATTTTTGGTATACATTCTCTTTTCACTTTATTTAAAATGAAGTATAGTGTAGAACTGTGAATTTTAACAAGACAGAATATTAAACCAGAATTACTGAGACCTTAAAATTCTGCATTCATTGATTTGGTATATGTATAGCTTAAAATCAGATTTCATCTATAGGTAATATAAAGAGGCATACAGTCGAAAACAAAAGAAGGGAAAAGAGGAATAATTTGACTCTCAGCTCAAAATATCAGAGACACTTGCTGGGCTGCCATTCTTTGGTCTTTCTCTGTACCTTGCAGTATAGTTTGTATGTATGTGTGTATATATATATCTCTATATATATATACATATATATATATGAAAAAAAACCACGGTGCATTCCATATATTTTATACAACATTTCATATATATACTTTGAAACATTTTAGGGTTTGTAGCATATCACTGTGCTGGGACAGAATGCTTCTCTGGATCTTTCTTGAGCAATGGTGGGATTTATGTCTCTTGATTTTGGACACCTAAGAGTCATCTAGGTTATGCTAATTATGTGTATGTAGGTAATGAAGATAAATAAGCCTCTTCATGAAAAAAATTCTACCCACCCACACCCACACCCACCCACCCCCACACACAGCCCAAGACAGCTAGTTTAGTTTTTTGGATGGGGTTTATTTTACCAAACTGTAGGCATTTTTTTTCTGTTTTGATTTTAGTATGTCAGTTAGGTGCTCAGGTTTCCATTGCAGTTTGTTCTAGTAGGTAGTCAATGGATTTAATGACAAACTTTAGATAAACCTCCTCTCACAGCACTTTTTTCAGCATCAGTGCAAAATGTCAGTATTTTACCTTAAAAATATCTTGTTCAAACATTGTGGTTTGACAGATTTTTG
This sequence comes from Falco rusticolus, assembly GCF_015220075.1. NCBI lineage: Eukaryota > Metazoa > Chordata > Aves > Falconiformes > Falconidae > Falco > Falco rusticolus. The sequence goes on along the minus strand of NC_051191.1, from coordinate 2,682,468 downwards.
CTAATGCAGCCTTTGATTTCTATTGAGTTTTTACCAGGGACTAAAAAGTGATAATTGCTGTTCCCTACTGATTCCCCTTCTTGGCTTTTTGTCTACTTCTAGGTAACAACAGTGTTGTAGTTGCCTTTTTCCTGTCCATGGAGATAAGTGAGTTAAGAACTGGCTAATTTCCCTGCCCTTAGCTGAATCATGCCCAGGCTCTGGAAGCCCTCACCTTTTGGAGATACAATTGCTAAGGCACTGAGAACACTCCTTTTCTCAAGAGAGTTCAAACTGCTAGACTCTTCAATGGCAATAAGTAGGTTTTTTCTGCATGGCCTTATGTGATGGGTTGAACTTGGCTACAAACTAATCACTCACGGACCTGCTTGCTTACTTCCCCTTGCAGCAGGAGAGGATAGGAAAGTAAGAAAAACTCATAGGTCAAGATAAAGACAGCTTAATAATTAAAGCAGGAATAAAACCCCCCCAAACCTAAATGATGTAATTCATCACCTCCTATCACCAGACCAATACCCAGCCAGTCTCTGAGCAATGTCTACTTTGAAAAGACCTCTTTTCTTCCTGTTTTTATTGCCAAGCATAATGTCCTGTGGTGTGGATTATCCTCTTGGTCAGTTTGGGTCAGCTGTCCCAGATGTGTCCCCTCCCAGCCTCTTGACTATCTTCAGACTACTCACTGAGAGGAGCAGAATGGGAAACTGAGAAATCCTTTGTGCTGTGCAAGAGCTGCTGAGCAATAGCTGAAACACTGGTGTATTAACAACACTGTCACAAACATAAACCACAGTTCTGTACAGGCTGCTATGGAGAAAATTAACTTCAGCTCAGGCTGACCCAGTACACCTTAAATGAAATTATGAATGAAAGCACTGGGAATGTTTAAGCTACACAAACATAGGCATTTAATTTCATGGCTGGCAGATGTAACAGAAGACCTACAGGAGATGCATGGCCTTTGCAGTGACAGATACCCTAGGCCATCTGCAATGGCATAGGACACCTATGGTTACCAATGTTGAATTCCACCTGTTACTGTTACGGCATTAAACCCAGCTAATTTAGAAGATTTTTTCATTAGTTAGAGGAAGTTTTTCCTTACGCATTAGGGATGCATTAAAATCTAACAGGCAGTTTACCATCAGACTTTCTCTCTTCGATGTTGCACTAACCAAACTTAGAAACCTCAAATTTCTGTGTAGTTAAAAACTTAATGAGTTTCAGCTACAGTGAATTATATCATTTAGAAAAATACATATTTCAGAACATGTGACAAAAGCAAGGAAATTCATTAGGTTTCATCCTTATGGCTCCTAAGGCTTGATAGCACTGGACCCATTATAGTAGAGAAAACAGTGTGACAATTGATTCAATCTGAGTAAATTGTCAAAAACCACAAAGCCAAGATCAGTTCATTCCATATAACTTCTAGTAATGGTCAAACTGTTAAAAGAAGGAAATCTCAATGTACCATAGAGGTCAGTGAAAGGACAAGATTTAGGAAGCAATTTCTTTAAAAAAAACCTTTCAGTACATACAAATAGAAAAGAAAGAGTCATGATATTATTTCAAATAGATTCTGTACTGTTAGTTTCAGAGATGACATTGGAAACAGTGGAGGGAAGGCTGGTGGGTAGCTTTGCAATACAAAGAGCAAAAATAGTTTCATTATTCAGAGCTGACGTGATAGTCTTTTCTTAGTCTTAGTTATGTCTAGCAGGAGAATTTTAGTGCTTTGATTTTGGAGTGGGAAATGCAACTAGGTCACAGGATATAAAATTTCATTTACTTCCACCTTAAACAAGTAACTTGTGTTTGATGGAAGTACAGCTTCCAGGGGAAAATCCAGGTTTGACCTGAAGACATCAAGGGATGAAAATTGTGCAATTTCTCTTCATACTATATTCTAATGAGTAACTATTCTGAGTGTTTCTTAAATGTATCTGACATATCTTTGCTGGTTCTTGTTATGCTCTTGTCTGCTTGATAAAAGAACTCTTTTAATACATGCTACTGTCTCTTGTGAAAGTGCTTACACTCTTAAGTCACTCTTTTTGTTGTTTGATATAACAAAATTAGATTAAGGTCTTGACATCTGACATCCGTCACTAGAAGGCCTTTATATATAGTTGGGGAAAAAATAAATTCTGTTCTCTACTCTTCTAATAATGACATTTTCTTAAAGAATGGTAACAACACGGCTATATGCATGGTTCCACTAGTAGTGTCACACATGCTAAGTACAAACATTACCTTACCTACCACATTTATCCCTCTGTGAACGACACTAGTCTTTTTGCAAGGACATTATATTCATAAATCCCATTATTCTATTTTCAGCTTCTTTTCCACAAAATCCTTTCTAGACTCATTGTTATGAAAGATGCAGTTTTCCAATCTGTAGATGTGGCATCCATTCCTGTTCCAAACCTCAAACTCTCCCTGTGGCCATATCAAAATGAATTGGTTTGCATGGACCCAGCATGCTGCTGTGTCTAACTATCCTATGCTAAAAAATTCTGTATTTCTGTGTCCCCACCCAAGCTCTTGCCCACCCCAAGACTACGCAGGGGGCAGGGAGTCAGAGCATGTGGAGTGCAAAGCAGGGAAAGCCTTGCTGCTGTGCGCTGTTCAGCAGTAACTAAAACATTGGTGTGTTACCTACACTGTTTCAGTTACAAATACAAAGCATAGCAGTATATGTGCTGCTATGAAGAAAATTAATGTTATTCCAAGCAGCACAAGTACAACCAGTTAAACTCAAAATACCTACAAGATCAGGCCAATAATGGGGCATTAACTTTTAACATAGAAATCACCAGTATAACACTTGTAGTCTGCCAGTAGATTAATCTCCCCTGTATTTTTGCTTAATTATGGAAAAGGCGTCCTCCTGCAGCAGCCACCTTCTTTTTCAGAAGCAAATGTGGTTTATAGCTATCTTACAAGAAAGAGAAAGCTTGAAAGCTGGAAATCATAGTTCTGTGCTGAGCATAATCCACTGTGACTTAAAGATTTTATGCAGCATTATATTATGGCTCAGCAAGAATGAGAGACCGAGATGCACTGCACTTGCAGTGGCTGTCTTTGATTTCAAAACACCATTACTGAAATCCCAGACAGACAGTAGAACTGCTTCTACCATGTAATTTATTTTCAGCTTTATGGGTAATGCAAAGCACAGTTTATAATATTCTGAGATTTTCTTTTTTTTTAATACAGGAGATTTATTTGCTTGGATCTGCCCCAATCTCTGCTACCACAGTGAAAGAGCAGTTACTTGTGGACCATAATGGCCACACTGTATCGTCATATGGTGAACATGGACTGAGGAGGAAACACAAAATTTCACTTGTGTGGGGATTTGGGAGCTTCCAGTATGAGAAAAGCAATAGCTTCAGACTCCTGTCTACAGGAGGAACATGAAATCCTCTAAATGCACACAAGTGGCAGAAGAATATATTTTCATATTTACAGCATTGGTTGATTTCTTATTATTCCCATTTTTATTCCATGGGTTCTTAATCATCTTTACAATTATGTGTCTTCTAGGTCACACACAAAGCCAGAGATAGGCACTTTGAGTAGTGTTTCATTTAAATTTAAAAGCTTTCTAATTACATCATTAGGAAGTAGAGGAGCATTTAATCTTAACCTATCCATTTTAGTAGTCTGTATGTAAGGCCCCATCATGACAGCTTCTGAGTATCTCATTATCTTTATTGTAATCATTCTCACAACATTTTAAGGAGGTAGAAATGAGACAAAAAGAGCTAAAGGCCAGAGCCATAAAGAATTATGTACTATATTCTTAAGGATAGCTTCCTTCTCTCTCTGAAGGAATTAAATCTGCATTTCTTAGCTCTCAAAAACATACACGAATGAACAGTCTATAGGTTGTTCATGATATGGCTGTGGAAGGCCCTTTCCCATGTGGAAGAGGAAAGACGCGGATCTCCTGAATCCATAATTAGACCTAGGACTTACTGTCTTTATCTGAGTTAGAGAATACAGGCTTCTGATCTATGTTCTGAGGACTATTCCCATGCTTCATAGTAGAATACAGTTGAATACAATTTCTTCCCCTCTATTCACTGTCCTAACACTTTCCAGGAGCAAATATTTGCATTTTATATTAACTGAAGGCAAAATAGTACTAAAGATGATGCGCCTGAGAGATTTCAGAAGTCATATAGGAAAAATACATCTTTTTCAAGATGCTGAAAAATTACCTGGTTTCTAGTAGAGGACACTTTCTGTATCTTGAGAAAATTGGATAACTGAAAGCCAGGAGACTTTTAAAGGTTTTAAACTCAGTTATGGAGTGTATTGTTTAAGGATGGCAATTAGTGTCCTATCACAGAATTTAATTGCTAAAGTACATTCACATTAAATTGTAAATGTAAATTGCTAATTTACATTCAGAAGGCAAATTAAATAATAGTGAAAAGCAACTACTTCTTTCCTAAATTTTTAAATTTAATTAATTCAATAGACATAGATGTTTTGAGCTTCTTTCTGGGAAATCCACTTTTGTTTATTTCCCATGTATTATGTAGAAATATTTGCAAGTTTATTGGAAGGAAAGTATCTTAATTAACATTATACACATTATACTATTTAAAAGCAAAATGTTTTCCTTATTTTCTTGTCAAGTAGCATTCTGGAAAAAAAATGGAAATCACTCATGGAGAAATCTGGGCTCAATTATTCCCTTGCTTTTCATACACTGAAGAACTTTATAGAAAACAAAACCTGAGAGGTCTAGTTCCATAAGTAGATTTATTAAAACAATTAATAATTAGGAATAAACAAGAGCTAAAGCAACATCTAGTATGAATAGCTAACACCAAAACCACCTGAAAACATTCTAAGTACGACTCACAATAACTGGGTTATCCTCTGTATCTGTTGAACTGGGATATTTTCTGGTGTACCTGTTATGTGAGAAAAGAATTATCCAAAAGAGCTTGAAGTCATTAACACAAGATGCCTTCTCACTCAGAGATGCTTTAATGGGACCTCTGAACAGAAATTAAAATTGAGATAGTAATAAGGGAAGGAATGACAATGTGGTGACAAAATTTATACAGGCTGTAATGAATTTTTGAGCATGAGTGCACTCTCCTGCTGTGAATAAACACTGGGTTAGCCTCATATTGCATCAGATCAACACAAACTTGTAAGAACTAAATTCATTACTGAAATTTGAAGTAGTAAAGCCTGGAGAAAGAATGCACAGGATAAAACATACTCATAGAATTACAAGAAGCTTATGTATTATTTCCACCCTATAAAATAATGTGTCAAGAGTTAATTCTTCAGCATTTGCTTCTGCTTGAAACATTTTCTGGAGTCTTGTCTACATGATACTTAACACAGTGATTAAGCAAGTACCTAGCTGGCAATTATTTCCTCATTCTGAAACAGTTGCTTTGGACTAGAAGAGATTTAAACTGGTAATTACTAGGATCACTTTCACTACATCTTCCATGTTAATGTCAAAATAGATACTGTAAATATTTCTGAAATGGACTGTATAATAAATCAAAGGTAGGTATTAAGAAATAGCTGCTTCAGTCCATGTAGATGCCTTCTCCAGCTGTGCCATCCCTTTCAAAGTTTGCAGAGGAATGCTGTGTTTGGAAAATTAACATGGTGAGTGCTTTGGGTAGAAAGAGATCTGTCTGTTTTAGATGCCTGTCACCAAAATATTAAGTGTTTAGGACTTTGTGAATGACCTATGGGGACAAGTTAAGTGCTTCTCAAGATTCAAATTCCATATGTTTATGAGTATGGGAGCAATGGGAAATATGAAGGTCTCCATTTACTTGCAGTTCAGTGTGCCTAGACTCCTGAGAATGATTTTATCAAGGGAAGTACTGCTGTTGTTGCAGGGATGTTGCCTGCCTTCTGCTTGCTAGTTACACAGTGGAAACATCCAAGGGTATTGTAACCAGTAGGTCATGAGACATCTCGACTGAAGCCCACTTTGTAGCCCAAAATGCAAGAACAGATGTCTCCGATAGCAGAGACGTCAGGAAAGAATTTGTTTGTATCCTAGTGGCAAGGGCACATAACTGGACATACTTGGTGTTTTCCAAATGTTTTCTCTGGAGCAGATCTACATTTCATATCAGGACAGTATTAACAAAGAAATAAAACTCTTTTAAGCACACAGACTAGAAGTAAACATCTTCTCACCTTCTCCCCTTCCTTGCCTGCTGACTGTCTTCACTCAGTGAAGGTATGATTCCCTGCTGGGATGAAAGACCATGCTCTGTAGAGTTTCCAGTGGTCAGAGCTAGATTGACACTGCATTCAAAAAAGAGGAGAGCCAGTAAATTATACCCAGATGTGTAAGATCGATGTATTCTACTAATTGCTTGTCTGTCTACTCTTCCCAGTCTCCTTATGTACCATAGGTATGTTGGATGACTGAATCTTTCACTGAAAGGGTTATTGCACATTATATCACATTAAAAAAATCATATATACCCCATGAAATTTATATGGTGAAAAGCACAGATAAAATGCTGAGCTGATATAAACAAGGACTGAATGAAGCTCAGTTTGTTTCACTTGAGAAAATAAAAAAGAACAAAATCTAGCTCAGGGAAACAACAGCAACACCACCAAAACCCTGTATGTCTGTTTCAATATCTCAGAAAGCATGATATTGCTGCATAACACGGTTCTTTTTTTCAGTACTGTTCATGTATCGAGCTGATACTAGTAGCATATTAAACAAGTGGACTTAGTGGGTGGGCTATTACAAGAAGTTCAGAATTTCTACTCTAAAACATTCAGATCTTTTTTTGTAATTGTAGGAAATCCTTAAGAAAACCTACCAGGAGATTTTCAAGAGCAGTTAAGAATGTTTTAAGGCTGATCGAGTTGAAGAGTAAAGTTTTCATTGTTTCTAATGAAAGCACAGATAAGCCTACACTGACTTTGTAAAATCCCAACCTGACTTAATAGCATAGCTTTCTTTCTAGACAATCTTACTCTGAAAGAGAAAATAGATTCACTGTGAAGAAGCAGAAGTGGAGGATGCGTTTTTCTTACCTTTTCTTCCTACTTATGAAGCCAATGGTTTTCTTCTGTCACTTTCCAGCCTCACAGTCTTAACTCCTTTTCATCTTCATCACCTTCAGCTCTCTCATCATTCTCACCAAGTGTACATATACTTGACAATTTTCTCTCCATCTGAGAGAGTCTAACAAGATCTTATTTTCCCTGTTATAAAAGTGATGGTGCAGTTTAGCTCACACCTGTCTGAAGTGTAAACATAAGAAGAGAAAGAAAGAAATTGATGAAGGTCTGTTTAGTATCAACTCTGGCACAGTAAATTAGTTTTTTGTTTCCATACAGAACCCAGAAGAGTTGTTTGATCCTTTATACATTTATGTAATTGCCTAACAGAATACATAAAATACATTCTAACTGCTTATTTTCTAAATCATACCAACTGAATGAAAGACCTTTTCAAACCTTTTGGCTATGATGATACAAACAAGCCCTTTCTCTTGCAGTTTTTGTAATTTGGAACAGTCTTTCTGTGTCCTAGTGTCTATCCATTCAATCCATATAATTTCAAATATCAGGCTAATTGTTTTTCTTCTTTTCACTCGAGTTTTAATTCTTATAAAATGTTTTGGTTATAAAAAATGGTAATTATTTGGTGGTCACTTGTACCACATTTAGGAATAGGAAATTACTGAACCATTCAGTTAATATTTTATGCAAAATTATATACATTATAGAACCACAAAGCTTAAAATACATTTGCTTGTTCCTTTGTTTGAAAGCTGCATTATGGCATCCGCTGTCTGTATTCTTTCTAGGACTCGTTACCAGATTGGATTTTTTAGTCAGAGGTCTTGGAAGAAACTCAGCAGAAGTTAGGCCACTCTGACTTTCTGAAAATCAAGTTTATCTGTCACTCTCATTCTGTCACTCTAATTTTGTCACCATTATTTTGCTTCTTTGAAAAGTATAAACCTCCAGTACTTGATTAACCCTGTTGCTTGTTATTCACAACGTATTGCCATTCTTGGCACCCATGCAGTAGGTTGCTGAAAGCAAGTCTTCTTGACACAGGGATGTGAATTTTATTTTAGGGGGAAAGGAAAAGGAGAAAAAATAAAATATCACATCTGAATAAAGTGTACTGAGAAGGCTGCTGTCAGCAACCTACTGAAATCATAGATGTTTTCCTCAATTAAGTGGTTCAGTCAAAGCTCAAAATATGTGTTTGCTGGGCAAACACCCCTAAGTGGAAAAGAAGTACATTTGGACACCATGCCTCCACAAAATTATTCATCTCTGTAAAATGGACTATACCATAGACAGGAAGGTGCAACATTTTTAGTTGCCTTTTTTCCCAACATCATAGGATGCTTCACACCATTTCATCCATATTTGTATAGCCTTAGGGATCTATATACACTGAAGAAACAACGTGGTCTGCCTATCAGCTTCAGTTCTCCCCTGGATCTGTGTGAGTCACTGCCTATTGCTGCCTGCCTGCCTGTCACTCTGTAGCGGTACAGTAATTCACTATGGAGTTCTCCTACTGGAATAGAATTGCTCTGGTCAAAACTGAGCCATTTTGTGCCACCTTACATTGTTCTGATCCTTTTGTTCTGTAAAGGAGTCTGGAAAGAGTGAGAATCTCCTCATGGTTGCATTACTTTTAAGCAAGGATTTTAGTTACACTAGATATATTGTCTTACTAAGAGGTTTAATTGTCACCCTGTGTTTGCTTGTGTGGCTAATGATTGTTTTGGGCAGAGGAATTTTGTTTCAGGGCAGGCCAATCTTTTAATTTTGGGGACTTGAATAATAAGACTGCTTTGAAAATAAAGGTAGAGAACTAAGACTCCTCACTCTATTCACCAGTATCATCTTTACTATGTAGAAAATATTAAGGACATTCTCCAGAAATATAATAATCTACACTGAATAGTTTAGTGACAGTATTGGCTGAGTACTGATAAATAATCAACATTGCTCAACCTCTGAAAAAAAAGCTCTTCAACCTTTTGCTTACATAACTAAATTGGTTTAAAAGATCCAAATGTCTAGATCTGCTATAAAAAGAAAAAAGAGGTAGAATTCATAGAAGACAGTATGCAGAGCCATCAGCACAGAAATGTTTTTTTCCTGAATATTGTGTTATAAGTCATTATTACATTCATATGGCTTCAGAGGGCACAGTTTCCTTTCACATTATATGCTTAGGCATCTTAAAAGAACAGACAGACCCTTGATTTTTTGTAAAGCTTATCCCCAAACTCTTAAAGTTCTACTGGGTTGTTTGGAATGCAACCAAGAAAAGCAAAAATGAAGGCAATCTCATGCCTATTTCATTGTGCAAGAAATGTTTATCACAGGCTTCCTGGGTGACAAAAATGTAAATAGAAATATGTACTGGTGGAATCATAAGCTATCCCTTGCTAGTGCAGGTTTTCTGTCAAGCCTCAGAAGGTCAATAACTGTCTACAGCATACATGAACCTATTTCCAGCTCACTGGTGCCAGACGTTGTGCTGGAGAGATACCCACAATGATGAGTAGCTCTGCATGAGCACATCAACAGACAAGCTGATATAGTGTAGCTTTTACCCATCGAAGCTTAAATGCTAGTTTGCCTGCAGTTTGGCACTGCCTCAACTTATATAACTGGTGCTTGTCTATAGTGCAGACGCAATACTTGCATGAAAGGTACTAAAGCAAAAGCCAGATGAGGAATTTTAGCTGATGAACTAGTGCATGAATAACCCACAATTTTTCTGCAAGGCTGATACATGTAGTCACAGTACTGTTCCTACTCCTGGAAAATAAGAAGTCAGAATTTAGAGCTTAGATGAATCTTTAAGTTAAGAAGCATCAAACAGTAGAAAACAGAACCTGTAACTGCAAGATGGGGACTGGTGTGTTTCTTTCCGTTTGCTTATAGAAACTTACTCTGGTGTTCAAATGTTCAACCATAATTTGACCCTTACCTTTTGGTTGAGTCACCATCCTTGCAGGTATTTAAAAGGTGTGTGGATATGGTACTTAGGGACACGGCTTAGTGATGAACTTGGCAGTGTTAAGTTAATGATTGGATTTGATGATCTTAAAGCTCTGTCATGGTTTAACCCCACTGGCAACTAAGTACCATACAGCTGTTCACTCAGTCCCCTCCACATCCCCATCAGGGTGGGGAAGGGAATTAGGAAAAAGGTAAAACTCATAGATTTAGAAAATAATAATAATAATAATAATAATAATAATAATGATGATGATGATGTAGTGAAAAGGAGAGACACAGAGAAAAGAATAAAACCCAAAAGTAAAAAATGTGATCCACAATACAGTTGCTCACCACCCACTGCCTGATGCTCAGCCAGTACCCAAGCAGAAATCGGCAAGCCCTGGCCAACTGCCCCCAGTTTACATACTGAGCATGATGCTCTATGGTACGGAATATCCCTTTGGCTAGTTCGGGTCAGCTGTCCTGGCTCTGCTCCCTCCCAGCTTCTTGCACACCTCCTCACTGGCAGGGCACAAGAAACTGCAAAGTCCTTGACTTAGGGTAAGCACTACTTAGCAACAACTGAAAACATCAGTGTATCATTAACATTATTCTCATATTAAATCAAAACCACAGCATTGTGCGAGCTATTGAAAAGAAAATTGACTGTACCCTAACCAAAATTAGGTCAAGGTCTTTTCCAACATAAATGATTTTATGATTCTAAAGGTCCACTTATCCTTATGTTTCATCCTCAAAAGGAAAACGGGTAATAGCAGAAGGTTTAGTATAGTCTATAGAATCCTACCAGTCTTTGAATTCTTTTTTCTTGATGCCCTGAAACATCTCAGGAGGTTTTAGTTAAAGTATTCCTTTTCCTAAGGACTCCTTCGATGTTGTTTCACTCCCCTGTTTTATCCATAATCTATTTCTAATCTCTTTGACTTTGAATCTATCTTCTTTCTTCTTTTCTGGGAAAAGTTGAAGATATCTTTCTTCCATCTGTAGGTTTCCCCTTTTATAACAGTTGGGTTATGTGAACAAGATCTAGTGTATGGAGTATTGCTGCCTTTCGCTGTTAAACAAAATTTGCATATATCATGGATATAAATACACTAGTTATGTGACCTTTCGCTTTTGATGGTGTATATATATGAGCTTACAGAACCTTTTTTTTTTTTATTATTGTTGCTCTTTAATAATACTCTGGTTCTAAGACACTGCTAGACTGTATTTTGGCAAGTAGAACTGTCAAGTTTGATATGCCACAATTTACCAGCATTAAAGATGGACTTGAAGTTGACTTTTCAGCTTTTCAAATATCCATTTGATAATATCACTATTGGCTTCTTCAAAACATTACATTACAGATACTCTGCTTCTGCAAAGTTTCTGATTTCCTGGTAGTCAATTTATGTCTGCAATCTGTTAAAGCTCAAGTCAGTGTGTCATATCTAACAAATATCGTTTATTTGCTTACAATTCTGTACTTCAAAGTTATGTTTTCTGTTACATGAATTTACAAATAGTGAGAATATAAGTGCAGTATATACTTTTTTCCAGAAGCTGTATTTCATAAAAATAAAACATTTCATATCAATCATTGCATATAGGCCTACAGTTTCTACATACATTGTCACAAGATCATTTGCTAGAAAATTTCTGCATTTCAACATGTTCAAATCTTTTTTGGTTTTAGTCCTGATATTTTTCACACACACTTGGGTCAACTTCACTTTCTTCACAATTTCATGTCTAATACATTAGAAACAGATATCATCTGCAACATAAAGTTCACGTACAAAATAGTTATGAAAACTATTTCTGTAGTGTGCAAATGCCCATGTTGCTTTTGCAAAATTTTTTTTTGTGCCTTCTATGTTGACAGAACACTTCTGTCAGAGACTAAACAAGTTTTCTAATCCTATTTGCATGCCCAACATCAGATTTCAGTGCTTTTACCTCACACTATTGAAAACTCCAGGCAAGTTATGTGCTACCACTAAAATTTTCCACATTTGTATTCAAGGTTGTAAATCATACAGGTACAACTGAAAGAGCAGACTCCACAGTCTTGCTGCTAACTCCTTTGCTATCATTGTCATTAGCAGCTGAGAATATCCTTTCATGATGATCTCTGACAGTCTTGGTCACATAAATAGAAACAAAATATTTGGCAAGTATGCATTGGCGTTAGAGACACTTTCATCTTTGTGTATACTGATGGTGAGTTTAGATTAAGGTTTAGACAGTGTATAATAGAGGTCCCCAGTATATAGAGTATATATTCTTGGCCTCAAGAACTTGTTTACAAGCATCAGTTGGAAACATCCATTATCTGATGCCTAAAGCGTGGATGCCAGTCGTTTTGATCAACCGAGAGATTTCTAGATAAGCTGTCTATTTCTTATCTCTTTCTGCCATACTAGATTATATCCTCAAGTGGAAGATAATGAGAAATGTAAGTCAGGGTTTACAATTAAATTTACTGAGCCCTCATAATTGAGTCCTCAGCATAACAAAAATTAAAGTAATAGATACTAAAGTAATAGATACTAGCAGCCAGAAAGAAAACGAAGATCTGAATCTATGCTGGTGCTTATAAACGTGCCTTGTATTCACCATCGCTTCTATTTGGAAGAGGGATTTTTGGAAAATTCTGTTGCTCCATCTATGGATTTTATTCTCATAGAAACCATAATACATGTGGGAAACATGAACTGAGTGTTAGCCATGGCTTATACCCAGACGTAGAAGATGGAAATCACTCCTGAGTCTGTTAGCATAAATAGCTAATATTTTAGCTGAGGCTGAATGTTTATTTCAGTCAGCTAACAACTCATGCAAATAAGCAATTCTGAAATAAAACTAAAATGTTCCAGAAAACATAACACTTCCACATGACCATCTAAAACGTCCAGTTACCAGAGTCAGTCAGAAGATGATGTAAACACTGCCTGCTTATAGAGCATATTGAACTCCACACTCATACTGGGTCATATTCATACTGATCTAGGCTTGCAGAACACAAAGTGTTAGCAGCAGTACTACTTACAGATTTAATAAGGTGGTATATTTGCATAATCACATGAATATGAAACAACAAAATATGCATTGCATTTGTGACAGGAATCTTAAGCATCTGTGAGATGTAGTAATAAATAAATTATTATGTACTTCAGTTGCGTCACATTTGAGGAAAGTACAGCCACTTATTAACAGAAATTATCTTTTATAGCAATTGAATAATGCTCAGAGGAAAAAGACAATGATTCTAATACAGGAGACATTTTCATAGGTTTAACATTTGTTTTCCTATCCTTGCACATATGCTAAAAATACGTAAGACAAACTCAGCAAAGTGTAACTGCTCCTCATGGATAATTTAGAAGCCTACAGGTAGGCCATCTGGACCTTCCTATCTTAGGCCATTACTTCACAACCCAAGTTCTCAAAGAGATACCTCTGAAAAGGATATATTTGCTATTTATATTTTAGGGTAGGGAATTGCTGGTTAGCTATCCAGGATGAAATACAAATTCTGGGGGGTGAGGTGGGGGTGGGGGGCGGGGTGGTTATGCATCTGGTAAGAAAATAAAGTTTTGCTAAACTACCTTGGCACTTCACGCACAATAAAGACTCGGCCTTTCAGGTTTCAGTCAGCCATAGGAACCTAAAGCTGAGATGCAGCGAAACCCCAGGGAGGACCTATTTATGCTGATGTGATTCCTGAAGCATTTTTCTTCCTCCTGAGAAGATCAGAACACAAGGATTTTTGCTTCTGAGTCCACTAACAAACTTGGTTTTGTTAGTTCTTTCAGATGCTTCAGACTGCCTTTAGTTCAGCTGAAAAGAGAATCTGGGGGACTTGATGCTTACGGGTCAATACCTTGGAGAACACCTTAGTTGGAGCATACAGATATCTAACCCTCACAGTAGCATAAAGGAGGAAAACTTTTACTTCTACTCATACCAGATAGTGCCACTGCCTGTGTTAAATGACACTCTGTTTTAGAAGTAATCAAGGTGATGTTACTATCCTTGTTTCATTTCTTTTCAAAAAGTAATTCCATTCAGTGTACGTACACCCATCTACCTTCTGTTTCAAAACCACTGCCTTTTATGTCTGCAGAACAAGAAACTTCTATTCATCTCTGAAGAGCTGTTTGCAGACCTTTAGCACAGATTCCACAAGAGTCTTGGATCTCCTGACTCAGCTGTGAAGGTCAAGAAGAACAATCTGGGAATTAAAGGTCAGTCAGACTCACTTTGATCCTTGAGAAAGTGGTGAAGCAAATCATCCTGGAAACCGTTTCCAAACATATGATGAACAAGAAGGTGATAAGGGGTCATTAGCATGGATTTATGAAGGGAAAATCTTGCCTAACCAATCTGGTAATCTTGTATGAAATTACTGGCTCAGTGCATGAGGGAAGAGCAACAGATATGTCAACTAGCAAGGCTTTCATCAACTTTTACCATAACGTTCTCATTGACAAATGGATAAAATACAGACCAGATAAGTGAATGGCAAGACACACACAACATTGGCTAAAAGATCAGTGTCACGGTCCACTCATTGGACTCGTGATGGTTCGTTTACTATGATCTCGAAGTGCAAAAAAAAAAATCAAGGTGACCACGCCAAGAGGTTATGCTTCAATCAAGCAGTACAATTTCATTGTTTTCCTGTAAAGAGGCATACAATAGTAGAAAGACAAAAAGTGAAGAAAAGGTAAAGTAAAAAGAAAAGGAAAGAGGATTATAGCTACCACCACGGGTCCAAGACGTCCCTATGGTCCCAGGTCCAAGCAGAATCCTGCCTGTCCTTCCGATCGTCATGATCCTTGGTGGGGAAGATCTCCAAAGTTCACTTGCTAAGGAGTCATCTTTTATGCCAAGCGGCACACATTGCTCCTCCTCTGGCCTATGGAATGTTGTCAGTCTCTGCCTTCTCAAGCCAGGTTGTCGCGCATGTTCTGGTTCGTTGTTAGGACAACAGTTGTGATTCATCTTCCAGACAGCTGTTATGCGGCCTTATCGTAGTTGTTCCTTCCAGTGCCAGGTATCAGGGAGCAGCATAGTACTCCTCGTACCATGCAGTTCTCGTTCAGGGTTACTGGGTCTCAGTGTCCATGAGGACCACATTCCATCTCCCGGTCTTTGTTAGCAATGTTGAGACAATACCATTCTCTTTAGACCGACTCTTACAATCAGCACCATGAAGAACAGTTGAAAGCCAGTCAGCAAGTCTGCAAACAGAACTGGGAACAGTGTCTTGTAGACTGCGTTCTACCATTCAGAGGGACCTCAACAAGCTGGAGAAATGAGTGACAGGAAACTCATGTAGTTAAACAAAGGGAATTGTGAAGTCCTGCACCTGAGGAGTAATAAACCCATGCACCAGTAGAGGCTGAGGAAACCTGGCTGGAAAGCAGCTTCTCAAGAAAGGATCAGGGATTTTGATCGACAACAACTTGACATCAAGCCAGCAATGTGTCCCTGTGACAAAAAAAAACCACCTGCCTGTTGAGCTGCAATAGGTTAACAGCAGGTTGAGGGAGGTGACCCTTCCCCTCTGCTCAGCCCTGGTGAGAAATATCTGGAGTGGTATATCTAGTGCTGGGCTCCCAGTACAAGGGAGACATTGACATATTGGGGCAGACCCACTGAAGGGCCATGAAGGTCTTTGAGGGCCTGGAGCATCTATTTCAGCCTGAAGAAGAGAAACAGTCAGGGGGAAGGGGAAACTAATAACTAAAGAGCTGGACTCCTCTCAGTACTGCCCAGTGAAAGGCTGAAACAGACTGAAACAAAAAAAATCCACTTTTTTAGTGTGAATGTGATCAAACCCTGGAACAGGTTGCCCAAAGAAGTTGTGGAGTTTTCATTGTTGGAGATGTTCAAAACCAGCTTGACACAGTCCTGAGCAAGCTGCCTTAGCTGACCCTGCATTGAGGAAGAATTTGGACTAAATGACCTCCAGAAGTCTTTGCCAACTTCAGCCATCCTGTGATCCTGTGATTTTTTGTTTCTCTCCAAGACACAGAATCACAGAATCACAGTCACAGAATGATTGGGCTTGAAAGGGACCTCTGAAGATCATCTAGTCCAACCCTCTGCTAAAGCAGGTTCACCAAGAACAGATTGGACAGAATTACATGTCCAGGTGGGTTTTGAATGTCTCCAGAGAAGGAGACTCCACAGCCTCTCTTGGCAGCCTGTTCCAGTGCTCTGTCACCTTAAGATAAAGAAGTTCTTCCTCACATTCAGATGGAACTTCCTGTGCTGCAGTTTGTGCCCATTGGTCCTTGTCCTGTCACTGGGCACCACTGAAAAAAGTCTCTCCCCAGTCTGTTGGCACCTGCCCTTAAGATTTTTGTATGCATTGATAAGAGCCCTTCTCAGTCTTCTCTTCTCCAGGCTAAACAGGCCCAGCCCTCCCAGGCTTTCCTTAGAAGGGAGATGTTCCAGTCTCATCATCATCTTCACAGCCCTCCACTGGACCCTCTCCAGCAGTTCCCTGTCTCTCTTGAACTGGGGAGCCCAGAACTGGACACAATTTTCCAAGATACAGCCTCACTAGGGCAGAGTAGAGGGGGAGGATCACCTCCCTTAAACTGCTGGCCACATTCCTCCTAATGCACCCCAGGACCCCATTGGCTTTCTTGGCCACCAGGGCACACTGCTGTATCATGGTCAATTTGCTGTCCACCAGAACTCCCAGATCCTCCTCTACAGAGCTGCCTTCCAGTGGGTCAACCCCTGGCCTGTACTGGTGCGTGGGGTTGTTCCTCTCTAGGTGCTGGACCTTACACTTCCCTGTGCTGAACTTCACTCAGTTCCTCTCCACCCAGCTCTCCAGCCTGTCCAGGCCTGGCTGAATGGCAGCGCGGCCTCCTGGTGAATCAGCTGCTCCTCCCAGTTTTGTATCATCAGCAAACTTGCTGAGGGTGCCTCTGTCCCTTCATCCAGGTCATTGATGAGTAAGTTGCACAGGACTGGACCCTGTACTGACCCCTGAGGAACACCACTAGCTACAGGGCTCCAGCTAGACCCTATGCCATTGATCATAACCCTCTGAGCTCTTCCATTCAGCCAGTTCTCAATATGCCTCACTGTCTGCTTATCTAGACCTCCTGAGCTTAGCTATAAGGATGTTATGGGATACAGTGTCAAAAGCCTTGTTGAGGTCAAGGCAGGCAACACCCAAGGCTCTCCCCTCATCTACCCAGCCAGTCATTCCATCACAGAAGGCTATTAGGTTGGTCAGGCATGATTTCCCCTTGGTGAATCCATGTTGACTGTTGCTGATGGCCTTCTTTTCCTCCACATGCTTTGAGGTGACCTCCAGGATGAACTGTCACATCACCTTTCCAGGAATGGAAGTGAGGCTGACCGGCTCTTAGTTTCCTGCATCTTTCTTCTGGCCCTTTTTGAAGACTAGAGTGGCACTGGTTTTCATCCCATCTTCAGCCACATCTCCTGTCCTCCATGACCTCTCAAAGATGATGGAGACTGGCTTGCCAATAGTATCTGTCAGCTCCCTCAGCACTTGCGGTGCATCCCATTGGGGTCCATGGATCTGCGGATGTCAGATTTGCCTAAATGATCCCTAACTTAATCCTCTTCAACCAAGGGAAATTCTTCCTTTCTTCAGACTTCTTCAGGGTCTGGGATTCCTGAGGGCCAGCCTTGGCAGTAAAGAGTGGAGCAAAGAAGGCATTCAGTAACTCCGCTTTCTCTGTATCCTTCGTCACCAGGGCATCTACCTCATCCAGCAGTGGGTTCACATTTTCCCTAGTCTTCCTTTTGCTACTGATGTACTTCGAGAAGTCCTTTTTGTTGTCCTTGGCCTTCCTCCCCAGATTTAATTCCAAATGGGCCTTAGCCTTCCTCATCACATCACTGCATACTCTGACAGCTTTCATATATTCCTAAACACAAGCAAGTTGCTTTCAGTTTGGTACCTTACTGAAGTTTTACTGCAGTTTTACTGCATTATTTCAGTGAATTCACTTTCTATACTCATTTTTCCAATCATTCCTGTTCTGTGGATGGTTCACCATGTTTATTCTGTTCTGAGATCAGATGAGTATAAGTCTTAAAATCATATTTGCAGTGTGGGTCTGTGAGTGGTTGTTATTGACTGTGAGTTACTAATCCAATTTTTTGTAAATATTAATTTCTTATTTTCCTAATTCAACTCCTAGAAACACTCCTATGAATACATTCCACTGTTAGTAACAGGGGAAACAAACCCCACTGACATTAATTATCTTCCCAAATTAAA
The DNA here is from genome assembly GCF_015220075.1 of Falco rusticolus. Taxonomy (NCBI): domain Eukaryota; kingdom Metazoa; phylum Chordata; class Aves; order Falconiformes; family Falconidae; genus Falco; species Falco rusticolus. Next base: position 2,664,152 of record NC_051191.1, on the reverse strand, counting down.
TGAAGGTTCATACTTTCCTTTGCAACATTTTCCCAGTTCTAGCTACACCCAAATTTTGAATTGCTATTTTTCATAAGTGGAAGATACTGGGTTTGTATGAAATCCACCTCTATCAATCAGGGAAAATATGAGTCAAGTAACTCTTTAGTACTTCATCCAGGTGTGGTATGCAAAATTAACTTAAGTGAGACAGAGGTACATATTTATATGTGTACATTCATAAAAATAGAGGGACAAAACCACACAACTGGATAACCCACCTTAAGTACCTTGTATGTCTCATTGTCTTTCAAGACACACTGTGAAGAATTTTATTAAGTTATACTGCATCTTGTTAAGAAACATTAATGGTCTGATTTATCTCCCAGGAAGATACGGACTCTCCAGGAAGGACATTAGAAATCATTGCAAGAGCTGGATAATTTAATTGTTTCCCTTTTCTTTTTTTCTTTTTTTTTTTTTTCACCCCCCGCCTCCCCCACCCCACCACCCCCCGCCCCGAGCTGCCAGAGGGCTGCAAAAATGCCTGTTCAGCCTCCCTCCTCAAGTATCTATTCTATATGGTTTTGTGTAGATAATAAAAATCAAAACTCAACACCCTGCTTGTATGGGAGAGAGATTGATATAAAGTATCTGGTGCTTTTAATTCAGATTTTCTCCTCAGTGACAACTGAGTCTCCTCAGTTACTTTTCCGTAAAAGAGTGCCACAACTACACACAAAGAAGTATTTTCTTTCTTTTCCATTTAAATAGGTCTTGATGGTATATCAAACTGGAAAACTCAGACAGCAGGGAGATACCATCAAACCATCATATGCAGTCCTAATATGAGAGCATGTCTGTGCTAATGTTCATAATCAAGAGCTGTTCAGGCATGGGGGACTTTCTTATTATTTCAAGCTGAGAAGTAAATTTTAGCAGTGAAAAAAAGGTTTGGGAGCTCTGGGGATCTGAGTTATTCCCACTCTGGCCTGGGGCAAGTACAATCTCAGATAAATGCTCCACAGAATCTGTTGAGCATGAGTATGAGAAAGGAGCAGAGACTGTAGAGTAAAGAGAAATGAAATGTTCCTTTGAATCCATTAAAGAGACTTTGTGGCATTTTCTCTTTTAACCTTTGTGATCTCCTGTACTACGATCTGTGTGAAGCTGCTGAAAGGAACATCTCTTAAATTTACTTTAATAACCACTACTTAAAGTGAACTCATCACAACAATTTTGCAAATACAGATCTGTCCTAGCTATATTCAAATTTAAAGATAAGAGGTTATTGCATTAATCCAGTCTAAGGCTTTGCAGAAAAACAAATCCAGTGAACTCATTCAAGACACTATGCTCCATATCATCTGCATTAAATACATGAATTAAATATGTGACACCAATGGCATTATAAGACTAAGATGAATATGTAAGCAGAAGCAGCCATGGTTGTTTAAAGTTTTACGCAGTCTAAATTTCAAGGTCATTTCCATAGTGATAAAACCAAAGTAAAAAAAAAAAACCCCACAACTGAAGAGTTCTTTTTTTTTTTTTTTTTTCACTTTGTGTCTATACAACTATTAAAAATACACTCAGATATTTTTTATCTTTCCCATGCTAAAAGCAACTGTCTGGATTTTTCTTACAAAAGGGAAGAGAATATGATACTTATCTAAAATGTCAAAGTGATTTATATAGTAACTTTTGTGAAAACTTTCAAGGTTTATTCATTACAAGTGCCATTTCTAAATACGCAGGTTTCATATAATGCTTGTATTCCCTAAAAGATAAGTGAATCACTTGAGGAAAGCTGCTTGCACATTTTAAAGAAATCTTTCATAGCTCACTTTATCTCAAAAACAGAATATATTTAATATGTTGGTGATCATGAATCAAAGAGATGCAACTTAGCTTATAGTATGTGTTAAATCTTCATATGTTTACCTAGAAATAATTTACAAGATACACCTATGATTTAGAAAGTTTCAATTCTATTTTCAAGGTAGACAGAGGGATGTGAACCTTTTTCTTTCTTCATCCGAAAATGTATATGCAGACTATATACATACATTAAGCCTTAGAAGTGTCTAATTAAATTGGAAACTATAGTTATACATATTTAACAGACATTTAAAAAGAGAAGAGACTTACAACTGGATGTCTATGGCAAAACCAGGAAAGCAGCCTCCAGACTCAGTTCAAAGCCCCGTCTTAAACATATTTTATAAGTAATTTACAAATGTGATCTCTTTTCTGACCAGTTGTGTCACATGTATTCTTACCTTAGGCTACCTAAAATTTCTTCTAATTGTTATAGGGAAAGATTAGGTAGTAAGATCATTGCTTATTTCACTTTTCATCTGAACTAAAAAAAAAAGGTAAATTCAGGTCAAACTTCATTCAAACTTCAAATTGTATGAAGGACTGTAGCTCTCCACATACAGGGATAATTCTGCCTTCAGTCAGTGAAAGTAAAATTTCAGAAATACCCAGATATTTGGAGGTATATTTTTTTACTCATTTAATAAATTTTGTCTTAGTAACTATTACTATGGGCTTGTATAAAAATAGAAACTCTAACGGATGAAGAAGATTTATTTTTGCAATTTGAAAACTGAAACACAATAAAAGCAAAAATTAATAACAACACTGATACTTAGGTCATACATAAAAATGAGTCTGTTCACTACATAGGTTAGAACAGATTAGTATTTTCTTATTCATAAGACAGTATATTATTTTAATTAGTATTACTTTATTATTTTTACTATATATTTATGTATAGTAAATGCATATATAATAATGTATATATATTACTATATATATTTACCATATTTATACTGCATAATACTTGCTTGAAGAAAACATACAGTTTAGTATTACAGATCGTTCTTTATACAGCTTTATGCGTAATCTCTGAAATGCACCTGCTCACCTTGTTCCAGTATTTGCCTGATCTAAAGCCGCCAACCCAGTAGCTTTCTTATGGGGACACAGATGATTTCCATGCCATCTTCTCAAATTCAGAAGAATCTAAATAATCTCCTGTTTGTACGCAATTTGTCTCGCCCAACACATCTGAGAATGAAGAACTAAGTAGGGCCCCAGATTTCAGAACTGTCTCTTATAACCCCACCACCGCCACTACCACTACCACCACCCCTTCTTCCTTTTCTTTCTTTTCTTTTTCTTTCTTTCTATTTATGTCCTTCTGGATGTATCCTTTCAAAACCACTGTTAACATGGATGGTTTCATGCTACCAGAATACACTTCCACAGGAAAGGAGTCCTAAAAACATCAAAACTGTCTTTATTGGTGTCTCCCTAAAATAGCCTAGATTTTGTTCAATCCAAGGATTTCAGTAGGAAAATTCAGATATCCTGACAACTTCTTGAGAGAATAGCTTCTACAACTAATTTTATTTTACATAAGAATGCAGCATGTCTCCCATTTTCCTATGCCATTCCTTTTTATTTTTGACCAAGACAATTACAAACAAAAATATATAACAGGCAAAACTTGGTCCAAATGAACTAGATGTTAAAGCTCTCTTCATCTCCTTCCAAAGCCCTCATGATTCCTTTCCTGACATCAACCCTTTTTAGCTCAAACTAGACTTGCCTTTCATAATTAGCACAACTACAACCACATAAAAAAGAGATCTGAGACTCCAAATTCCTTTTAGAGTCCCTCTCAAAGATTTCTAATTCCATTCCAATTCTGAATCTAATTATGATTCATATTCCATTGACGAAGAAAGGAAGAATAGATACTTGGCAAGCTTTTCATTGCAGTCACTGTGAAGACACACTTAACCTAACATTAAGCTGAATAACTTCATCTGCAGAAGACGGGCACTCAGCGTGAATTAGCTCTCTGCATCTCACTGCACCACACTTCAGTGACAGGAACATAGGCAGATTACCTAGGGAAAAAAAAAAAAAAATCTGAACTGAGACTTTTCTTTGTACAAGGACCACATTGCACATTTGCTATTAGAGAAAATGACAGGCCAGAAAATGAAAATACAAACTTTCTTCACCCTTTCTCACACTGAACTTCCTTATGCCATGTCATGTGCAACTGTCCTTCACATCTCTCATTTCAAGATGAATGTCTATTACACCTGGGTAATAGTGGTTTATTAGGTATATGCCCTAGCTTCTATTAAAAACACACTGAGCACTGACTTCAGTAAAGGTATATGAGGTAAAGGCAAAGTATTTCTGTGCAGATTTGGCCAGGAAGCCAGATTAACAGCGTTATTTTGTAGTTCAAATCCAGTACTTTGTCATCACCATTATTCTTAGCAATAATCAATTACATTTTCTTGCTTTTTTCACTTAAACTTAATTTTACTTTGAAAAATCTCAGCTCCATGCTCTAAAAGACCAAGTGAGAATGATTTAGGAGATTTACATGGTTCAAACTCACCAAGTTGTACTGCAGCTTTTGAGCATCATTTCCTCTGAACAACTGCTTAAGTAAATTGAATTTATGGTTATTAGTCTTCAGTTAAGACAAATTGGAAAGAGCATATTCTTCCGGACATAAAACATGATTAAACGTATACCTTCATAACTTGTTTTTTTTTATCTAGCAAACTCTTTTGAACTGCTACCTGGAATTCAAGGTATGATTGGAAAGACTGTTTAATTGTCAAAACATCACATATTCTACTGACTTTCAGAGACTAGTCCTGCATTTCCTTGCTTAGTTCAGTTTCTTCACATTTCTTCCTTTAAGTGAACTCCTTTTCAGATTCCGCTTTTGGAGTCTGCAGAAATCTTTTTGAAGAAAAAATACCCGCTTGCTTAACCTCAGCAGCTGCCTTGAGAGGGTTAGCTCTACCCTCCCCGTCTTAATTCTTGTTTGCTTCTCTCTTGAGCTTTAGTGACCTAGTAATCTGGAGGATTAGCAGAAGAAAATGGTGGCTAAAATATATCTCCTCAGTTAATCTGTGCAGACAGCATAAGTATTGTGCACAGGTTTCAGAAGCTGAATCAAATATGAGTTCAGGTTCACAAGTCTAAATACAGAGAAAGTTCATGTGTGAAAGACCAGCGATCTAAAACTAAATTACATCACCCCCCCACTTGTCATTCTATATCAAAGCTTACAAAGTAGAGGGTCTCTCGGTACAGTAAGACATTCTGAGAAGTTCTTAATGTCAAACAGCTGCTTTTGAATATTTTACATGTTCTTCATACTGAACGTAATATTTACCTATCTACCTATCTACTAAATGGTAAGACTTTGTGAAAAAGAGAAAGGATCCTAATTCTTCCCCAAAGTCATTTCAGTTCTCCCTGTGCATAGAAGAGTATGAAAAGTAACCCCTCAAACTAGATTATCTAGTTTGTCTGTAAACAGGCAAAATGGCCAAAAGAATTACCATCCAATTTAGAAAGAGAAATCTGGGGTGGGGAGAATATTTCTCTTGCAAATTCCAAGCTACAAAAACAATCTGTGGACATGGCAAACAAGGCTTTAGAGCATCCTCATCTCTGAATTCCAGGACGTTGTGGAAGACAGATTCTTTTCTTGAGAACAATGTAAACTGCTCATGCATAGATTTTATCCTAATATCTAGCAGTAATTCAGAACTGCTTTACAGCCTCAAACTCTTTTTAGTACAGGGCAACTGCGTAGCTCTCTGCTGTACCATTATGTGAAAATTGTTCTTCTAAACAAGTGGCACCATATCCTGTTTATTTCTTTTAATCCATTTTACTTCCTTCTGTGTTAATGAGAAATTTCTTCCTGAAAATATGATGGCTTATAATGTTTTAAGACTCATAGTATTTTAACGTATTTTGTTAAAAGTTAGTATTTTAATGTTGCTTTAGAAGGGAAGTGAAATAAGACTCTGACTCTGCTCTTGGTATCTCTGCCACCAAGAATCTATGGAGCTGGGAGATGTTAAAAATATCCAGTCGGTTCTGAACGGGTGTGTAGGTTTGAGGTTACTTCACGAAAGGTTTGTGCAGGAGCTATTGCTAGATGGAGCAGAAAGAGACTCAAAATAGACAAAAAAGACAAAATGCAAAGGAGTGGCAATTGTACAACCTTACTCTAATTACTTACACCTTACCTAAAAGAAAAAAAGAAAAAAACCCAACAAACAAATTAAATTAAACAGAATGTAGTAAGATGTGGGGTCAGATAATCTCTTGACGCCTATACATAATTACACTTTAGGCCAGTGTACTTCTATAGCTATATGTTTCCTGAGAAGAGTAAAACCTAATCTCTGTCACATGTCATATGCTTCAAATAAATCATAAAACATTGTGAGAAAGCCAAAGTTTTGCACAGAGTCATGCCAAGGAGAACCCAATATACCGAGATAAAGTTTGCAGCCCTGATTCTTGTACTTTTGTATGCAGTAATACCTTCTCCTTGTGTAATTCTACTGGTTTAATTTGATTAGTTCTTTTGTAATTTCTTTCACTGCAGCTCTACTCCATGAGAGAAAAATTATTACCTTACTGGATAGTACATAGGAATATAATAAAAATAATCATTTATTTACTTGGAGCTTTACAAAATGAAAGACTGCTGAACAAGCTTATTATCACGTTTCAGATGAGGTTGAGATATCTAGGTCATAATTTTTGAAATTGGTCATGTTATCTGGTTAATAAACATTATTTTTTTTAACGTGTGGGATAGGTACAAAAGGTATGTCTCCCTACCAACATGTTTGCTCAAGTTCTACTAACAATGCATGGGGAGTTTGCTCAACTAGCCTGCATGGTTCCATCAATGCTTTTATGCTTAAAATGTAGATGGTAATGGAACAAATCAGTGTTCTTGAATAAAATGTCAATAGTCACTGGAGAGAAAAAGGCGCCTTTGAAAATCTGTAGAAAAAGGTTATGCCTGCTTATGTTTGAACACAAGCAGAAAGGCTGTCCCTGTAGACGTCTTCAAAGGCACCTGACTCTCCTGGTTATTCAGGGAATTAAAGATGATCTTTTCAATAGTATCCTAAAATTTAGCCATAAACTGCATGCCTAAGTTAAAATTCCTGCAGTTTAATGTCTGAATACTGATAGGATATGCACAATTAACCTGTGCATGTTACTGCAAACTGGAACCATTAGGTGAAAAACAGGGGTGTGCCTTTTCCTCTTTGTGCTATTATTTTTAACATAACAAGCCTCCTCCTGTTTCCTTTGCAGCTTATTTGTGTACTAAGGAGATTTTTCCTTGGGGTGCTTTATCAGTATTAAGTGTAGATCCTCAAGTAAATTTACTTTTGGCATATAATGTGGAGCTTGTACCTGCTATTCCCATTTGTGTTATAGCTGGAAGTAGAAGGATGCTTCATCTTAGCTCAGTCTGTCACATATGTACTACCGTTAATTCCTGCAGCTACAGGGTAAAAATATTTTTTGTAAGTAGCCCTCAGTTTGATACAGCTGCTGGGACTTAGCATGACTTCTCCCAATTATCTCCTGTAAAGAACATTTGGCTAAAGACAATTTGTCAAGCGCAATTCAAGATTTTGTAGTAACAACAAGTCCTTTCTTATCATTCTTAAAGTATTAGCTGACAGAAAGTAATACTTATATAGAGAGAGCCAAAAACCAAACTGCATTGCCGAGGCACTCAGCAACAATATCCTACATAATTGTGCTCATTTAATCTCTTGGGTTTCCAAGTCATGCACATCTCAAAAAAGTTTCAAAGGATTTAATATAACTTAAAACTTCAGACAGTTTAGTCAGCTCTATTAAATATTATATTGCTACACTGTTCTCAGACCAATATAGAACAGATCTGTGATTTACTTCTGTTTAGAGGAAATTAAGTAGGAATAACAAAAGCTTAAAGCAGACCTTTTGGTATCCTATAACACATGCCTTCCAGAACTCCACTCTCTTAAGCCGTTTTCTCTTGCAGAGACAGCCAAAGGTCCAGAGGACAAATATGTCCCCAGGAATTAAGGAAAAATTAATGGTTACTGAATGGTCTGGAAAAAACACATCAAATAATGCGCTGAACTCCACACAATTTGTGAAGAGACAGCTTCCTACCTTGGAGTGGGGATGAATATGCCTTAAAGGCAAATTTAACTCTTCTCAATTAATTTTAAAGCCCTGAAGTAAAGTTTCAGAGCAGAGCAAAACAAGCCAGCCTAAAGGCATGGACTAAGGTCTCCTCACCAGTGTCAGGTCTAGAGGGTCATTGTTAGGCTGACATGGGCAAGAGCAATCATCCTGTCAGCTCACTCTCCTGTGACACACGTCAATGGCTCATAGTAAATGTTAAAGATTCAGGCACAAGAAGTGATTAAAACCACCCTGCCCATAGTAGCACATTTTTGCAGTTCAGCCAATGATAAATTTATTCCCGGAAATATAAATTGCTGTATCCTTTTACAGTGAAAGAGTAAAAAGGAAATCCTGACTTATTTTTTATACATGATCTGCTATTTTCTTTATATTGACTGTTTCTCCTCTTATTTGCTATAGCTCTAAGTTAAGCATACCTTGTTCTTAGCTTCCTTTTTGTCTGGGAACCTGACTCTTACTCCCAGTCATGTAGTCAATCCATCTCTGAATCCCTTCTGTAATAACTGAGCCGCTACATCTTGGCCCCAGTTTGATTTCCAAACAGGCTACAGGTATCGTCCATGTAACATGCACTGTAACAACCTCTGAGATTACAGAAGCATGAATTTTAGCTGCAGTGCTCACAGAAAGAAGAAATCTTCATGCTTTAAAGGGAAGACTGACTCCTTCTGATTGACCTCTTCTTCTTAGTGCCATGAGTTTCCCACTCCTATGCTTGCTCTTTCTTCTTGGGAAGAAACAGGAGGGGAAAACAGCTGTAGAGCTTAATGAAATGGTAAGTCCTGTGTTAGATAACACAGCATCCAGGAGGCTTTTTCATTATACTCCACTCTGATCAAGTAAGTGACTCCTAAGAAAAAGCTCCACAAAACGTAAAGAAAAAAAAAAATAGAAACCAGCTTAGTTTGCCCTTTCTAATGTCAATGGCAATATTAATTTCAGAAATCATGTTGTAAACAAATACTGGTAAAATGGTCACTTGAAATACAGCATAACCTTTCTTATTTCATTAATCCGTGTTTGTGTAATCTAGACCAAAAATTGGCAATTCATTTCCACTGCTCAACAAAAATTAAATATGAGAACATTTTAGTGGCAGTTCAAACTATTAATGTATCTTTAAAAAAAAATATGCATTACAGTGTGTATCATGTTATCAAATAAGAAAACACTAGAGATTTAATTGTCAAAAAAAAGAGCAATCATATTTTCGTGAGTTATCCTTGGTATTTCAAATGTTTTTATTTGTTTGTAAATTCAACAAACTTCAGTATTTTACAGTCTTCCAGACACTAGTTGTCATGACTTAAAGAAAGTATTATAGTTATTGCTATAATCAGTGTACTATTTAACAGACTACAAAATCTAGCACATGTTATTGCTTGTGCTGTCCTTTGAGTAAGATTCCAGGTATGTAGTAAAATTAGACAATTAGAATCTGATCTGGAAATCTTTATTCTCTCAAGCAGTTCTTATTGAGGTGATCTTTTTTGCTGATGCTACCTAGAGTTGACAAATTTGTCAACCGTCCCCAAAGGTCACCTGAGGAACAAGCAGTATTACAATAGTTTGTATTATTACACATGAAAAGTGCATAACAGTTTTGTTATTCAATCTTCTTTCACAACCTTGCAGTGATATGACTTCTTCCAGACCATTCATTTCAAACGAGAAAGGGCTTAAAGTCCTCAGATACATACATGCACTGTCTTCTTTTTTTTTTTTTTGCCTGTGTGCAGATACCTCCACTATTGGAAGCGGGTATTTGCAGCAAGCACTTCTCTCCAAAAAGAAGGCACTAGCTTTCAGAACAGCTACGATACTGAGATTTCTCTTTCAACTAATGAAGACAAACCTACATCAAGTCAGACTGAAGTTTGTAGAGTAAATTATTCTGTTCTTAGCTGCTGCTGTGGGAAGAGTACAGAATGGTTAAAGCACAAAGCACTGCTATTTCCTTATTAACTGCAGGGATTACTTCCTTAAGGATTTCTTAAAACAGAGCTGTTAAATTCTTGTTGAATATCATTTGATGGATTTTCTTTTCTTGTATTTTTCTCTTGTACTTGTTGTACTGCTTTACACAGGAAATTTTTTTCAGTATTTAGTTTTGCTGTTGATGTTAATTTAATTCATTTCCTGGTACCTTGGTTTCATAGGAGGTCCCATTCTCCAGCTCCAGGGCTTACCATGCTTTCTTCTGCTATATCTTTGAAATATATGAGGGAAAACTGTAGCTGAAAATACTTGTAACTGTAATTTAAAGTACTGTGGAAGGTCATTTAATGGGATATCCATTGATATAAATATTTAGATTTTATGCTAATATACACCCCAGCCCTGCTGACCAAGAGATATTTTTTTTTTTATCCAAACTAGGCAGGCCTCCCCCTTATCATTTTTGCTGTAACAGGCAAAGCATTTTTTGCCTTACCTGGAATTTATTCCCAGATATACCTGGTTAAAGATTTCTTTTACTTCAGGGAGGTCCTTTTTTCCACTTTTCTGTAGAATTAAAGATAAGCTCAAAATTTCAATTAATTTATAATCTTTAACTTTTAATTTAATTCTTCCTTCTTTAAACGTCTAGATGTTCTAATAAATCTCATCCCAACAAAGATTTTGGTGAATTTGGCATTCCTATTTGTTTTCTTAATTTGTACTTTAAAGGTTTCAGGATGTTCTCCTGGTGGCCAGCAGCTCCTACAGCTGTAACAAATTCTTTTCACTGAAGTTTAACACCAAATAAATTGGTTTTGTATCCACTAAAAATTCCGCCTCATTTTTCTCTAGTCCCTAGTTCACCAGAACCCCTTGCTGGTTCTTTAGTTTAGGGCAATCTCGCTTCCAGTGTCCACATTCCCTACAATATGCACAGTGATCCCATCCCACAGGAGGGGGGTTCACTCTTTCACTTCTGCCAGACATTCCTCCTCTGCCAGTTTAGCAGGACCCAGCTTTTCTCTATCAGCTTTCCCTGTTCCTTCTATCAACTTTTCTACGTCACGATTACCTAGTAACAATCAACTCGAACCTTTATCTAGTCCTATTAGATCATCCTGATAGTTTTTCACAACCAACTTCCAAGCATCTAAATTTCCCCAAAGATTCACCTTTATTCTCAGACCCTCCAGCTGCATTGCCTGCCCTAGAGAGGCCGTTACCGGTCCTGTCGTGCTGCAAATGCTGCAGCAATCGGGGTGACATTGTCAGGTCCTTCTGTTCCATTGTCAGCAACAGCAACCCCCTCCTCCTCCTCACCAGCAGAAGGATTCGGGGCAGGAGATGCTCTCCCTGCTCTGCAGGTTACACAAGCCTGCCTCTGCAACAGCAGTTCTGCTTTAACTCTTTCTTACCCTGAATGCAAATCTGCTCCTTGTTGCTTTAAGTCTGTGTTCTTACCTATCATGCCGTTGCAGGCAAACAGCAAACGGCCTGCAGTGCCTCCGCATGACTCAGCCGCACCTTCGAGGCGATATGGGGCTTTGTACAAACTCACCCCAATACTTTTAACACTTTCACAGGGTCCTTGACTCCCCTCCCCGCTTCAGGCCCTACATTAGTGCAAGTTTTTATCTCACAAAGTGCTTCACTCTGGTTGCTCCACAGGAGGAGCCACAACGTGAGGCTTTTTTTTTTTTTTTTTTAATAAAACATAGCAATCATATATTACACAAAAATTTCAACAAAAGCATCTTTCTAGTTTAGGTCTTAGTTTTTCCTAGTCCTTTTCTAGATTAGTCCATAATCAAAGGATCAGGTGGTGTTTATATTAATCCCGCACTCCTTTTGCCACACCCTGTACTGCTTCTCAGTGTGAAAAACATATCTGCACATTACTTCATCCCACTTTTGTTCTCTACGAAGAAACAGCAAAAGCTGTAAAATTGTGTTGTAATTAAGACTTCCTTCAGGTGACCATCTTTCACCATCAGCTAGTGTATATAGGTTGGGGGGTTTTGTTGCTTTTTTTTTTATTTTTTTGGGGGGTGGGGTGGGGAAGGAGGCAATATATGACACTTGCCACGCTTTGCTTGAGTATACAGACAGCACCTACGACACTAAGGGCAGAGGCTAGTTCGTGCTTTCCCCAGATGATGCTAGTTCTAATGTTTTGTCCACAACTTCCCGCTCCAATTTCTAATTACGCATTCCAACACTTCATAAACTGATTTTTCAATCGCTCCGTCCGTCTCTGGCCGTCCCCTCGTGGGGAACACGGACACGCATGCCCGGGATCCCCACTCGCTTCGCAGTGACACCGCGTCTCTTACACCCCCCGCACTCTGCGGGCAGCCCTGTCACACAGACACTCTGTTACACGGTATCCTGCACTGACATACAGCTCTAGGAACGCTGACTGTCACACAAAGTAAGCATTTCAATGAACAGTTGCCAAAAACCAAAATCCAATTTTTTCTGGCTTTAAGCAGCATGTTAAGTTTTTAGCTATTCGCCTAAAATTGCCAGAATTTATTTTTTTTTTAGCATACGATTCATAACTCTAATTTTGAACATGTAACAAGACAACACATAAACAAGACACAGAGCGCTATTTCAGTTGTTATGTTCTAGGAATTCCCCAAATCTTAAGACACCCTAAAGGAAGTTTTCAGCTTCCCAAATCTTAAAACAATCAAACTGGGCTATTGCCCTTTTCAGAAGGCGTCCCTTCTCTCAACCCTGCGAGATGGCATCCCGTCCTTCGTCTTATGGGGTAAACCCAAATCTTAAGACACCCTAAAGGAAGTTTTTAGCTTCCCAAATCTTAAGACAATCAAATATTCAAACCAAGGAATAAATATAAATACCTTTTATGTTGTGCAGAAATCCTTGTCCACCTGTGTGAGAAGCCAAGGGATAGGGGAGTGTCGCCGACAGAAGATGCAGTCGGGGGCCCCGAGGGTCCCCAGGATTCCAGCACCGGCGGAGAGTTCTCCTGCCTGGCTCGCCAAATTGATGCCAAAACGGCACAGAGTAACTGCTCAGAGACGAATTTCGTCTTTAAGCAGCAAAGGTATTTATTTCGTGCAACGTTGGGGAGCTAGCCGATTCGCACCGGACAAACTAGCTCCAAAGTTTTCAGTGAAAAGTTAGGTATTTTATACAGTTTTCCTGTGAAAGGTTAAACAACATCTTTACATACATACTCATTTGATTTTGACACCTAATCATTCCATTCACAATAGGTGGGATCTAGGTGGAGTAGACCTTTCAATTTTCTTTGTTCAACGATTTCCTGACTTGATGGTCGCCTTATCTCCTTCAGATGCCCACGTTATCTTTTCTGATTATTCAGAGTACATTCCTTTCTCAACACAAACAGCATCACCCCAGAGCAATGTACCAAACTCATTCTGACTAATCTGTTTTTTTAAGACCTTGCTCTGTTTCACCATTAATTAGGTGAAATACATTACTGGAATGATACAGTGTCTAGTTTTGAGTCCCTAGTAGAAGAAAGACCTTGCTAAACTGGAGTGCATTTAGCACAATGCAACTGCAATGGTCAGGGCCTGGAGCACTTGCCCTGAAGGGACAGTATAAGGGAGTCATTTTTGATCAGTCTGGAGGAGGAGCTGTCTTTGGGCAGAGATAACAGCATCCCTGGTAGCTCTGAAGAGGTTGTGAAGCAGATGGAGCCAGGCTTTTCACAATGGCCTGTGGTAAGAAGACAAGGGAAAATGAAACACACTGAAACAGAAAAGCTTCCAGCCAGGTAGATGAGAAACTTTTTCATCATGAAGATAATACATTATTGGAAGAGGTTTCCCAAAAAGCCTATGCAGTCTCTGCCCTTGGAGGTTTTTAATATTTGCCTGAATAAAGCCCTGGGCAACTATGGCTGATGCTACTTTGGAGAACAGGTTGGACTAGAGACCTCTAGAGGTGTTTTCCAACTGGAATTGTTTTACAGTTCTATGAACAACAAGAGATACTAAGCATAAGGCCTTCCTAGTTTGGAGGAAAGCAGAATTTGTCTTGTTTTAAATATGTTTTTTCTTGTACTGTGATGTTTTCCCATGAGGAAGATTAAACCACGTTTGTTTTAAGAGCACTGTCAGGTCATTTTATTAGCTAGTTATATTCTCTAGAAGGAGAGAATAACAACTAACATTTAGACTTATTTAGCAATAATAATTGGCACCCAGCTGGCTAGTACTTGCTAACTTTTTAAGGAGGAGAGAAATTGCTAGTTAACATGTCAAGACAACAAGAACTAGGAAGAGCTCTCTATACATGGCTATAATGCAACCTCAGTATCTTCTCTCACCTATGTTCTTAAAACATGTTTACCATATAGCCTAGGAATGCTGGCATCTGACTCTGTTTAGGTCAACAGACACCCTTATTTGTTTCTTTAGTTTTATTTGTTTTATAACCTCTTCTTCTGTCAACTATTTATCCATGACTCTGATAAGGCAAAAATAGGATTAGGAAAAGAATAGGAAGAAGTGGAATGTTCTGTAGGGTACAGGAGTTATGCCATTTATGGCCACTGTTATTAGGTTTGCCTATACCATGTGTTTAAGAAAAGCAAGGCTGAGAGGTTGGCCGATCTGGTTAGGAAGGCTTTAAAACAAGAGTGATGGGGAGAGGGAGATGGCAACTGACAACTAAGCAAGTAGTGAACCAGGTTTGCAAGCAGAGGGAGCAGGGTGATGCGGGCATGGAGGCCTCCATGAATGAACAAGGAGCTCCTGGCAAAACTCAAGCTTGAAAAGGGCAAGAAAATGACTGGGAGTTGATCAACAGCTTGGACTTCCTAAAGGCAAAATCCTGCCTAATGAAGCTGATAGCCTTTTATGATGAAATGACTGGCTTGATGCATAAGGGACTATTTATCTTGACTTTAGCGAGGAAGGCTTTCGTCGCTGTCTACTGTAATATCCCACTGACAAAGTGATGATATACAGGCTAGGCAAGTGGACAGTGAGGCAAACTGAAAACTGACTGCACTGCTGGGCTTAAAGGGTTGTGATTAGCAGCATGAAGTTCAGCTGGAAGCCAGCCAGTGGTGTACCCCAGTGTCCAGCGCTGTTTAATGTCCTCATTACTTATCAGGATAATGGGACAGATTGCACTTTCAGGAAGTTTGCAAACAAAACTGGGAGGAGCAACTGATAGACCAGATGGATGTGCTGCTATCCAGAGGGACATCATAGGATGGAAAAAGGGATAAACAGGGACCTCATAAAGCTCAAGAAAAAGGAAATTCCAAGTCCTGTACTTGGAGAAGAATAACCCCATGCACCATTTCACATTGGGGTCTGACTGGCTGGAACGCAGCTCTGTGGAGAGCAGCTAGGGGTCCTGATGGACGTGTTAACCACAAACCAGCAATACACCCCTGTGGCAAGCGCAGCCCCAAGAAATCACTGGCTAGAGTGAAGACAGCTAACAATTACTTACAAAAAATTAATGCATCTGACACTTCTAACTGGCTATTAAAAATCTATGTTAAACCTATTAGTCAGAATAAGTCCATAATGATAATTAAGGCATATCCTTTCTCACTGAGCCATTTAAAGTTAGTAATAAACAGTAAAAGCTTTAATAAAATAGAAAAGGGTTTGTAAACCAATTTCTTTTTATAAAACCTAATATATGCAAGACCAATAATACTTCAAGAAGAAAAAGGCTACAAGTATCCAAGAGTTAGTCTTAATCTCTAAATCCTGTTCATCTCATGTCTTCTACAGTTTGTTACCCCAATGCCATTCTAAAGTTTGCCAGTTATTTATCTTATCTGTTGTGTGTATGCACTTACCACCTTTTCTCTTGTATTATACAGCAGCTGTAAATGTTTTCTAACTTCTACAGACAATCAGTTAACCCCCACAGCAAGCTTATTTAAGTATGTGCACTCTTTGTTGCTGTTTTGGAATATGAATCCTATTATCCTTGCTGGGAAACCGCTCTTTTGTTCATGTGAGATGACAGAAAACCTCAAAATATTGGAAATTGTTAATTATCAATAGGCATGTACGACTTCATAGTGCATTCCACAACATGTTCATGTATTGTGCTACAAACCAGCACCTGTTAATGCCTCTGTTCTTTTTTGTGTGAGAGGATAAGATATAAAGTAGACACATATGATATCCACTTAAATTTTACCTAATTCTATACATTCAAAAAGAATGTGTTATAATGGATACATTGCCTAACACTTGAGTATCTCATGGTGTGGTTACAATGTAACCTAATAAATAATGAAAAGTATATTGACTAACTCTATGATGTATACAATATCAGCTGGAGGGGAAGCCATCCAGGCCATTTGTGAGGAGACAAAATATGCAAATTGGGCAAACTACCTGAGAAGATGAGAAATGGAGGCTGGGAGGACAGACAATTAAAGAGAAGGCAAAGACAATTAAAAAGAAGGCAATGAAACTAGCGAAAGGTCTGGAGCACAAGTCTTATAAGGAGCAACTGAGGGAACTGGGCTATTTAGTCTGGAGACAAGGAGGCTCAGGAGAAATCTTTCTGTTCTCTGCAGCTACCTGACAGGAGGCTGTAGTGAGGTCCATCTCTTCTCCCAAGTGACAAGGGATAGAACAAGAGGAAATGGCCTCAAGCTGAGCCAGGGGAGGTTTAAATTGGATATGAGGAAAAATTTCTTCGCCAAAAGGGTTGTCAAGCACTGGAACAGGCTGCCCAGGGAATGGTTGTGTCACCATGCCTGGAGGTATTTAAAAGACATGTAGACGTGGCACCCAGGGAAAATGCCTAGTGGTGGACTTGGCAGTGCTAGGTTAACAGTTGGACTTCATGATCTTAAAGGTCTTTTCCAACCTAAACAATTCTATGATTCTAAAACATGTATCTGAAAAAAAAAAAAAAAAAAAAAAAAAATTGCCATTAGTATGTCATGTGGTTTTCACTGTTACATTTTTAGTACCCAAAGGGATTTGTCCCCTAGTTCCTCTTATTATAAATAACAAGGACCACTAAAGGAATTCTGACAATCCAAATTGCCTATTGCAAATGTTGACCAGCTTAACGATAGAGCACATTTGCACTTTTATTTCTTTGTTTTTTAAGTTTTATTATCTGAGGCCTTGTTTCAGATCAGAGACTAGGTCACTTACTACCAGACTGAAGAGTCAATATTTTGCTATTTATCTGATTTGTCTTCCACTATGTTGTACTTCTGATGCAATAGAAAATACTTACTTTCCATGAATGTTATTTTTCATGTTCTTCTGAAGAAAAGAGTAAAGTTTCTGGCTTTGTCTTGTAACACTTGTTCTAAGTGTTCAGTTATGCAGATTTTAACTGATAAGACTACATAATATTGTTGTAACATCCTGAAGTATTAGAACCACTAAATATGATTGTCTTTTTTTTAATACACTGTTATTTGTTTCTACAAATATTTTACAAAAGAGGAGGAAAGAGGTTAGGTAATTATCTATAAGCTCTTTTTGTCAAACCAATGAACCAGCCACCGTTCATGTCAAAACCTACCACAGTCTGTTAGCTGTCTTTGAACCATTGAGTGTTTTAGCTATTTTATGTTAAGTAGACATAGAAATAGTATTAGGCACATTTTAAACAAACATACATTAATGATTATTTTATAAAGTTTGATAAAAAATTAATATATATCATAAATACATTATTGTCATGAGCAGTATGTTCAAAGATATCAGCATGAATATAGAGGTAAGAATATCATTTTCACCTGTTTCACAGTTAGTTAAATATTAAATCACATATTCATTATTTGTTAGTATTTTATTATTCTTTACCTATAATAATTTGCTTATTAAAGTAGAAGAAGGTGTACACAGCATAAACCCTCTGTATGCATAATGATGTGCAGTGGTTTGTTATCTTTCTCTTTCACAAATATGTTTTCTGTGAGCTTGCTTTCTATGAAAGGGTGCACCCTGCACCCCTCACCAAAAGCTTTCCATTTAGGTCATTCGCTGCTCAGAAGTGGGTAGGAAATTTAAAATTTGAACAAATGTATTTATTAAAACATCAGCTTTTCACATTCTGTCTATTGAGATCTAGCTACATTAAGACTCTTCTTATGAGTCCTACAAGTGTAACATTTGAGTACTTTGTTTTCCTTGTAGCTATAACAAGTTCAATGCAAATCTTTTTCTTCAGTAAAAATTTTACACCATCATGTAAAGAACAACACAAATGAAATACTTTCAAGTGCATCTTGGTCTTTTAAGGTTAATGTTTTTCTTGGAGTAGTTGAAAAATGTTTTCCTTATGAAAAGTCAAACACACATGTAATGAAGATAGAAAGATGAATGAAATTAAAATCTCAGAATTTATGATTGTTCAAAGCTAACAATGAAAAAGACCTTTGATGTAACTTCCACCAGATTTTGTTTGGGTGCACAGGAAATGAACTAAGTGATGATAATTTCAGCCTCTGAATACAAACTAAGTATTTGCATTCCTCAGACAGAGTGATTTCTAATAAAAGCTAAATCAAAACTCCCTAATGATGAACTATGTAGAGACCGAAAAAGACAATGACGGGATCTGTGTCAGAGTCCAGGCTAGTTACACTTAACTACTTTCACTGCAGTGGGAGAAAATAACTTCCTGACTGATTAATTAACCGACTGAATTTGTTTATGCTTCTGAGGCTTGATTTCATATTCTGAAGCCAGGTCTGACTTTCTTTGCTGTTTCTTCACACCTATAATGAGAACAAAGCAAAATAAATATCTTAAGTTTCTGAAAGAAAAGTGTATGAAGAGCCCATTGAAAGAATAAATAAACATTACCAGACAACAATGTTTCTTACACAAAACTTTCAATGTAAATATTATTCTGAACTGGACCAATGGCAAAGAAGTAGTTTAACAAACTAACTGTGAAGGCATGTTACAGAACCCAAACAAACAAGGAGCTTCTACAGTTTTTTATCCTTTCTTTAAGGTGAAGCCTGAATGAACAGATAGTTAAACAATCTTCTGAAAAGATCCACAGACAGTGACTGCTGAATTTCAATTGGCAGTCTGTGACTTGGAAGAGATTAATAAATACAAAAGAAAGGCATGGTAACACAGACCCCTGGCTACCCACATCAGATATCATTCAGATCCTTGGAACTTAGAATCTGAAAATCTTCCCTTCGGTGTTTTCCTATCTCTGCAGAAATGGTCTAGCTCTCTGGGCTGGGGTGCCTCTCCCCGCAGCTGCTGCTACAGCACTAAACAGCACATCTCACAGCAGCCGACAAGCAGTTGAGAGCAAACACAACATACATCACTCAGCTCACCTGCTCTGGTAGCATGTAGACAAACACTTCTGAGTCCTCTGAAAATCTGCAGGAAAATGTTGATTATCTTTTCTATATAAGTAATGCATGCCTAGAAACTCTGCTTTTTTTGGTGTAAAATTATACAAAATTACCAAGCTGGTAGTGTGAAGTTTTGCTTGCTCTTGTTGTTGTACCTTGTACAATTATAATTTTTTTCTGTTAAATTAAGAGCTGACTGGTGTTTGATTTATGGTATAATATTTCACACCGTGTGAATTTAACAACACTCAGACTCCAGTGTTGTACCTACTCATGCACAAGGTGTGAATTATAGCTTCATTACTCACGCCCTGTCATTTCTCATTGCTTAAGCATTATATTGAGGTCAAACAAAAAGATGAATTGTTTTTAAGTTTTGTTTCCGTCAATTAATACTCACTTTAAATGTTTCACAGTAATGACTTGCCATCAAAAGAAAAAATATTTAAGAACAAACAATTCCTAATATATTTTAAAAGTACACAGCTGTTGGCACAAGAAGTCCTAAATCAAAGACTGGATTCATCCTGACTAGCCATGGTCAGCTCACTGACATTCCAGCTGCATAGTCAGGTTTTTGGACAAAGATTAGCACCTCCAGTTGGCAGTTCAGATCTAATTGTCTCTGGTAATCTATCTGAAAAATAATATAATAATATTTCCCTGACTGAGGAATGATCATGGGTTTTAATTATCAGTTCTGAATGAAGAACAAGTAACTCGGAGAAAATATTTGAAAATGTCTTTGTGATTAGATGCTTATCATCTATCGAGAAAATACTCATTTAAATTGTTAGTATATTTTTCTTCAAATACTGTTTTCTGTTTTCTTCTTTGTTGGTGCTGTTTTCCAGCGTTGCTGTTCTGAATACAAACCTCCTGTGCTTGTTTTCTGCAGTCATTGCAATCTGTTTGACACTGTAATATGTTTTTGAAAACTGACATGACCTCTCTATTTAGAAAGGGGGAATTATCAGCCATTCTGCTGAATTTGATTTAATGCATAACTGAGAAACCTGGAAACTTAGCATAGGAAGAAATGGAAATATTTAAAACATACATGTTTTTTTAAAACTTCATTATTAAGTTCATGGTTGCAAGAAGGAATGTCTTTCTGATTGTGAGAAGGACTTAGTGCCTTCACTTAAAAAAAAATAAAAAGTGAAAGAAAGGTGTCTAATAATTAAGAAAGCAAACTCTGAAAATAATACATAGTTTTCTTAGTAAATGTATTTCTTTAAAGTAATTTTATATACTTTAAAAATGTTAAAAAATCCTTTGGCAATATATCCTATTTTGATACACTTCCTGATGGTTAAGAAAAAAAAAAAGAAAACATTAGTTTATTTTCCTTATAATCAGACTACTTTGGAGAAAGGAGGAAGGGCTATTTTTTTCTTTTCTTCTCTCTCTCTTTTTTTTTTTTTTTTTTTTTTAACAAAAGCCCTAGACAATTCTGGCATGAGAGACATAATGAAAAGACTATCTTATTCAGGGGCTGCAACTTTAAAAACCTGGCAACAAGTAACACAAGAAAATGCAGTTTCACATCTTGCCCTGAATGAATCAGGGCTAGAACTGTCACATGTTTAAGCATTCTGCTCCCCTGCCTGGTTACATAGCTCATCTTGTGTATGGAAACAAATCATGCTCATTGAGTCACTGTGATTTTCTCCTGTATTTGAGATCCCTCTGTCCTCACGTGTACAGCCAGAATTTGCCTCAAGTCCAGGATCTGTACTCTGCTGCTCTCCTTCCTCCATCCCCTTAGGATCTTGAACTTTTTTGTTGTCATACAGCCAAGATGGCCACTCTTTATCATATTCCCAACAAGTTCTTCTCATGAGTAGCACACACCACTAATGATAGGGTAATGATGATAGGACATACTTCTTACATCAGTAAAAATAATCTAACATCATAAGTTTTATGTGCAGTGCTTGATCATCTTGTACCTCTTGTTCAAACTGTGTTCAACATTACCGTACCTTAGTTGCTTCAAGGATACTAAAATGGAGAACAGCAGCAATTTTGCCTGTGCTGTGTAGAGAGGCAAAATTGCTTTTTTGCTTCTTGCTATTACCCACTACATAGATATGAAGGTTGCATTAGGCCCTCTCGCTGCAGTATTGTGCTAAAAGGTCATGCTGAGGCGATGAGCTACAATGACCCCTAAATCCTTCTATGAATCATTTCCAAGACAAAATGTCGTTATGGATTAATAATAGTCATGCATCCTTCCCGGTGGTTAATTTCACATTTACTGAAATACTGGAGCTTCTGTTTGGCTGACATTGAAGCTAGCAGGTTTCTTAAGTCCCTTAAATCCTCCTCTGATTTTATTAGACTTAAATATATAACTCTTTGATCTACAGTCACCAAGCCACATTCTTAGCCAGTGTAAATCAATGTGACTTGCTGTTTACCTCAAATAATGATTTATTCCACACACTGCAGTTGCTTAAATGAAGCACAGAGAAGACATCTATGTGATATGCATTATTGGTTACTTTACATATAATAAATCAAGATTGATATTAAACATTATATAAATAATATATAAAAAGTGAACTCACAATTAGTTGGAAAAAGGAGGACTCATTTAGGTGTGCTAACTACACAGAAATTAAATCATGATTCTTTCAATCAAAGCACTGAATACTCTGAGAGATGACATTGGCATAAGGCCATTCTTCCTCTGATTTTTTTTTATCTTACTTGAGTGAATCCCCCTTCTCCTTACTCCTACGCCCTCTCTCCCATAAATACATACATGTGTTCACTAAACTTTTATGTTTCCTTGAATGGACTCGTAATTCTCCCATTCTCAGAAGGCAGATCAAGTGCATTGTCCTCATTAGGTAGGACAAATCATGTATGTACTGCTTATCACTTAATGACTGTACAAATACAATAGCCTTTAAAGTCACTCTTAAAAGAAAATATCATTAATATGAGACGCAATCTGGTGCATGAGAGGATTCCATTTAACCCACTTTCTTTTCTTTTTTTTTTATTTTCTGGAGACAGAGAGGGTGTTTTTGAAGCAGCTACTGGCTGAATGTACTTCTTTTCCTCTGCAGAACTGAATCAGAGCTGCCTTGTTCCACCATGAAGAGAACAAAAGGAAGTGAATCAGGAGGAGGTCTGTAACATAGCCAGAACACTGCTGTACATCTGAAGCAGTGAGTGAATGAGTTGAGAGGTGGAGGAAATGTTGAGGAAGAAACACATCTTGGTACAGTTAATTCTTTGTGTTTGTGGATGGAGTGTGCTGTCAGATCCTGGAGCCAATACCATATGGAGAATGCAAGCAAGATTATTCCTCTCATAACCTGCTGTTCTATTCAAATATGTGTGCTTGGAGGCAGAGAGAGGAAGAGCAAAGAAATCATGCCTCCTGCATGTGTCTTGCCCAGTATTCTCTCATTTTTATTGTTGCTGCTGTGCAGCAGCCAAGATTTGATTCTTTTTAATATTGATAATATTCATGAGTGCACAGAAGTGTGTCTGAATTTCTGCAGATCCCCCAATGCCTGACAAATGACATCATCTTCATTCCCTTCTCTCAGAGAATATGCTGTTGCTGTCATAAAACCTGGTGTTTTTCTGACCCTGATTAGATCTTACAGATAACATGGAAGAAACCACAGCATTAAAGTCAACAGTTCTGATTACAAAGAGGTTGTTATCTAGGCTACTCTCCATTCACCTTCCTGCATGTGAGCAGACCTTCACTGAATTAATTCTGTACAAGATATCATTAAATGTTGCCCTATTCAGGTCAATCCCTTTATAATATTTGATTTTATATAGCTGTATCATATTAAAAAAATAATCACCTTACAATCCCTAATTAATTACATTTGTATCTTTCCAACATTTTCCAGGAGTTTTTCTCAAATTAGCCCAATTGACTTTTCTCTTCCTTTCTTATCATGTCAAAAATTGCCTCAGATGCAGGTTTTCTGTGCTGCTGAATCTGTTCAGTAGTTGTTTCACCATGAAGTTCTATATACATTACAGGGAATGGTAAAGTTGCTCCTGTATTTCAGGGAGGAAGACTTGCTCACTGACCTGCAAATGCTACAGAAAAATCTATTTTAAATTGAATGTTGATCCAAATAAGAAAGGACTGTACCACATCACATGAAAAGAAGCACTCATCATCCAATTATTAATTCTTTTTTAAAGTAAATCCATCTTGCTTTCTGCAATTGTGCAGTGAACACAAAAAGCAGTTGACTTCCTTGTTAGCCATGGAATTAGGGTAAAATTATAGCAACAGCTATAATGCTAAATCCTGACCTCTCTGTTACAGGCCAGGACTGTTTCTTTATTATATGTATAATGCTAGGGATGAAGACCCAATATATTATCAGAACTCCTGTTATAGACACAAGTAATGATAAAGAATGAAGGAATAGACACACCACTTTCTGAATAAAAATGCCTGCTTCCTACTGTAAGACTCTTCAGGGCATGTTGAAGTAATGTGCTGTGGGAGCCACTTTTCTGCCCTTCCAAGCAGGAACAAAAATGCATTGTTACACCTTTTGCTGATTACAGCACATACACAAGGCAAGTGATGGGCACAGAGCATAAAATATATCCTACATCAATATACTGGACTGTTTAAAGCCTCATTTTGCCAGTGGAGCATTTGTTTCTTATGTCTTTTTTTTATGTCAAGGAAGACATGACACTGAGAAAGGTTTTCTTCCCTCCATCACAGCATCAATAGAACTGGACACAAGACAGTGTTATACCATGCTTGATTCATTTTAAAGCAGGCATTTTAAAATGTTTATGGTATTTTTCTCTAATGTCAAAAATCTTAGTAAATAAAATTGAATTTTTGGAAATTAAGTTGTAGTTCATGGCATAAGCCTCAGACCCTTCCTATGCATAAGCCATAGATGGGTGAAATGACAACCCATGCAGGTACAGAAACCAACATATCTTGCTGTCCTGGCACCTTGGAGAGACAGTCCTGCTTGAACTAGTCCAAAGCAAGTGACTCAATTCAAGCGTTGAATGAAAATGGCTTTGTAGTAACATAGTATTTCATACTATTATAAGTGGGAAGAGAAATTGAAAATGCAGTAGTATAAACAGATCCTAAAAACTTTGAAAGAAAGAAGTCCCACACGTTAAATATATTCACAGGAGATTATCCAGCTCCGCTAAGCCTCCCTCTGTGTTCTTTCACCGAGCTGTCGGGGCTATCCAGCTGATGAACAATCTTCACTTTGGTGTATGCGATGGTGCACAAACACTTTCCAAAATCCTGTCAAAACAGATGTTTTTTGACACACTCTCAGAAAACAAATGTTTCCAGGTGTATGAAATGAATGTGTACTTGTATTTTTTTAAAGCTGCTCCAGACAAACCAACTATCAGAAAAATGCTTCATTGCAGTGAGTGGAATCAGGACTTCAGGATGACGGAATGAAAGTTAAAGCTGTCACTTTCAAGGGATAGATATAATCTGCATTTAATCTTCTAATTTTATTTTCTGTCCACACCTTTTTTTCTGTCACTTTTATTGTCATGTGCAACCTCAAGCCTCTAGACAGACAGATGTAGTTTCACAGACGTCTCAGGAAATTGCAGAGTGGGGCAACTTTAATGTCTCTTCCAAGCACATTCAACCTAATTTTGATTAAGACATCAAGATATATAGTTATGTTCTAAATCACAAAGGCAAGCAAAGTGACTGGGAAGCTGCAGAGTGCTATTTGTATATGAAAGTTCTGTTTTTGAAAGCTGAACCTGGTGTTTACAAACTTCTGTGAACTTTTGGTGTTTTGAAAACTTCTCAATAACAAGAAAACTTGCAACTTTATATAAAACACAGTTCCTTATAACATCCTTCTTTGTGCTCTTTTTTGTCTCTTATTTGTCTTGAAATTTTTGCCTATGGGTAACTAGCTTAGATGAAAGCTTAATGGATATGTTACACAGCATAAATGAAAAATGAATTCAGTGCTAAATTTTACGAAATCCCAAGTCTAAAGAATTACAGACTTGATAGTCATATTAACCACAATGTGATTGTGTACATTTATGGGGAAGAGTTAGTTTACTTCTGTGTTTGTCATTCTTTTCCCCATGCAGTCAACCATAACCATTAGCAGGTATAAATATTGACCAGATTTTTCAAAAGTGATTCAAGGTTTTAGATGCTTCCATTATAACATGACTGGAATGAAAGCTGATTTTTCTGGAATAACTTTTTGGCGCTTCATGGAAAATATGCCTTCATAACAGGTTTTGAGCTGAGGCATTCAGAAGTTATTTTCTCAATTCCTGGAAACTCAGTAATCATAGAACAGAATCAGAATCATTTAGGTTGGAAAAGACCTTCAAGATCATTGAATCCAACCATTAACCTAGCACTGCCAAGACTACCGCTAAAACTTGTCCCTAGGTGCCATGTCTACATGTCTTTTAAATACCTCCAGGATGGAACCATTGCCTGGGCAGCCTGTTCTAGTGCTTGACAACACTTTAGGTGAAGAAATTTTTCCTAATCTCCAATCTAAACCTACTCTTTCCTCTTGTGCTTGTTCCATGGGAGAAGAGACTGACACGCACCTCACCAAAGCCTCCAGTCAAGTAGTTGCAGAGAACAAGGTCTCCCCTGAGTCTCCTTGTCTCCAGACTAAACAAGCCCAGTTCCCTCAGCTGCTCCTCATGAGACTTGTGCTCCAGACCCTTCACCAGCTTCATTGCCGTCCTCTGGGCACGCTCCAGCACCTCAGTGTCTTGTAGTGAAGGGCCCAAAACTGAACACAGTATTCAAAGTGGGGCCTCACCAGTGCCCAGGACAGGGGGACGATCACTGCCCTGGTCCTGCTGGCCACACTGTCCCTGACACAAGCCAGGATGCTGTTGGCCGCCATGGTGCCCTGGGCACCCTGCTGACTCATGTTCAGCCAGCTGTTGACCATAAGCCCAGGTCCTTTTCCACCAGCCAGCTTTCCAGCTGCTCTTCCCCAGGCCTGTAGCATTGCATGGGGTTGTAGTGACCCAAGTGCAGGAATGTCATGAATTAGTGGTTTAGGTTAAGTAGCTTAAAGAATCATCAACAAAGGTATGAGCAAAATACTTTTAATAGGAATTTGTGGGACTGTGACTTCACAAAGTTTGATGGCAAGGTTCACTCTATTACTACATAGATAATCACACAAAGAAGAATCAAAATAAAATCAGGCAGGAATGATTTACACAGACTAAAGACATAAAAGGGTAAAGGCGACCCTTCCATTGAGTCACAAGGTTCAGAATGGATGTCCTTGTTTCCTAAACTTTTAATAGAACTTAAGTGCAGCTAGATCCAATCCTAATCTCAGACTTGATCAATGGTTTACGTGTAAAGGATATAAGGAATATTCACAGCTGATCATAGGAGTTTAGCAGCACTTAATCATTGACTAATTTATTGTTTACAAAGTGGGTCACGTAGGATTTACTTAAATTTAAAAGTGACTTAACTACAGGTTTGAAATGGTACTATACTTATTACGAGATTACTTAAATCAATTGACACACACATGCACACAGACACCAAAAAATAGATGTGTAGAGATATCATGTACAAAGTTGTACCCGTTAAATGTTCCCCTTAGTTTAATGAAATACTTACATATTTCTTTGCATTTGCATTTCTCAACAGGTGAAGGATTGAGCCTCAAGAACCAGGAAAATCTGCCCAGGCTTTATCATTGGGTTTTGGTGGTGGTCCCCCTAGTATTGCAGACTTGGGGGTCTGCAAACTCTGAGGCTGTCCTGCTAAGAGGGAGATGTTTTTTGTAGCCAGATGCTCTCCAGGAGAGCTCAAAGGGCCTTACTTAGTACTGTTGTCAATAGGTTTTGGAGATGATTGGCCTTAGCCATCAGTAATTTTTTGTGCTGGCTGCAATCCAAGTCAGTAATTCATGTAATTTTTTTCAGAATTCCATTGATGGTGGTATTGTAACACTTGGAGTCATAATAAAAAATTTTCCCAGGCTTGTTAAGGGATGTTGTGGTCCAGATAAGGAATGCCCCAAGGCTCACAGGTGGTGGTGGTGGTGTTTCTGACACAGCAAGTACAGTTTCCCACCTCAGCTGTGCAAGAGTGGCTATTACAATCAAGGGACACTTAACCGCCCAACTCATTACATAGAGGCTAAGGCCTAAATGGGGGGATCCCTGAGATCGTAGAACAGCCTAGGGGAGGGGGTGAGGTGCACCACCACTAAGACCCAGCAATTAGTCTTGTTGAACCTCCTACAAGTGGCCTCGGCCCATCGGCCCGGCCTGCCCAGACCCCTCTGCAGAGCCTCCTGCCCCCCAGCAGATCAGCGCTGCCCCCAGCTCGGTGCCACCTGCAAACTGGCCGAGGGTGCGCTCGGTGCCCTCGCCCAGGTCATTGATAAAGGCATTAAGCAGGGCTGGCCCCAGCACGGAGCCCTGGGGACACCAGCTGTGACCGGCCGCCAGCGGGATGTAACTCCGCTCACCACCACCCGCCGGGCCCGGCCGGCCAGCCAGCTTTTAGCCCAGGGTACAGTACACCCACCCGGGCCATGAGCTGCCAGTTTCTCCAGGAGAATGCTGGGGAGATGGTGTCAAAGGCTTTACTGAAATCTAGGTAGACAAAATCCACAGCCTTTCCTTCATCCACTAAGTGGGTGACCTTGTCATGGAATGAGATGAGGTTAGTCAAGCAGCACCTACCTTACATAAACCCCTGCTAACTGGGCCTGATCACCTGGTTGTTCTCTACGTGCTGTGTGATGGCACTCAAGGTGCTCCACAACCTTCCTTGACACCGAGGTCAGGGTGAGAGACTCCAGATCCTCCTTCCAGCCCTTCTTGTAGCTGGGTGTCACTTTTGGTAACCTCTAGTCAAGTGGGGCCTCCCTGGTTCACCAGAACTGCTGATAAATGATTGAAAGAGGCTCAGCGAGCACTTTCTGCCAGCTCTGTCAGACGTACTCTTGGGTGGTTCACATCAGGCCCCATAGACTTGTGCGTGCCTAAGTGCTGTAGCAGGTCATTAACCATTTCCACTTGGATTATGGGGCTTCACTCTGCTCCCCGTTCCTGTCTCCCAGGTCAGGGATCTGGGTACCCCAAGAACAACTGGTCTTACTATTAAAGACTGAGGCAAGGAAAGCATTAAGTACCTCAGCCTTTTCCTCATCCTTTGTCGCTATGTTTCCCCCCATATACAATAGAGGATGGAGACTCTCCTTATGCCTCCTTTTGTCACTAATGTGTTTATAGAAACATTTAAAATATTTTAGTTTCTCTGGTTTGCCTGATTCAGAACTGCTTTTGTGAAAAATAAATACCTCTAATGAACAATTGAGATGCATTTAAAGTTTTAAGTGAGAGAACAAAAGAACTAACATGTATGTAACTAGCATTTGCACTCAGGACTTCTGAAGAAGGTGAAGAACTGAGTGTGTTTAGAGAAATGGGCTATTTACTTCATCCCATCCTGATGTCTAGTTCACAGAATCACTTTGTTTAACTGTTCCTAGTGAGAACACAGCACAATGCCATGCTGAATGTTAGATTTGAAAGATTTTGTGTAGCTATCCTTTAGCTAAAGAGTTTGAAGACCATTCTATCTGTGTGACAAGTGTGAAGGAAAAATCTATTTCTGAATTCTTCAAGATCAAAAATATGTGTTTCAGTTTTGACGATTTTCTATAATTCAAAGAGCTAGAACTGCACAAGTATAATCCAGGTCTCTGACTATAACCACAAAACTTTTGTTACTGGTTTCAGTGAAGGCTCACTTTTGCTTTTTATTTCTTTCCATGATTGAATGTTAAGAAATTCCTGACACAGCATGCAGCAAATGTTTTCAACTTTAGTCCTTGCCAACTCTTCAATAGCTATGTCTTCTTGTTTCGGAAAATGAATATACACAAAGTTTTCATTTGTCTGTTTGACAAATATGCCTGAATGCTCAATAACTTATCTTTGAAATTAACCTGTCACAGTAATCATGACACAAATATAATGATGAAACATTACTCTGCTCTAAAGATGAATTTCTGTAACAGTCATAACTGGCCTCTGGGATGTTACTGATTGATGAAGCAATACTTTAATAGGAATTGAACTAATTTATGTGCAGGTCTACACAGAAAAATCTACATATTCTACTATGCGCAGATTCATTTGGCTAAGCATCAACAAAATCATGAAGGTTGTAGACTGTGATTTGTGTTTGGTCCAGGGACATATGTTAAAATGATGTATACATTAACCTAGAAAAGAATTAAAATCTACATGCACATGTATCTTGTTTCTGTGTTGTACATTATTTCTTTCCAATGTTCCACATTAAGATAAGAAGAACTTATATAGCATTAAAAGCATCTGGCAACTAATTAGTAAATGAAAATTAAAGTTTTTATACACCAACAAATTTTACATAGCGAAGAAGCTATAAAACCATACTGCCAAATTCAAACCCAGAACTGTACTTTCCTTAATTAGATGTTAACAACCTGCAAATTTAATCCCTGTACTTCTTGTCTGATTGAAAAGGTGCAGAAATTGTAATAATTCCAACATATATTATCAGTTATATGTCCTTTGATTTTTTACTTCTTGTAATGGAGTGCAGATTTTACAACATATTGGAAGAAATCAAAAAGGACACAAGGTCTTAAAATAATCCAGTCCAGCTGAAATTTCAAAAGATGTTCCTTTCAAAACCTAGAAGCGAGAATTTACTGATTTGTATATCATACATTATAATGATATCTAGTCAATTTATTATTGGGGTTTTTTTGTTTGGTTGGTTTTGTTTGGGTTTGGGGGTTTTCATTGTTGTTTTTACGATTGCCTTGCAATGTAAGACTATCTACCAGTCTAAATACTTAATACATAAATTGTTCATTTGCTGGAAAGATAAGAAGTAGCCTTGTGGGTTGAAATAGCTTTGAGTTGCGGTAAGTCATGTCTTGGGCTCAATAACTTTTGACCAGCTCTCCATTCGTACAAAGGGACCCTGAAATGACATTCTCAATTACAGAAGCCTATGCTGTAAACATGCTTATCCTACCATATTACTTTCATTTTATTATCACAAATTTTTTACCACTGTTTTCCTTTTCACACATTGGCTTCCAGTCAGATGGTCTAGATTGATGATTGACTCAAAATGCCGTTGTGTGACAATGCAGCTTCTCTATGAGGATAATACAGAATGAGTGATTTAATAACATCATTGCAATGTCTCAGAAGCATAAAGCCTCTGTTCCTATTGTTAATTAGCTGTAAGCAGATAATTAATTCCTTAAATTATCTAAATGGATACACAGGTCAAGCCTGTTTGCCTAAAAAAAAATAAATGATAGAAGGTTGTTAACAAGTGGTTTCTTATATACACATACATACATATATATAGGCTAAGTATGACATTCAAAAGAAAAGCTCTTCATATGCGTAGAATATTACATAGATGGGATATTACCACATTTAAGTATATGTGAAACAAAGTGTCAAAGGTAAGGGGAATTTGTTTCCAACTCTGCTTTCCAAAAGTCACACAGCTTCTTTAAGTGGTAGGTTTTGTTTAGGCAGAAGATATCATATTTTTTTGTGGTATTGCAGAGAAAATGAAAAGAACTTTTAGCAGGATTTATTGAACAGAGTTCAATAAGGGTCATCCAATCAGTGTCTGAAAGATCTCTTCATCTGCTTGAATTTATCCAGGAGTTCATCTCAGTTGCACCTATACAATACATTATTTAGTGGGAACACTGTGTACAGAATTACCTAACTATTATTACTATACTCTAATGCTTTTGAAAGAGGCTATTATTTTCTGAGGAGATAAAGAAGCACATATTAATTTTCCTATAATTGCCATCACCAGTTCTTTAGACACACAAATGACCTTTTTTCCCCTTTGATCAAAAGAATTTGAAATGCTCTGAAACTTTGAATTAGAGTTCTTTTCAGTTCAGACTGTTTATTTTTTGAGTAACCTTATCCATCAATGTATTTTAAGGAAGAATCGGATGATAATTTGTTTGGGTTGAGATGGGTTTGGTTGAGATAGGTTTGTTTATTTGTTTGATTTTAGTTTTGGGCATTCCACAGTGGCCCAATCATCTTTCTTTTCATATCATAGCCATTTCATGGAATTTAGGAACAAAATAATTAAGGGCAAAGTTTGTCCTTCGTAATTTCAAGAAATAAGCCACTGGGCACATAGCTCAATCAAATTCTCTTAGTGCAAATTGTTGATATGCAGTCATGTACAATATCAGACAAATTATATATCAGTTCAGGAGAAGGAACTAATACTATATATTTTATCAACATTTTTCAAATATTTCAACTCTTTTCCCCAGATTTTTGTATTTTGGAACTTTTTGGCTTACAGATATACATGGTAGCTGAATTTATACGTATTTCATTACATTCTGTTACATCAAGTTTCTTCAATGAGATTGTAAGATTTGTATGTTGTTTAACCTGTCCTCAGCATTCACTTTATTCTACTTCTCATTTTATGACCCTTATATCTTAGAAAGGTACTGGACAAATTTGGTTTTGTCTTTAATCTTCAACATCAGTGATTCTGAAGCACTCTCCTTTGAATGGGTAAACACAGAGACTTACTAAAAATTTTAAGTTCCCCTGGCTTGAGAAATAGGGATGAAATAGTGATGGCCATTATCTTATGCAAAGCCTTTCCTTACATGAATTTGTCATAGAGACATTTGAAACCCCAGTAAGACATATTAGCTTTTTCCCTACTAGATACCTTCCCTAAATTACTGCAGGACTAGCCTGTTTCCACTTCACGTAGACTTTCCCTGTGCCAGCTGAGCAGAGCTCTATTTCAGCTGAGGAAGCAGAGAGAGACAGGGTAAAGACGCTGCCTCTCCAAGGCTCCTCTCTCAGTATGGAGCATGGCCTCAGTCAAATATGCACAGAAGGCTGTGTTGTCTGTTGCCTTCCTCTTTGTGGATAGTCTGGGGATGTGCATTTTTCCACAGCATGTGAAGTATCTGTAGACTTTAGGGACTTCCCCTGAGTGCAGTATGATGATGAGTGGAAGGAAGGCTTCTTGTGTTTCCTATGTTCTTCTCCCTACTTCCATGCAGATGAGCAAAGGTTCAGCTTGTCCTTAACCTGGCAGTCATAGGGTACCTTTTCCTACAGCCTTTAGACAGGCTTTTTAGCTGCTTTAAAGCCACAGTGAGCAGTTTAAACTATGCAACATTTTTTGTGAAGTAACTAATGAGCAAACTCTGAAAATAAGGCAAAATATTGTCGCCAACATTAAAAAGAAATGTAATTTTGTTCAAGCTGGGACTTGGACTATCTTGCTCAATGTGTTTCCTGTGATGGGTGGATGTTGACTTTGTCAAAGAGTGGCTTCTTTCACACAATTGAAGAGTAATTTGGCAGCTCTATGATCTAGGTATTACCTGCTTTAATCCCTCTGCCAGGTTACACTAGGAAATTTGAAACAGAAACCTAAATTAGTATCACAGAAGATGTCAGTGTTATAAAAGGACAACGTTACACATCCTCGTATATCAGTCTTCCTGGGAAGCTGAAATTACATGAAGCTATGTCTTTTTTTTTGCTGTTCCCAAGGTTTTAAGGTATTCTCCTGTATAAATCGAGTCTACAATGGGAGATGGGACTTGTCCAATATGAATTCTTGACAGCAACTAGCCACAAAATATCAGGATGTAAAAAATTTTTGTTTAAGAATGCATTAAAAAAGTATATATCTGTTCAAATTGCCCACTGCTGCATAAAATGAGTTTAAAATATGCAGTATGCAGATGTTTATGCTTTAGGGCATAAGTCAAACACTAAACTGCCTCAGGTCAGGAATATATTTTACCTCTGGGCCATTATGCATTGCAGAATTTTTTTGACTTTTCTCAAAAGCATTAGCTGTTGCTTGTTTTTCAGAAAAGCAAACTGGACCAACTAAACTATTGGTTTAAGCCAAAACAGCACTTCTGCAAATTCTGCAGCACTAGCAATTTTTGCCTTACATCAGAGGTATAACTTTCTCAAACAAGCAGCACAATAAGAGCAGAAATACACCCTGGCATTTGCCTGCATAGCAGATTGCGGTGACCTATATTTGTCTTCTGCAACCAATTCTCAGTAGCTCCTGTAATGACCAAATTGATGGTTTAAAGGTATGGATCACTGGAAGTAATAAAACATGATGTTTCCCTCGTATTTCAGCTTTTAAGCGGTTGAGAATTTGTGGCATGTAGCCACCAAAAATACATCATGATAATTTTCTGAATTTAATGACTTGTGGTTATGTAATCCCTCAAACACGTCAGTAGTAATCTTTTTAAAACTGATTGATTTTGACCCATGGCTTTCTCTATGGTTTCTTCTGTATAAAACAGCACTCTAAAATGTTCTTCAACTTGATCTTTATGGTATAGGTTTCATTTTCATTTCCAGTTGCCATTTCTTTTAAAATGGCAGGCACTTATTTAGTATCTTACAGGATTGCTTCTTGGGCACAAGTGACACTCCTGTGGTATGTTACTGCAGTGGCATCTCTTCCATTTAGTTAGTGCGATTCCTGACTAAGCCAAGCTACACAGCCAGGAGAGAGAAAGCAGAAGTAACAAACATTAAGGCAGCTGTGTAGCTGGGGTAACATAGTTTGTCCTTTATTTGACTTTCCTACCACACATCTCATGTGCTGTTGATCCCCTTAAAATCATCCCCGAAAGTATCCCCACAAAAATGTTTGTCACAGGGCCCTTTTTGAAAGGAAAGTTAGAAGGACTCTGCAGGCTGCACCAACTCTTATTTCATGTATCTGGAAACACAGAGTCACTTAAGACTCTCCAGCAATGTGGATTTTAACAAACTGTAACCCAGATTTGGTCTGTAAGTGAATTCTGCTATAACAGATCTCAGACATCTCAGATTCCCGTGGGACATCCTTCATTTTGTACCAGTCATCCTGTCTTTTGCTGAACTGCTGCAATACAAAACTGTAGTACTTAACCGTGAAGAGAGACAGCAATACCCACCATGCCAGACCGATCTGTGGCTAGCTAGCACCAGTATCTCTGTGGAACGGATTTTAGTATGAGTATTAAGCTGTCTTTTACAGAAACAAATGGATTTATCCAGAAGTCATCTAAAAAAGGAAGATCCAGAAGGAGAAAACGTAGGCCAGAATCTCCCACCATACAGACTCAGAACCATTCTTTCATGATAAGTCTAGGTTTTCACGGTGTCCCCAGAGTTTTATTTATTCTTATTCTCAGCAGAGGGGTTAATATCTAGCTTGACTGGATACTGCGTGCTGTGGCTCCTGAAAGTGCTCTGCGAGAAGATATATGAACAACTAGTAAATTACACATCAGGGTATGGTGCCTGAGGGTAAGAATCACTGCTCGCCAGTTTTGCAGGGCTGATAAGAACCATTCTTTCTGCGGTGTTGTGCATATACAAATATAGAGAAAGGGAACTTTGTTATCAGAAAGTTAAATGCAGCTTGAGACAAACAGACATTACACCAAGAATGGACACTATTATTCAGTTGTGAAAGGACAGTAACAGACCACTAGAACAAAAGCTGAAGGAATAGAGCATCCATAAAAAATATTTGGCCTATGCCAAACACAACTGATATACAACAGAGTATCTCTGTAAGACAGCCTAGAAGGTTAAGGTACATACAATATTCAGGAAAAGGTTTTTTTCTGGTTCTTGGTAGACATATTTTTTGCATTTTTGAGCAATTATGAAGAACAATGCTCCTCATTTTTAGCTGCATTAATTTTTTAAGTCCCTGTCTGTCTTTTGTATAAAATCTATTTTATGTTAGCAGTACCAGCTGGCATACCAAAGATTTCCATGTATTACATAATGCATATAGTCACGGACTGGATTTGTAGACTTGGTTACATAAAAGAAGATCCTGTTACATGCGATAAAACCCTGGAGGTACAATCGTATATGCTTCAGCTACAGTGTCTACTATAAATCTATATTGTTCAAGATTTTATTTGTTGCAGCCCTGTTTGGGGCAGGGTGTGTGTGTGTGTTTACAAGTCGTGCTTGTCTGATAACCAAATAAATGGAATATGCTCAGCAGACACTGAAGTCCCCAGGTTAGGCAGCGGGTCTGGCAGCCAATTTAACTGCTGACAACTTTGCTACGAATTATTTATTTAAAATTGAAACCTAAGCTTTTAATTCTGGGAATTACAAACTTACTAAATTAGATCTGGCATATTTTCCCAGTCTCTCTTGAACCCTTGCAAATATTCATGTCATCTGATGCTGTTACAAGTCAATAACACTCCAGGAAGTGTGTTTATTTTTATTAGATTCATTTCATCCCATATGTTCCGTTGCAGTTATTTCCACCTGTTGGGAGCCATAGTACACACTTTTAATTCAGACTAGATAAGAACCTTGCATAAGAATCAGCCCTAGATATTTTTACCTCCTGAATCTAAGCTGAATGTTTGTTCAATTAAGTGTAACACTCTGTGAGAACCTAGAGCTTTACACTTACTGTGAAAAGGGAGGAGAAAGAGTCTGTTGAAAGCTTCAGCATCAGCTGTTTGCTAAGAAAACCTGTCACCCACAGGAAACCCCATACCACTGTGGCTGTGTCCTTTCTTCTGTGAACTGAAAGGCAGTAAGGAGTGAGCCGCTGAAACTGTCTCTGGGTGAAATACTTCGGTTTGACCAAGTAGAAATACAACGGTGCACAATGGGAGGTGAAGAAGGGCAATGCCCACAATTTGTACTGTGAATAGAGTAATGGGAGAGATAAAAGGTCAGGACAGGCAAGTAGTGGTGGTGATGGATATGACAAAGATCAAAAAGTCAGTGTGAGAGAGATGAGGAGAAAACTGAACAATGCATTATGGGTGGGCTAGTGCAATAATCCTGTTAGCAGTGGATTTTCTGGCAAGGCAGATAAAGCAGTCTAAAAGGCCCCCATATAGAGGGATACAAGCACTGACATTAGAAGTAAATTAAGCTGTAGGAGTAAATACTGCTGACTATTGTGCCTTCTGCACTCAAGGTGGGATTGAGAGAGAGGGTTCCCTCTTGTTGAAATCGTATGGGTGGTGTCTCTTGCCCTTTCCCCCCAAATTTTCATAACTCTATGGGAAAGTTTCTTTTGATTCTTCAGTTCAACTGTTGAACCAGCATGCTCCAAATTCACAAATTTCTCTATATTGACTTTATTTCGGTGTAAATTCTGAGGAAGATGCCTGGAAAACAACCATAGTGCAGCTTTCATAGTTACCGGTTTTGTGTTTTGGAGTGAAGAACCTATGCATTTCAGAGTGAAGGGACTATACAGTATCGATATTTGGGTCTGTAGTCACCAATATTTTCCTTCAAAAATTACAGATGTAGGTTTGAAACTAAAGACTGACATATTTGGTTCATCTGAGGCAGCAGGCTATATAATTATGAAGACACGAGTGAAGATTAGATGACATAAGGATTACTTTCATGGTTTTAAATTTACCTACACCTGGATGAAAAATCAGTAGTGATAACATAACAGCTCTTCACAGTAAGACATACATTACTACAAAGCATTTCATCCATATTAATATTTCTTAGTAGAAACAATAATCTTTTTTAACATCATTCAATGACAAGTTACAGGTGACATTTATTACCTCTTGCAGAATCTACTTTAAGAAAAATAATTAACAATGCCATCAACAACACTTTGCACAGTAACATCATATTGTGGCAGTTTTAATACTGTGTTTCAAACTGGTGATGTGGTTGGGAAAATGTAAATTATCATCTAATTTTTATTCCACCTGTCCCTGTTTTTCTGTCCTGCCTGTCAGAAATATAAGGCACAAAACTGAAGAACCAAAATGATGAAAATATTGATGCTGTCTATGGATGCAAAGGCAAAAATGAAATCTGTCTTAATTTGTGCTTGTGTTAATATTGATGTGTTTAATATTCATGTATGGTTTGGGATACCTGTGTGCTAGAAGGCAATCTTCTTCCTCCTGGCTGCAATCTGCAGCACTTCCATTACAAACATAGGATAGAAATCTGAACATGGGCCTCAGGGAAAAAGCGGCCAGCCCTCACCTCTGCCTGAATCTTTTGTGAAAGGATCAAGCAGAACTTGTATGTTTGCATGTCATGTCTTCAGTCTGCCATATACACTGTTACCGCATGTTCTGGCTGACTTTAGAGACTTTTAGTATGAATACTATCTTCTGGCTATTTCTACAATGCGCTATTGTTGTTTCAAGTTATTAACCATATTTTCAAAGTTATCTCAAATTTTAGCAAAAACTCTTTAAAGTGTTTAATGACTGCCTATGAACTTGTAGTCCCCTACGGGGCAGATAAGTGTTTTGGGATACCTTTTATTTTGGCCAAGGAATTCACAAGATTTTTTACCGAACCTCAGAGACTGAGTCCCAGTGGGACCCAGGAGTCAGACAGCTCTTT
Source organism: Falco rusticolus (assembly GCF_015220075.1). Taxonomy (NCBI): domain Eukaryota; kingdom Metazoa; phylum Chordata; class Aves; order Falconiformes; family Falconidae; genus Falco; species Falco rusticolus. The sequence goes on along the minus strand of NC_051191.1, from coordinate 2,626,306 downwards.
TTATAATATTTTTTGATAAGGATATGTGGAAGGAGAGAGTCCTTCCTTTTAAGGTATCTGGCCAAGGACCTTTTTCAATGCAAGAAGGGATAATAAGAAAAGAATTAACACATAAACAAGAACAGACAGGGACACAAACCTCACCCACAAATGGCAAGGGAAGCAGTGACCACAGCTAGACCTGGTCAGTCACGCTGGGCTGCGAGGGCTGTGAGAATGTTTATTCCCATGAGGTTATCTGATCAGGGATCTTGTCAATTGGGAAACTAAGGGAAAAAGGGGGAAATCAGAAACAAAATATACAGAGACACAAACCTGACAAAACAAACATGGCAATAACAACAAGAAAAAAACCTCATCACTCACTAATTGGTGGTCTATCAAGAGACCACAGGTGTCACTTCAAGGAAGATCAGCCTGAACTTTGCAACTGGTAGGGTCATAAACCAGGGGGATCCCAAGCTGGAAGGGGTGTGGGAACTGACAGAGCTGTACAACTCTTGGACAGATGCATGGGGGGAAGAGGAAGCAGGGAGGAACAAAGAGGGGGACTGAAATAAAAGGGTATCAAAGGGGACAATCATGCGTAGTTTGTGTGTGTGTGCACACATGATGCAAGGACCAAGCCAGCTACCAGTGAGACCTGTATGTGGGCAAGTGAAAATTGGTGTCAGACCTTGGAGTCAGACCAGGTGTGCAGGTGCCCCGGCCTGTGGTATCAGTTTCAGAAGCGAGTGGGGTCTCAGTGTCAATGGCTGCAGTGAGTAGGGGTCTTTAATCTCCAGCTATGGGGTGGGAACAATGTGTGTCCCAAAACCAGCTACTGGCGGACAGGTGTGAGCAGGGTGAACGAGGGTATCGGTGTTGGTGGCTGAAGCAGGACCATGGGACTCAGCTGCGTGCCAAGTGCCTGCTTCTGAGGGAAATGAGTGCCTGTATCTTCCCCAGACATGGTGTGCTTGGTGGGTGGGTGGGTGTATTAGCTGCAAAAATTCAATCTGGACCAGCTGGTGAGAAGGGCGGTGTTGAGTCTGGGCAAGAGTTTTAGGTGGTGAAGGCTTCTTCCTGGTATCTGGGAGACCCACAGGTGTGGGATTCTGTGGGATGGATGTGCAAGTGCTGCGTGTGTACAGCCAGCACCAAGCTGGTCTAGATGGCAAAGAGGGGACCCATGGGATAGGTAAGGGGACCCAAGATGTGGGCAGGGTGCCGGACACACAGAGGGGCTGTGCCAGTACTTGGGGTAACCACAAAGGTGTGTGTGCTTGTGAACTTGGAGAGTGTCACGTGTGTGCCTGCACTAGTGACCTCCTGCCTCTGCCAGCCCATGCGGCCGAGGGGACTTGGCTGCCTGTGCTTGTGTCTGTGTGAGCCTCTGTGCAGCGGCTGTTGAAGGCAGAGCCTGCGGCAGCCTGTGTGACCGGCCGTGCCAGTGTCCTGCTTGTGTATGTCTGTCTCTGGGATACGTGCTGGGATACATGATCAGCTTCACTACTGGTTGACCCTGCAAACAGGAAAGTGGCGATTGTGTCCCTCAGCCTGGGCCAGGACCCCAGGTCCCTGTGTCCCTGGGCTGGCCTCCAGCAGCCAGGCAGGAGAGGTCCTGGGCAGGAGTGGCTGGAGGAAGCAGACGTGCTCGATGTTACTGAACAGTTTGGTCCATCAGCTGTGCTCAAGCACGCTGGCACAGACTGCCTCCCTTCAACTCTGGAGGTTTGGTACATGTAAGGCAGCCAATCCAGTACCTAACCCGTAGGTGCTTCAGCCCTGTTTTTTGTATTTAGGCCCAAAATGCTTACCTGGGTGTAACCCTGCACATTCCTTCTCTGAACACACCACAAAATAGTTCTTATGCTCTAACTGATGCCTTGACTACAGCAACTGTTCTCACAATCTATTCAATTCTGTTACGTGTTTAGCTCTTCTTTAAAGAAGTGACAATAGTTTCATAACATTGATTACCTGAATATACATGTCAATTCGTTTTTCTTTAATTACAACCTCTCTTTGATGAACTCTGCTGCTTGTGTTTCACAGGAGTCTTGTGCCTTGTGCGCCAGAAGCTCAGAATTCCATACACACACCCCCCTTAAAGATCACTGACCTACATATCAGTTTCTTTGCCTTTTGATTAGAGTATGGAAAATGCCAAATTTCTCTGAGCACAACTGAGTCCTGTTTCTGTAAGTACTCTTCTAGTGATTTGATGCAATGTAATTGCCCATTAACATTAATAATATCAAAGACAAATAAATTCTAATGTCATTCTGAGTTTTCTCTTGGTTAAACAACCAAATGTCTAATACATTTTTATCACCATGTACAGGATCTTGTAAAAAGAATATTCAAATATATTTTAAAAATTCAAACACAAAATAACTGATGCATTGCCCTGGTATACTGTTACTTTTCCTGATATGTTTTTGAATAACACATAAGGAACGGTACATTTACTGCATTGTATTTTACTCTTTAACTTTCATACATTTTCCATATTTTAAAAATCCTCATGACAGGCATGCTGAAACAATTTTAGATATTTCTCATTTCTCTTATGTAAAAATTAAACATCATATTTTCTATAGTCAATTTGACTAACACCACAGATTATTTCAACCAATAGACCATTAAAAGCAATATGTTTGTTGGGATACAAAACTGCCAAAATATGAGTACCAATAATTTTTCATTTTTTTAATCTACAAAAAGCAGCAATCCACAACTTATTCTTAAAAAATGGAAAGCATTTAAGTCCCAAGGATATTATCAGCTTTTGCTGAACTCCACTCACTTCTCTTTCACGTTCTGAAGTTTTAATCCATTATAATCAGACCACAGAAATCAGACATCATTTCCTTTTGTGTCTCTTCAATATAATTGCATATTTTGAGTAAAAAATTTAATCCTCTTTATCATCATACTTACAATTTAATTTTATGGACATGAGAATTATTAGTTCCATTATTACTATTTTATTACGATTATCATTTTAGTTCTCAAAAGTCCCATTTTAGATCTAATATTGTAAGATTTTAAAATCATATGTGAAGATGTTCATGTCCTCAAATGTTTACAATCTAAAGCAACAACCAGGTATTTGATACAATTGGACAGATGTACTAGAAAGTCCCTGCTTTCACCATACAAAGCTCTAGTATAAGGCCTATTCTGCCATCCCCACCATTCTTCAGCTTGAGAAAGCTGCTTCAGAATTACTCAGGAAAGCATAGAAAATGATTGAGTCAGGAACACCATCACCTCTTTACGAAGAGAAGTCAAATTTTTTATAAAATGTTTGGCATGGAAAATGGGTGATATTCAGCAGTGGAAGTTCACAGTGAACTTCGGGACAGAACCCCCGTGATGAGAATTTAGGACGATTGTATCAATACAGATAAAACAAAAAACTTTCTTTCACTAAAACAACCATCAAAAGCTGAGAGAAGTTTAAACTACCCTTTCAGTGTAAAAATATTGTTTTCTGTACATCCTTAAATTTCCTGAAAGGAAAACTTACATAATGGTATAATAAATATTATAACCATTGCTGGGTAGAACTTGTGGACAAGCATAGGTATGTTTTGGATAACCATGTACTATTTTGGAATAAAATTCAACCACTAAGCTCTTTACAATTCATCCATTCTTACCTGAACAATTAGGTGTGTTTGAAATGGAGTTGCATAAAATTCAGGAATTTACTATTTGTAACAGTGTATAAGAAATACTGTCTGTAACTACTGCCCTTTAACGCAAATAAAAATTAAATTTTCTTGTGAGTATCAAAACCTGCATGATGGAGTGGGGTGAGGGTAGGTGGTGGGGTGGGGAGGGCAGTGAGGGGCACAACACCCAGCTGCAAAGCAGCTTGGCAGAAAAGGACCTGGGGGTCTTGGTGGACACCCAGTTGAGCATGAGCCTGTAATGTGCCCTTGCCACAAAGAAAGTGAACGGTATCCTGGGCTGCGTTAGGCAAAGTATTGCCAGCAGGTTGAGGGGAGTGACCCTTCCCCTTTACTCCACACCGGTCAGGCCACAGCTGGAGTTATGTTGGCTCCCCAGTGCAAGAGAGGAATGGACATACTGGAGAGAGTTCAGTGAAGGGCCACAAACATAATGAAGGGGCTGGAGCATCTCTCCTGGAAGGAAAGGCTAATGGAACTGGGATTGTTCAGCCTGGAGAAGAGAAGGCTCAGGGGGATCTCATCAGTGTATATAAATATCTGAAGGGAAGGTGAGGAGATGACGGAGCCAGTCTCTTCCTGGTGGTGTCCAGTGACAGGATCTGAGGCAATGGGCACAAACTGAAACACAGAAGGTTCACTCCAACTTCAGGAAACACTTTTTCACTACGTGACAACGGGTACAGGTTGCCCGGGAAGGTTGTGGAGTCTCCATCCTTGGAGATATTCAAAAGACATCTAGCCATGGGCCTGGGCAAGTGGCTCTGGGTGGTTATGCTTGAGCAGGGGTTTGGAGCAGATGACTACCAGAAGTCCCTTCCAACCTTAACCAGTCTGTGATTCTGTGGTGTTTGTGGTGAGGAATAAGTTTGGGGTGTTTTTCAAATAGTTATTACTGAGACCCTCATTTATACTGTGTCTGTAGAAATGCATTTTTTGAAAAAAAACAGTAAAAGTGCTTTCAAAGTTTCCCAGTATCTATTTCCAAAAACTAAAAAAGCTTCTCCTTACTGTGTAATTGTATGATGCTAATGTGGCTTCGAATTTGAGGGACCTACACATATATTTGACCTTAAATATGGACTTGAGGATTTGCTGACTAGTGACAAGCGTACCCTTAAAGTGAAGAACATACATAGTCACTTTGCCTTTCAAAACCAAACCAAACCAAACCACTGTGTTAAACTGTCTCGTTAGGGGCATCATTCTACATTTTCTTCTGTTGAGTGTGCCTGCAACTTGTCTTATTATTTCTCTACCTACTTTCACATACTGAAAAGCAATGACTGTCAAATGTTTTATCCTTTGTTTGCCTTTTTTTTCTCTATACTTTTCACTTCACCTGTGCATTTGACTTCATTACAGAAGTTCACTGTGCATATATGCACTGTGCATATCTTAACACTGCAGAAAACAGAGCAAGGAAGGAATGCTGTTGCTTAATTACTTATACATTGCTTCTTCAAGGTAGTATATTACACCTATGATTTATAACCTGCATCGATTGCCAGTTGATTTTTAAGGTGGTCATAAACAGCTGAGGCCCAACTGCCCAAAAGAAACTGTCACACTGTTTTCTGATACCTCAGGAATAACAGTTTCCTCTGCTCTGAAGAAGCTCATGCATTAAGACTCTTTTAAATACACTGCCAAACACTTCTGCCGGTGTGAGGCAGGGGAACTGAATAAAAAGGGACTACAGAAGGCAAAGGATGAGCTTCATTTCAATAGCTTGCTAGTTTTTCCACTGCTGCGTTTATTTAACAGAAGTACAGTTATCATTCTGCACTTGAACCATCCTACAGAAATTTAAAAATAAGTATGAATAGCCACATTCTCTGAAAGAATATGATGAAAAGGTAGGGGATTTTTTTAAAGATTTAATTCACTGGTATATTTATGGCCTTGTGCTATGCTTTGACCATAAACAGCAAGACTTCACCTTTAAAATTTTCAGATGAATATTAACAGAAACAAATCAGAAATGAGGACGTTCCCGCAAAAAAAGGCCATTATGTCCCTCACTGGCTCTCTAGCTAGGCCATGGATGTAGCTTCTACTTATTGGAACCTTCTTCCCATCTCTTGGGTGTTTCATTTTAAGAGAGATTGAGAATTACATACTCAGTAACTGCCGAAGGTTAAAGGTAAATATGCAGAGCAGCAGAACATTGTGCAAATATCTAACTGTGTAATCACTGTAGATTTTAGAATAGATTTTCTGTGTCTCTGAGCTGCCTAGCTACATGAAAGTAGTTAAGACAGCAAAGAAAAACAGTTGACACTGACAATCCACTCATTTAGCTTAAGCTACTACACATAAAGAAGTACTTCTCCAATAAAAGCAAACAAGCATCTGAACATCTAGTAAAGAGATTTTAGAAGTACCAAATAACCTTGGATTCCTTTTTAGCTTTGTAAAATGTAAGTAAGCAGTTCAAACACATACTGAGGCATTGGCACTGACATCCTTCTACTTGAAAATTGATCTGTTAGTTTAACAGCGCAATGCATACAATGATATGGTGACGTTTGTGGATATATGGCATAAGCCTGACATGCCTTATTTGAAAGAGTCCTGATTAGTATGCAGCTGATCCAGTTTCAAAATGGTATTTACGTTTCCTAGTACTGGGAAACCATACTTCTTCAAATCTACCTTCCAGAACCACGATTACTAAAACACTCATAATCTTCCCTTTAGTACTCCTCCACATGGAAAGTTTCCATAAAAATGTACCACACCAGGCGTTTCATATGGATGATAAAGCTGCTGAGAACATTTTGGAAATTCAATGAAAACATAAAATATTCACTCTTTTGAGTACACAACAAAATAATCAAAATTTTTATTGCCTCTGTGGAGCACAGGTTCTTTACAAACCAAAGACAAAATTTTCTACAGAGAAATGAAGAAAGCCTCAAGCATGATCATGATTTCCTAAATACAAAAATGAGATACATTGAATACAAAATATGAAAGACATGAATTCCAGTCTTACACATGGTTATTAGTCCTTAACCCCATTTCAGAATGTTTCAGGTTTTTTTCAGGGTAGGAGGACTTTTCCCCCTTCAAAAATCCTGTTCTATCAGACTGTTTCTTTTGCCAATAACATCAAACCTGTGTTTAGAATAAAAACACAAGTGAAGGTGCTCAACAGCAGGGACAGAATTGGGCCTTTCCAGAACTCTAACAATGTTAACAGGAAAGATGTGCTAGGAAGAAAGCATCTTCATAAATAGGAAAATAGCACACAGGACGGAAAAAAACATGGTATTTTGAGAACAATAGTGCCACTAAAAGTGGCACCAATAAATAACATTAAGTTAATAGAAGGGGAACAAAGCATAGAGCTCACAACAGTATTTTTTTCATGTATATAATAGGTGTGTCCTATTGGAAGATCACTAATTATTAATAAACTCTAGCTGACTATCTACAACATCCAAAAACCCAAGTGTGTTAATGACTTTAGATTAAAACAGAAAATACTCGTTTGGAGTATAAGATAAAGGAGATAAAGGATATGATAAGGAGATATAAAGATAAGGAGATAAAAGGCATGATTCACCTGTCACATCAGCTCTTCCACTGTTTGACTCTAATGACTTTAATAGGTCAGTTCCTTGTTTGCACTGCTGGCACTGGAAAAAAGACTGATGATCAGTAATTCTGTAGGACAGAGAACGCAGACGTATTTTACACATAACCATGAGTTGCCATACAATATCTTTTCCATGACATTTTTCTGTATGTACCTCTCAGCTTTAGAACACATCATTTCTTGGAGATTGGAGATGTGGAGAAAATCCTCACAATCTAGATTTTAAAAGGGAGATGAGCTGCAGGATAGAATCTAGTTGTGGGTCTCAGTAACGTCTGGAACATTCATCATATGTGGTGAAAGCAGCAAGGCAAATATTAGGGCATTTGACAAAAGGTTCTTCTGTGTTTGTCATCTTTTTCACTCAAGTCAGCCTCACTCCTGTGAACAGAATAAAATTAAAAAAAAAAAAAAAAAAAAGCAGCTTATTGAAGACTGCAATGAGCCTGGTTTTCTGGAATGGAAGAAAAAAATGCTCTCATGAATAGATCTTTTTCTGAGAAGGGCTCAGGTTGCTTCCCTTTCTGTTGAGTTAGTGAGTGTCACAAAATGAGTGAACTTGATCCAGGCAGTTGGGTTTCACTGGCCCAGTAAATGACATGCTTTAACCTTTCTTTGACTCTAAGGGACACATAACAAGATGTAGGTCCTTATTAGTCATTCAAGTGAATTTCAGCCAAAAAAATATCTTCTCAGTATTCACAAAGAGATGTGTTAGCAAGCTAACATGATATTTCCCTTGGCTTATTTTGCACTTGTTCAGCAGCTAAGTATTGAGTAAAACTGTTGCCTGTGTTTGAAAAAGGTAATACAAACTTTAAATTTATAGAACATTTCAGTCTGATTCTCTTACCAGTATTAGACTGTGACAATTCTTAATCAAACCTCCCACAGGGTACAAATAAACCCGTGATTTCAAGCAGACTGTATGTGCCTTCCTACAGACAGTAGTCTGGATAGCATCCACTTGTAATTGCTGAATATTTTTGGTATCTTGCATTTCTAATTCTGACCAGCTTGAGAAAGCTTAAGAACAAGATATTCTAGAACTGCAGATACATAAATCATGTGGAGGCAACAACCAGAAACTGGTATCTAATGATAGTTATAATAATTTAGGTTTATTTATTATATTAATACTCCAAGCCAGTTAATCCTACCATTTCAGGACAGATTAACCTCATCTACTGTTACTACTTACTACTTGCCCACATGCTGTATCTACCTACTTACCACTATCTAACTGTGTAGGTTCTTGGAGAGTCAATGGAAAGAAGATGGATAACCATACCTTAGACTTGACATTTAGTTAGTGCTTTTAAATCAGCTCTTTATCACTCCATTCAAGGGTGTTTATTCTTTAAGTGATGCAAAAATATTTCACATGTCATTTTCTTCAAGTGTTCACTGAAATGTTAATCTTTTCTAATCTTACGCTTCTTTTTCTGGGAACTGTGATTTGATCACAGCTAAGCAGAGGGATACTCGGTTATATTATATGTCTGCATTGCAAGAGAATGTGTTTTTCAAAATCTGCTGCCAAAAATATTCTTCTGATATATACTTTCCTTTTTATATCTAGGCTAAATTAAAGAATGTAGTGACAAGTGTACCATATAACCAAAGCCTGGCATGTTAAGCATATGAAATAGTAAGCTGTTTCTTAGGGTCATGCAATGTTATTAAAATATTACATGAATAATAGAATCAATACTTCTGTGGAAGGAAGAAGAGTTAGGGTATTGTGAATTTACAGAGGGTTTTTTAAGTTAGAAAGTTATAAATTTAGGAACTTTAAAATTTCTTGTTATTTCTTTCTTCACATGGATCTAAATCTTTTCATCTATCCTTTTGCCAAAGGGATTTTGGTATATATTACCAAATATATATCTGATAATTGAATTATTTTAGCTTTCTCATGAATTAAATGCACTAAAAATAAATGCAGTTTTAAAGTCAGAATCTCATATTTAGAATCATTTCAGCATTTTACTAAGATGCATGATTAATTTCAAAATCTACTCTGAATCCATGAATCCTTTAGTCACTCCAAATGGCCACTCTTTGTTCTCTTTTTTGTGGAGAAAAATAGTTTTTTTGTGGTTTATGATTCATCTATTTTAAAAGACAACTGCAGTAAGATATGTATCAACCCCAAGTTCCATTGACTATATTAACTAGATTGGCTCATTCAGATAGTCTGTTATCGATGCTTTCAGTGTTACGACAAACTAAGAAATGTCTCTGGTGTATTAAACACAGGTACAGTCTAAGTCCTTATAGTTCCAGTAGTATTGAAATGTAAGAATCTCAAAATACTGACTTGCAATCTCAGAAATTATTTTCAACTCTTGTACATAGCATATAGCTAAACTACTAATCTTTTTGCTTTTAATTTCACAATACTTTTTAAGACCAATTTTTTTCCCTTTGACTTGACAACATAACTTTTAAATATATTCTCTCTTACTTAGGAAAATATCCTTCCCATTATTTTTCCTAATGCTCCGCTAGCTGAAACAAAATGTCACTACTGAGTGCTCCAGGTGCTGCCCCAGCCCTCGATCTGACCACATGATGTTCCTTGTACCATTCCATTTGCATCCTCTTTGGGGCACAGAGTTGAAATTTTTTATTATCTCCCCTTTCATTTTTTACATTACCTTTTTTATATTTTCTTTTCCTTCTGATTCATTTTGGTATCTTCTCAGGTATCCATAATGCTTTTCACACTTAAATGTTCTTTTATTTCTCAAGAAAAGCTAGTGAAACAACCCACTTCAGTACTACAACTCACTGAAGTAATAAAAAACATTTTTCTGTAAGATATGGAAAATTTAGTCTGATTTTCTTCCCCAATTTTGCAAAATCTCCCCAGATCTCAAACATTCCCATAGTGGTTACTTAATTCAAATTTGATTTTGAAAACTGCTTGTTTTTTACTTGTTTTATAAAATTATGTAGTTTATTTAGTTACAAGAGAAAGGGGTTACAGATAAGTGTAGCAGACATATCCTGCTATGGATGCTATTTACAGGCGTAAGCAGGGTGATGGATGTTACAGCATATTTTAACATTGAAATAAAAAGAAACTTAAGCAAGCAACCAGAGAGGATAACAAAGAAAGTTTTTGCCTACTGGTATCTCCTGTTACTTGGATCTCATTGCATGCTTTATTATTTCCTATCACCATTTCCCCTTTCTGTACCTCTGTCTTTTTTGATTTTACACCTTTCAGACCAGATATTTCAGACCAGAATTAAAGTGAACTTTAATGTTGTGTGCTGACTTTATGCTTTGAAGAAGCCTAGCATGTTTTAAGTATTATTGCATCATAGGTATATGATAACTGTTAATAATCATGAGAAAGAAGTACATGAATGAATATGAGTTTCTCATCAGGAATGTTTTATAATACAAACAGTAAACAGAAAAATAACAGCTTCAACAAGCAGATGGCTTAAACCATTGAAGCAGACTTGCTATATTATGAAGATACAGAAATACAGAAGTTACAATTACTAAATTAATAAAATTAGACTATTTGTTTAAATTATGCTATCATTAACATATTAACACTGTTATTAATTTATTCGTCAAACCAGCAATAACAATAAGAAAAGCAATAGCAGAAGTGATAGTAGTAATTCCAACTGCCTTCCATCGAACCTGTCAATATACTTTATAAAGTCCAGAATCTGTGTAATATAGGCCTCTATTACCTCAGGAATTCCTATCATAGAACCTGGGTACAGGGATTTTCTTAAGCATTTATAGTCAGGTTCTGTAATATCCAGCATTATCTCATGTATTTCATGTGAGGAATAGATGCAACAGCAGGGTACAATCCATCATGAGCTTTATTATCGCAATACTTAACCGATGCTATTGTTGATATTTTGTTAAAACTTTCAGAAAGCCCTGTAGAATTATGATAATATTTATGATATATCATGCTTTTTTTTACCCCATGACTGATACACCTTTGTCAAACTTAATGAAGATCAAATAAAATAAGTTTCTTGCACATTCATTTAAGGATTGACGTTACCTAAATCTATTGCAAAAATGAAGGAACTGAACTATTTCAGATTTATTAGTCTGATGATCATCTACTATCGCACAATTTGGAAAGCATTAAATTACTTGTAATCATATTAAAATCATATTGCCAATTACTTGCAATCATAAAAAACCCACATATTTTCTCCTTTCCTATTACAGAGACATGTGTTTGTGATTTAGACCTTAATTTGTTGCTGCTTTATTCCTCTTTTACAGTACTAAGACTCTAATGAAATGAAATTAAAATAACACACTTTGCTTCAGCACGGTTCTCAAATACGTGACTAAATTTCCGCAGTCAGGTAAATATCATGCTGAATCTGAGCTTTTATTCACAGAGTCTGCTTAAACTCCAAGGTGTTCTGAAAAAAAAAAAAATCCGCTTTGGAAAAAGTACAAGCTAAAAGCAATGTGTATTACTGGATGCTGTCAGAAATAAAAGAATATCTATTGCAGGCTCAGGGAAATCAATCACTGTGACTTCCTGCCATACTTGCCCCCTTGCAGCTTGTAACATGTGCTAAACCCAAGCAGTCAAGCACATTGTACTGCTCACAAGAGATGTCTGAGAACATTGCCACATGTAGAAGAAGAGTATAATGTTAAATATTCTACATCAACCTTGTTTTTTTGGAAAACAACTCTTTGTGTAAGGAAGACACAAGTTTAGCATCTTGTGGGACAACCCAAGAGGCTGAGCAGTAAGTGACTGCTGAATATTGCATGAACTTACAAATGCGGCCCAAGAGCACCAGTGTAGCAGCAGCACAACCTTAGAGATTGAAGAAACTTAAACTACTCATTTCACCACCTTTTTTTTTATATATTTCTAATGATTTTTTTAGACTTTCCCCATTTTTCTTCTCCTGCTTTCACCCTCTGACATAGTCGAGTCCTGGCTCTGTCTTTTGTACATATATACACAGATGCAAACAGACTCACAGATGTTTTACACAGATTCATTCTACTATGTGATTTCCTTTGCTATGGAAACTAAATGGACTACTATTTCCAGCAGAATTGTTGTTTAGAGTGTTAGCAACCTGAAAAAAAAATAATTACATATCCTGCAGTTCAATACTTCCTTATAAAGTTGGCCCCCACCTGAGAACAGAAACAGAAAGATGACTGACTGGAACTATAATTCAAAACCATCATGGATTCAGATTACATTGTGCCAAGGTACCAGACAAATTGACCGTTTGAGGCATATGCTTTGCCAGTCCCGCAATGTAGATGAGAGCATTTTAACAATGGTAATCTCCCAACAGAAATCTAACAACAAAGGATAAAACTGGAATGAAACAATATACGTGTATTTCAGGTAATGTCAGGTGGTTTTATTAATTGAATATAACTAGTTGGGCCTGAAGTTCTTGCTTTATGCCACTCCAAGGGAGACTAAGAAATCCAGGACTATTGATCTGAAAGCTTTTCATTATTTTATTAATATTATTACCTGAAATGTCTGCGTTCTGAGGGCACATAAGGATTCCAAGGCACATATGGGAACTAGTTGTCACTGTCAAAATAATATAAACAGTAGAAGACCATGTATTTACCGGGCCCTAACGGGCTGCATGTGATGGTCACACTCACACACATGCAGGTTACCTACCTGAGGTCCCAAGGGCCTATAGCATTTCTGCCTTCCATTGACTGGTAGGTTGTATCAATGTCAAGGGAACATTTGCAATAGCTAAGCTCTGAGATGAAGCCAAATGACAAAAACAAATCAACTGTATTAACTGTAGGAGCAAGAGGGATTTAGAAACAAAATTGGCAAAGAAAGCTTTGACATGTAAAGCAGAAAAGAAATGGAAATAAGCTCCTCATCACAGACCAGTGTGAGAGGAAGAGAAAGGGTTGCATAGCCCAAATTTGAAAAGGAACATTTTGTGTACTATAACATATAAAAACGTAGACTCATAGAATTCATTGCTCCATCTGCAGATTATGAGCCAACTCAGAGCTCATGGATAAGGATTAAAAAGAAGGCAGAAAGAATGACATTGTAGTGGGTGTCTGCTACAGGCCAGCTGACCAAGAAGAATAAACGGATGAAGCTGTCTACAGACAAATAGGAGCAGCCTCATCTCCACAGCTCTGGTCCTCATGGAGGATTTCAACTACCCCAGTATCTGCTGGAGGGACAATATAGCAAGACATAAGCAATACAGGAGTATCAATGACAAATTCCTCCTCCACATGAATAGAGGATCCAACAAGGAAAGGTGGCCTTCTGGACCACCATCCCATCCATAGAGCTAATCACCTTGTCATGGAAGGCAATCAGGTTGGTCAGGTATGACTTACCCTCGGTCATGCTGGCTGTTTCCAGTTAGGTGGTCCCTCATCTGCTTGGCCATAGCTTATAGGGAGATTTGTTTCTTAACTTTCCTATAGACTGAAGAGGTAGACTGGTCATTATCCAAGGGTAAGCTCAATGTCTGCCTTTTTCTTTCCATCAGAAATCTTTTTGAGTCATCATAAACTTTTGAAAATGATGACAAGTAGGATCACAACTGTATCAACAATCCCCTCAGCACCCTTGGATTCATTTTACCTGGTTCCATGGACTTGTGTATGCTCATGTTGCTTAAGTGATTCTTAACTTGATTTTCCTCTAATGTGGATAATACTTCACTCCTACAGACTGTCACCAGCCGCATAAAACTGGGAATCTGAGTTTACTTTAACAGTAAAAATGTCACTTCTTTTAGAAATTGTAAGGGAAAAAAATTAAGAAAACAAACTGGTGCACAGATTGTGTTTATTCTGCATGATTATACGCTGCCATGTGAGAGTCATCATAGCAGTTAGAGAAGGTGTAAAGAATATACATCCAAAAATGAATTTGTGATGTAAAAGAATGAAAATAAATGCAACTAGAACAATTAGTGGATTCATTGCACATCATCCTTATTTTGACATGAATCTCTTTAATTACATTATGCAAAACAAAGGCAGTCACAGATGTCACAGATCTCTTATCCTTCAGACTGTGTTCTACTTGGCATAAATCACAGTGTATTTTTAAATATTTAGAATTTCTATCTAGAATATCTAGAATTTCCCAGACAATGATCATTTGCTATAACATACAGGAGAAAAATCAAAACTATTACTATTATTTTAGCCTTCATTCTGTTATCATAACTCCTGTGTGCTAACTAAAAACTTCTGAGTAGAGTAGACAGTGTGAAGAGACATTCAGTTCTTCGACAGATAAATTTGGATCTATTTACAATGGTCAAGAACATCACTTGGATGAAAATCCCTCCTTTGACAGTTTATGGCCAAATAGAGAAAATATGTCAAAAGGCTGAGAATAAGATTAAGAAATTAACCTCTCTAAATCTACTGGAATTTGGATCCACCTCTTCTGCTGTCAGCCCCTCACATATTCTTGCTTTTGCTTTTGTGAAGAATCTTCCCTAGCATTCTCAAGGTTGACTCAGTTTAGTACTGAACATATATAAGTACTATTAATTAGGTTAAAAGAGTAGGTTTTACGATTATTTCCAGATTTTTTTTTATTTGTTTTCAGTCAGAGGTTGCTACAAAAAAAATTAATTCCTATAAAAAATGTTACTTTCTTGTAATCAAAAATGTTTTCAGAAATTTGTCATATTGATCACAAAATCATTGCCAAAGGGAAGCCTTTTGACTTTATCATTCATATCACTAGTGTAAAAACATTTCATTTCACTAATGTAAAAATATTGTTTCAAATTTATTGTTTCATATTCTTTTTTTTATATGAACATGTCTTTTAGTTCTTCAGAATCAAATCTCTCATGTTTCTGAACAGATCTTTTTTGTTGCAAATTTCATTCCAGAAAAAGGCTTAAGTTTGAGCTCTTCATTCCAGTTTGCAACAAAAAAAGGATACAAACCCAGAAGCTTACTTGCTCTATTTGCCACCAATTTATACCTAACAAATGCATGGCAAAATAGGTATTCCAAATTTTTCTCAGCTGGCAGCAGGGAGAGATGCAGCTTTACCTTCATTCTCAATTCACCCGTTCATGTACTCAATTCCACTGCTGTGTAGATTTGTAGATGTACCAGAAAGATTTACTATTCAGCAGTTAGGACCTTTAGGACCTGTCCCGCTGTCTAACGTTCAGTAATGCCTGTGGAGTTTCTAAACAATTGTCAGTTTCCCAGTGAACTACACTTGAACACAATTTGCCGGAGAGGGAGTAACACCATTCCTTTGGCCATTATAGGCAGGGGTTTTGATATTATTCCAGGAAACCTTGCCACTGACAGATTGCTGATAGTTCTGGGAATAAAGTTCAGCTCCAGTACACTGGGCTTCCCAATACCTTAATGGAATTCCTGGAAGTGCCTTTTTTAGATAGAAGTACTTAACAGAACGACATAAAAACAGGAAAATGCAAGTAACATAGCTGGAATAGGGCATGTTTTTGCAAGTGCCTCAAAGTTCAGGGACGTAATACTGAGAATGCCACTAACCTATTTCCACATCGGTAGCTTCTTTTCTAAATGCAAAAATGTATCTGAAAACAAAGGCATTAGAGACCCATCCATCAGTTACAGAAATATTCAAGCCAATAGTTTTAGGTTTTCCAGATGGATTATGTTAGCAGTGTCTGAACATCTGCACACCTCTAAAGCTTATATGATGTATTCTCACCGCACTCTTATAAGTTGACGAAATTACCCTTCACCGTTTTGCTGTTGGGGAGCCAAAGCACAATGAGGCACTAGGCACTGGTCCTGATGCTGCATTTATGTGCAACGGTATTCAGTGTTCACTGCACATATATACCTCTTACTGGAAACTACTGAACCCCACATCAGCTTGAAAGCTGCAGAAGAGAGAAAGTTTCATCACAGGGCTCTAGCATCTTGGGTGTGCACACAAATATTAAGGCACTACATAGAATGTCTATGCTGACCCGTTGCAATTTGTGGTGTCAGTTAAGAGAGCCTTAAGGATGGCTACTAGATCATTTATTGCTTGGAAGACATAGAGGAATGCCTATGTTTTGCCCCCACCAAGGCTTATGGGTCATAGCTGTTTGACATCTCCAACGGCAGATGATTCCAGGCATAGTCTGGAAAATTCCATCAGGCAATTTTATTCACTGGTTGATAACTAAATTGGATTTAGGTGCTGGAAATTCTTATCTGAACCCTATCAAGCTTAGGTATCTGGTCCAAGGCAATCTGCTATGCGTACTGTAAAGAAAAGATTTGAAGCAGTGTCTCTCAGATCTGAAGAAAGTCTCTTCTTCACACTGTTAGATCAGACATCCCAAAAGTGTTTACATGCTGAATAGTTCTACCATGTCAAAATGCCTGCTTCCACCTGAAACATATTTTCAAAGAAGTATTCTGAAAAACTCAGATATCTGCATAGTCAGAGTGATAAGTTCACAGACTGAAAGAAAGGGCGCTGTGTGCAATTTGCTGCTGCAATAAGGTACGGTGCAAAGAGGGCTGTTAAGGGAACTACCACACACAAGGCTGAGGAACAGAACTACATAAACATCTTGCAGCCTGGCCTCAAAAAGTCTTAAGTGGGTTCCACTCACAAGGTTAAATTGAGAAGAAATGTTGAGTATGGCAAAGGGAAGTCTGGTAGGAACTTTTTGTCTCAGAAAATATACCTGTCCTTGGAAGAGATGCCCAGGAAAAGCTTGATATTTTTATCTTCCTGTTCAGGGGGCAGGAAAGCTGATGAGGCAGGCAGACTCACACATAAGGCAAAGAGGATGAGTTGTGCCAGGTACACCAGTGCTTACAGCTTGTGTTCTTTTAACCCATTTTGCAAAAAGATATTGTTCCTGTTTTTCTATTCTGTCCATCTAACAATATGGTGAACATTATTTGGCACTTGCATAGCATATGAATTTCAAAATCTCTGTATTTTTCCATTTACATCACATGTCACTTCTTTAATGTATCTGTCTTAAGTTCAGTGTGTACAACTAAAGAGACGCAGCCACCGAAATTAATCACTCTGGGGAAAACTAGGGGCCAGGAACATTAATTGAGACCATGCAAATAGTTTGGCCAAATGAAAAGCCGCAAGTGGTTCAGTCACAGAGAGATGGGAGTGAAAGCCAGATCCTGACACCAAGATGAAGCTTTGGAAATGGAAAGTGCTGAATGGGATATTTCTTCTGGACAGGCCAATTGTGAAACATCACGGTGGAGTACTTTATAAGCTCCTTTAAAAAGAAATAGGCATCTCCCTTCTCCTACAAAGTGTCCCAAACTCTACTACTTAATCATATTGCATCAATACATAATTAGAAGATTTCTTTTGCAGTCACAGTAGTTGCATGAGACTTTTCTTTGTTCTTCATCACTGTTGTAAACAAAGGTCAAAAATCTGTTGCAAAATTTTGGGGACAAGTGAAACAGGTCAATCAGTTCTCCAGAAGTACTTCATATTAGTCTCCACTGTTTGCACAATTCTAGTTCTAGGTGGGCCTTTGTTGAATTCTGCCTATACATATATATATAGAGAGAGAGACTGGAATTCAGTATAGTAAAAGTCTGATGAAACTAGTTTAATTTTTAAGAAGTAAACTCAATGCTTTTATACCTATTCTGTTTTTTTATATAGGCAGAGCAACCCTTAATAGATACGCCAAGTTCTTTAAAAAACAATGTTGGAAGAAGTAAAGGAATGTTCATGAATAGATAATTACATTTAGGGTCTATAGCAATTTTAATTATATTTACTTTGCTTATCAGAGACATTGGGAGTTGCATACATTTATTGAGAGCTTGACAGGTTTTATCTAAGAGCATTTTATGATTAGGATCATATATTAAGCCCTTCCTTGAGGCAATAAATATTCCTAGGTTATTTAACATGGAAAGCAAGGCCTGTTACTGAGCTGAAAATAGGCAGAACACATTCTGAAGGAATAATTTTCTATAGGACAAGAACACCCACAGACACACACCCCCACCCCACCCCCCGCAAGTTAGAGCTAGGGTTTAAAAGAGAAAAAAAAAAAGTTGTTTAATATTTTGGGTTGGGGGAACTGAGGACTAGAGAAAAAAACTTCCAAGTATTATCTTGATTTAAATCAATTTTAATTTTCTTTATTTTACAATGTGTTTCTAGATGTCCAGCAGTTTCTAGGATCTAAAGGAAAGTTAATAATTTTATCAGGAGAAAAATAAGCTGTCTTTGCTTTTTGCCTTTTTCTTTTTTTTTTCTGACATCCTGTCTTGCCACACACTCACAAATATGACAATAGCTGACAGAGTCAGTGGTGCAAAAATGCCCAATTCACTTAGTTTGTTGGAGGATAGAAATATTTACGTAGGGAATCCACTAATATTTAACTTTAGACTAATGTTCCATTACTGCCCACAGCCATGTTGCACATCTTTGTAAAAATGAACTGGTTTTCTTTTTTCATTGCTCTAATGCCATTCCAGAATGAAATTCCACATCCCAAGTATTTCCTCTTTCTTCTTGCTGGATCCTTCATGCATTTTGTCATCACATATGATGACCATAAAGACCCTAGTTTACTAAAACAGATTTGCACAGTACAAACCAGCTGTTTGCATGGAGATTACATTAGTACAATCTGTCCTAAGGGGTGAGGGGGCAACTAGCTCCTCCTGTGAACTGACTGTGTAGCTGCTGTGAATTCAAGTCTCAGTGATACAAGTCAGGGATGTAACACACCAAACTGTTCTTCCCAGTACCGATATCAAACCACTAAAATAGCTCACGTTCTTGATTCTTTATCTGAAAAACTGGAGTGCAAAGAAGAGGGTGTTCCACTGTCCCTGTGTTTGCTTTTTTAAAAAATATTGAAAGTCCTTCATATTTTGGAGGTGGAAGTTTGATTGATTACAACTGGCCCTTTGTTCCTGTCAACACGTTATTGTGCAAACTTGTAAGGCAGGCAGGTTACACACACTCCCACTGCTCTGGTACTTACATCTCTCTGTTGCAGTAGTAGACATACCTAAGCCATCAACAGTTTGAGCGTAGCTATACACAAATGTTGACATGTGCATACAATATGAATGTTAAAATCTTAACAACCGTATTTCGAACAGCAGCAGTAGTGAAGTGTCATCTTAACATTTTTAGTAGCTGTCCTTGAACAATATTTTTGCACTGTTTTCTCACCAGAGTCCTTTCCCGTTGATTGCTTTCCCCCTGCCCCAAACACAGCACTCCATATTATGTACCGCTGAGAAATGGAAGGGTGATATAAACACTAATATGCATACACTTGGATAGAGTAGTGCTCTGGGTATACAAATATGCTTTTCTAGCACAGATTTGAGGCTAATTAAATATCAGTTGTGTTGTAAAACACTCAGGATCATTCTGCCTTTAAGTGTTATCAAGACTTTTTAAAGCTCTCAAAGCGGCACTAAACAGAGGAACGTACGCATTTAAGCACTGTTCTCTTTTTCTCATTTTCTACTGAGGTCTCTTGGTTATTTAATTTTTAGAAAGAAAGATTGCAGTGGGTATTCCTTCCTTGAACATATTTTGCAGCTGTCCAGCTTTAATTGGCAAATTCTACTAAGGTAGAAGTAGTAGAGTGGTGAACAAACACCAGAAGAGAAGTAATAGTGTGAGAGCCTTGATAAGCATATTGAGAAGCAACTGATTATTATTAGTTCACAAAAATCTTGCAGATCTTCATTCTTCAGTGTTGTGAAGGGAGGCATTTTGCTAAGAGACTAATTAATCATTTGCAAACCACATGGAATGAACTTATACCTTGCTGGTAATGCACACACATGAATTCTTTAGCACAGTTATTCTCATGGAAGATTAATAATTCAAGGATAAATGTATTGCTTTAATATTGTTCTTCCCTTGACATTCACTTAATAAAAACACAAATCATTGTTAGTATAACACAACAAATACTTAACACTAACTTTCAAGAGTATTGTTTCCTATTGATTTCACCAACAGAGATAAAGCCTGAGAGAATTTATGCACATGATATGACCTATCAGAAGTATAACAATGCCTCAAACTGTTTTAATATATGCCTATATCTTAAGGGAAAAAAAAGGTAGATTGCATTAATAAGACTATAATTCTTCTCTGGCTATATTTAGAATAGCTTAGCAGGGGGAATACTCAAACACTGTGCTCAGTTTGAGGGCCCTCACTTCAAGAGGGATGTAGAGGTGCTGGAACATGCCCAGAGAAGGGCAATAAAGCTGGTGAAGGGTCTAGAAAACAAGTTTTATGAGGAGAGGCTGAGGGTACTGGGGCTGTTTAGCCCAGAGAAGAGGAGGCTCAAGGGGATCTTATTGCTCTTTACCACTGCCTGACAGGGGCTGTAGGCAGGGGTCGTCGTTCTCTTCTCCCAAGGAACAAGCGACAGGACAAGAGGAAACTGCCTCAAGTTACACCAGGGGAGGTTTACATTGGATATTAGGGAAAATTTCTCCTCTGAAAGGCAGTCAGGCACTGGAACAGGCTGCCCAGGGAAGTGGTGGAATCACTGTCCCTGGAAGTGTTAAAAAACACGTAAATGTGGTGTTTAGGTATGTGGTTTAATGATGGACGTGACAGTCCTGGGTTAACTGTTGGACTTGACAGTCTCAAACATCTTTTCCAACCTAAATAATTCTACAATGCTATGATTTTACTAATTTTAAAAACGTGTATATCTCATAGGAGTTTTTGCTTGTATCAATCCATTCATATTAAAGCAGAATTCAGATTACTATGAAAGCATTATATTACAGTTTCTGTTTTTATATTTTTGCCCTCTTTTATGACCTATTCACTTATCTTTTTTTATTATTATTTAACCAATAAAGACGGAGGATATTATCTCCCATCAAAAGCAGCATTGTGAGAGTAGAAAGGAAGTCTTCTAAAAGAACTATATATCATCAGTGTTAATCTTGTAAAACAATTAATATTTTACAGTATATTAAAATCATAGAATCATTTAGGTTGGAAAAGACTTTTAAGATCATTGAGACCAAACTGTTAACCCAGCACTGCCAAGTCCATCATTAAACGATGCCCCTAAGCACCACATCTACAAGTCTTTTAAATACCTGCAGGGACGGTGACTCGATCACATCCCTGGGCAGCCTGTTCCGGTGCCTGACAGCCCTTTCAGGGAAGAAAACGTTTCTAGTATCCAATCTAAACCTCTCCTGGCACAACTTGTGACCATTTCCTCTTGTCCTATCACTTGTTCCTTGGGAGAAGAGACTCCCACCTCCCTACAGCCTCCTGTGAGGAAGTTGTAGAGAGCAATAAGGTCCCCCCTGAGCCTCCTCTCGTTTCCAGGCTAAACAACCCCAGTTTTCCCAGTAGAGTTTTCCTAATTACCTTACATCTTTTGCATTTTGAATTATACTAAGTTTGCAAAACGTAAAAATTATCTTCTGCTTAAGAATAATGTTCTAGGACATATCATTACAATCAGCACTCTTCTTCAACATTCTACTTCTCATTAGGTTAAAACATTGTTCAGTTTTAGTATTTTTTACAATAAACTTTGCTTTATGGGTTTTAACAGAACCTGGAATGATAAAGTAAATCAATCCCCAATACAGCTCTGTGTTATTTTACAAATTTTATACCTTTCCCCTGGCGTTCTGTTTAAACAAAAAGGAGTCCAAAAAATCCTTGCTTCCCCTCTAACACTGTTAAGATAAATATTCCCCACTGGAGACATGGAATGTAAAATCAGTAGTGCCATCATTGTAAAGAAGAGAATTTGGCATTGTGCCTTGCTTGTGGGGTTTTTTTAGATACTAATAAAGATATTAACGAACAGATTGCTGCTTCTGAAAGGACTTGCCACCGAAATCTCGTAATGAAGAACTTATCGACACCAATGTGATGTAGATAAGCAGACACTTCTTTATTGACTGCCGGGTGCGTGAGTGAGTCCTCTCACAATCAACACAAGCCATGTTTCAAAATCAGACACCATATATAGAACTTATTCATGCATATTCATTAAGTATTCATGCGTAATTATATTATTTCCCGAAAATCATTAACATACTCTCCTCCCATATCTGATTCTGCGCAGTAAAGGTTAGAAAGGTCTAGAAATGGGTCTGGGGTACGATTTGGGTAGGTGGTATGTGAGTCGGTGGTCGCAATCTCCCCCTGCCGGAATTACCTGTCACTAAAGTTCACGGTTTCTTGGCAGGGACCTACAAGTTGTTCCAGTCGACTCTCCCCAGTTCCCATTAATCTCATATTCTGACATTTCAATACACTTTCTACATACAAAAGACTAGTCAAATGCAAAGAAATCTGTAAAATCCCAAATTTGTTACCTAAGTTTTAAACAATGATTCTAGCCCATTCTTCTGGCCTTGGTACAGGACTGTACAAAGGATTTTATAGCAGCTTTTACTGTGCAACTACAAGTTTCATTAAAATATATTTCTTATTCCAAATGATTTTATAAAATCAAATAAAGTTAATTAATTCTAACTTATTAGAAGATCTGTAACAGACTGGCACGCATTCATCTCAATATTTCCACCCTTTAAAGAAGGACCATAAGTTGAAAAACTGTAGAATAATTTATTAATTTTTTTTTTTTGCATTTATGCTTCAAACACACAGTGATGTATTTATCTCAGGAAAATTACATGCTCCATATATGTTTCATAGGTATATGGTATATTGTTACAATATGGTATGGTTTTTATGCCATAGCCAGGTTGAAGCCAAAGATGGATAGAATACTTGAGTCACCCATTGCAAAAATATATGTTTTAATCCCTCTCCAATAAGAAGATAATTCAATTTAGCATTACTATAAACTTCATACCACATTAAATCAGGACCTTCATCCCATACAGCAAAACTGAGATCAAACTCAGGTAAAGAGAACCAGTTGCAGGGATGAGCATTTTTCTCAAGATGTAATTGGTACATGTCCAACATCAAAAGCACAGTCAGTGTTCTACAGCTAGAATTGCTGTACTTTTATACCTCTTTGTTGACTTGACTCATACACTATGCATGTGTAGGCACAAAAGGAAGGTAAAGCTCTTCCATGGACAATTAACTATATTATTCTGCTTTTCATGCTATAGTAGCTATGTTACTTCACAGTGTTCAACATTCTCAGGAAGTTATCATTTTGCCTTTTAAAAAAATCAGTTGGTCTTATTATTCTTAAGTATTTCTCATACTGAAATTGATTTCTGGCCATTAAGTCATTAATTCTCAAGTCATCCTGGACAGATATAAGTATTGTTGCAACTACTTTACAGCTGAAGAAACTGAGCTTAAGACTCAGTTTAAGGTGAGCAGCCTGAGTTGCAGAGATGCTCCTACTCAGATATTATGTTAGCTCCTGAAACCAATGGAAAAACTAACCACTACAGAAGCAGTCGTTATTTGGAGTGGGGTTAGAGTACCTTTACACACAGGAAGATAAAACCTTACTGTTTATGAATAGTGCATGGTTCACATTCAGTATTTCTATCAGGAAATATTAAAGCACTGAACAAAGGGTGCCAGTGTAATTCTTCACAGTATGTAAACGACAAAACAGAAAATCAAGAAAAAGCCAGTCATATGTCTTAGTTTACCAACCTAAATGAGGGTGGACTACAGGTACCTTGAGTCCTTTGACTGATAAAAAATACAGAAACCCTTAAAAAAACTGTCAAGGGAAGTAGTAAAGTGTACATGCAGCAGGTTTATGTAGTGACTGTCTTCATAATACATATTTCCACTCCTTTTTCACAAGGTTTGGAAAGAGTTAAAAATTACGTGAAATCTTTATTAAATGTTTCCTTGTTAATCTATCATGTTACTTTAAACATTTCCCTAATAGTCATATCCTATTAGCAACCAACCGCCCTCATTAATTCAATAGAAAAAATGTTTTCTCGTATTGACAGTGTTTTTATTGAATTAGTGGAGAAGATTAATGGTAGTGTAATTTAATGGAAGCAGCTACTCAAATGTTGTTTAGACAACCTAGGCTTGCAAGGGAACTATTGTTCAAAATCGTATTTGTCACTGCTTGACAACAAAACAGCCCAAATGTCAAAATTTCTTGTAGATGTCCATAATCAAAAAATGGTACTTGTTATCTTTATATGTTGCAACCTACTTTATAATATGCACAGAAGAAAAGTGCAACAAAAGGTAAAGAAGTTCACCCATTAAAATGCTCCTTTTTGTCCCTGAGGATTTTCAAAGATTTTCAGTGTCTGCTCAAGGATAGAGGCAATATCTTGGATAAGAGCAGCAGAGCAATGAAGCAGTTCTATTCAGCTACATAACCATTTGTTCCATTTTCAAGGGAGGTGTGATGAAAAGCCTGTAGGCACATATTTGTTTAGTGGTTATGTTTGGGGAGATGGAGAATTTTTCCTTGAATTCATCATTAGCTAGGTCATTCAAGCATAGCTATTTTTGTGTGTGAAGGAATAGGCTCTTCAGCTGAAATCAAAAAGATTTTTTTTCCCCTCAAACATGTTACAAATGTTTCAGCAAATGCAGTAATAATATTTCCCATGGTTATTATAAAGAATATAATAATTTCATGAGTAGAAATTAATTACAGCTCATCTGAAGCCTGACAACAGACAATATTAATTAAAACCTGCTCCCATCCCACCCCAAAAGGTAAGTCTACAAACAAAATCAGAGATCAACTTGGTGTTAATGTTAGGCTTTAAGAGAAATTAATATATTTGAGGTCACTTAGAAATGAGTAAATATGATGAGTTAGAAATAAAACACAAAAACAAAATAAAAAGGGAAAATAAAAGTAAACAACAAAAGTAGGTAAAAAAGAACCACTGTTTATGTTTTCCTTTGTTACTCTTAATCTCTTTACCATCATAAAAGGGACTCTTTCTGCCCTATTTGACCCCACCTTCCAGTGGTCTTGATAACTTGATAACATAACATTGATGACTGTGTCATCAAACCTTACTTATTTTTCTATCAGAGTAGCTGGAAAGCAGAGCTTCCCTCAGCTGCATTACTATGTTTTCCATCGAAAAATTTGTGAACATGTGCTCATGCTTTACTTTTTTTTTTTTTTTTTTTTCCAGGGCAACACTTTTTCTTCCCACCTTTGTAATCTTTTTAATGGCATACAAGCACTCAGTATTTTCTTCCAAAAACAGCAGATACAAATTTGATTACAAGAACAGTAAAAATGAGCACCATGTCCAGAAAACACCTGATACTTGCTTTTTGCCATTCCCGGTTACAACCCTGGATCTGTTTACTGCTGTCTGCTTTC
The DNA here is from genome assembly GCF_015220075.1 of Falco rusticolus. Lineage (NCBI taxonomy): Eukaryota > Metazoa > Chordata > Aves > Falconiformes > Falconidae > Falco > Falco rusticolus. The sequence continues at coordinate 2,600,693 of NC_051191.1, read as the reverse complement.
CAGCTCTTTGACATGTCTAGGGAATTAGACTTGTCATATTTGTTTGAATCAAGCCTGTATTGGCACTAGTCTCATCCCCTGGTCCCTGTAGGTATCTCTGAACAGGATCCATTTTCCTTGCACTTTGTAAGCTGAGGAACCCACATTTCTAGTAGGATACCTGACTGGAAATCTGGACTGGCATTATCAAAAGCAGCTGACTGGCAAGTCTGTCTGGTGGTGGGTAAGGCACAACTAGTTAGAAAAAGACTGTATTGAGGTAAAAGGCACTTGGGGCTTCTCTAAAAGTTGCTGTGATCCTAAGGGCTACTTTTTTGCAAATGATACAGTCATTTAGACCTGTACAAAGAGGTTCCAAAATATGTTCTTTCTGATCTGATAGTTTTAGCCAACTCTCTGAATGGGGGTAGATGATACACATATTGTTTGGAAGTGGGTCCAGAACTTCACTTCTTTCCCTGCTTCCTAAGGTATGACTCTGCCGATGCAGAGGAATTAGCTAGTAATATGGCTAGAAGAACCAATTTTGTCCCTATGTTGTAAGTAACTTAATTCAGAATGCTCTCATTCAGTTGTTGATCAGATGAAAGTCTCTAGTGTTGGTGGAGAGTGAGAGCAGAGCTGGCTGTTGGCAATGGATTACCAGAACATGAGATAGGGCCATTTCCTATTTCGCTTGAGATTCTTGACTGCTGTTTCATCAAGGCAGTTATTCACAGACTCATGGTAATAGCCTGCATGAGCTTTGAGGTCTAATTATGAATTTAAGCAACAGAATAACAAAAGTTATTACATCTGGAAGTGGAATCATTGCATCATAGCTGCAGAACAACCAGACAGCCTTTGTACAAGCACAGTAGAGCCCAGTCAGCAGAGTCAATGTAAACATGCAGCTCCTTAAAAAAAGAGGAGCTTCCTGCTGCATAATAATGCATATTTCTAGACATATACAGGGAAAACTGATGGACAAAATTATTCCCTGAGATAAAGTAGATTCAAATAAAACAAAAAAGATCAAAAAAGAACATGACTATACTTAAAAAGAAATCAGAAGTATTGTTTTCAGGACAATTATTAATATTCCAATGTACAAAGAACTTTTTAAACAAGCAATTACATAATTACATGCATAACCCTTCACACAGTGAGCTGAAAAGTTCAGTATCTTACATTTATAATTTTGGTAACCTAGAAATACATTTTCTTGACACTGACCTGTGATTTTCATAGTTCAACCTAAATCAGATTAGTCTTTTCTGAAACACCAGATGGTATTAATTATGCACTTGTAAAACTTTGACAGAACTTTTACAGTGTGTTACTAACTCCCTCATAAAAAACAAACAAAACCAAACATTTTGTGATGCGTAATTTCACTGCTTTAAGCCAGGCTGTTAAAAATTCAGTGAGCACATAAGACTTTCAAATTTCAGGTTTTTATTAAATACTTCTTATCCTTTTTTTTTTTTTTTTTTTTTTTTGAGTGGCACTTCATCTCTTAAAGAGATTTTTCCAACTCAGTTTTGACCTTTGAACTGTTCTGCACATCAAGTATTATGTAAACAAAAGGCTACTCAAAGGAGAATAAAACCAGTCTTATGCCACTTGCATCAAAAATCTGCACATCTCTTTTCGAATCTGCATAATGCACCTCAGCTATGTATAAGAAATAATGAAGCACAGAATTCTACTACTGTATGCCTCTGTTGGTAGATCTACCTTGGGACCTCATTAGTATGTGACTCTTTTGCAGTCGCTGAATGTACATCTCAGAATGTTATAACTCTGAAAAACTAGGTAAAAGTAAGAGCTGAATATTGTTCTTTTTTTCTTGTTCTTGTCAGTGACAGCAGAGCTAAATTCAAATTGGTCTTTGCCAATCCCCAGTCAATAGGATTAAAAAACCTTCTAAAAATAGCTTAGTATGGGATGCATACACATAAAGAACCTAATGTGATACGACTTACACCCACTCAGTGACAATTCTCATAGCACTTACTAGACAAAATTGCATGGACAAGAAGAATAAGATACTATATCATTACAAGAAATTACCATATGTACTCAGACTAACACGACTAGACTAAGCTCCCCCTTCTCAGTCACACCCCCAAATCTAAAACATAGGAGAAATATAAATTATGAACTTGTAGAATAGAATCATAAACTGACAGAGTGACTTAGGTCAGAAGACACTTCTGGAGGTCTCTAGTCCAGCCTTCCCTCCCCTCTGCCCCCAAACTCAAAGCAGTGACACCTTAGATCACATAGCTGGGCTTTGCCCAGTCAAGATTTGAATATCTCCAAGAATAAAGAATCTTTCTGTGCAGCCTGTTCCTGTGTTTGACCTCCTAATGGTGATCTTTTTTCCTTGATATTTACTCAGAATTTCCTTTTTTTGCAACCTGTGACCATGGCTTTTTTGTCCTTTCTCTGTACATCTGCAAGACACCCCATCTTCTCTGTAGCTTTCCTTTAAGTGGCATAGAGAACACCAAGTCCACCTTCAGTCTTTTCTTCTCCTGGCTAACCTAAATCAGTTGACTTCAGCTTCTGTGCTGTGTGTTCCACCCCCCTGACTACCTTGATGGTATCTGGAGGACTTACTTCAGTATGTCTAGTCTTTCTTGCACTGAGGAGCCCAAAACCAGACTACAAATATGGCTACCAGAATATCAGTTTCATAAATTTTTTTTCCGAATCTGAAGCTTTCACTTCAGTAACTGAATCCAGTCCCTTTGAAATTTTGTCACATACTGTTACCACAAAAAATGGTCTTTTTTATCTGTTAGCCCTTATCCATCCATGCTAGCCTAGACTGCAGACTCAGTCTCACACAGGTCTTCACAGATGCATTTCAAGTAGGATGCTAAAATAGGAGTCAAATCACTACCACACCTTCTGTCCTCTCTTGTGTGCAAAACGGCACAAACAAAGAAAGGAATTCCTCTTGTCTGGTTCTGATACAAAATTCAGGTTCCTATACTGGAAGCTTGTGTTCTGTATACAGTCAAAGGGAGAAGTACGCTTCCACAGAAAGCTTAAATTAGTGTGCTCCTTCTCACTGTATTTCAGCTCAGGATCTTTAAATAGGCACTTGAATTACCTGCTGTTACTTACATGGATGGTAATGTCTAATAAGCCTCATAATTAATGGAGGTTTACATTTTTGCCAAATATTAACCAGTATTGTTATAAATTCAAAATAAATATTCTGGCTGGATAAAAAGGCACACATATACAAATTTGTACTAAACAAGCAGAAAAATTAATAAAAATCATTCTGCCATAGAAATATTTTTATCCAGCAATAAAAATGGGGAAAAGAAACCACATAAATAAACTCTAATCTCAAACTCTTTTTACAAGAAATATTTTTATCCACTGGTCAAGTATAGAGACTGCATGCTTAATGTTCCTCTTTCCAAAGGGCTTTAAACTACTCTCTATAATAAGTTTGTAAGCATCGGTCTACAAGATACTCTGAGGCTAAAGGATATGGAAGGACTTTAAGACATGAATATACTGAATCTCTCACCTTTGCAGCTGACAGTTGCACCAGTAGTAACTTAAGTGAGTCAATTGAATCACAAGCCCAGTGCAGCAATGCATGGTCTGTTCTGGGTCTCCAGTCCCTGCCCCAGTGGCTGCTCATGGCTTACACAATCACAGTGATGTTACAAAACAGTGTCCTCCTGCCTGATGGCTACGTCACTCTCCATAGTGATGAGCTTCAAAATCTCCAGGCAGAAGTAAAATTCAAAGTTTTGCACTTAGTCTATGCCAGAAACTGGACTGTTAACTGAAAGAGCTGGACCTGTCTATGGTTTATATCCCTAAACACAGTCTCGGGAGTCAGGTGTTCTAGTTGCTTGCCATTCAGTTCCTTCTCTAATTATTTTTCAATTTTGGTCTTAAAAGATAACTATGACAGGAAGGTGGGGAAAAGAAACCACATAAATAAACTCTAATCTCAAACTCTTTTTACAAGAAACAGTAGTCTCCTCACACTTCACTGCTTTTACAGCCCTTATTCTGAGAACTGCGAATTCAGTCTGTTTGATTTATAATTGGAAATCATAAACTATAACATTCACCTGCTGTTCATATGCACAAATGAAATGATACAAGGCAATTTCATCACTCAACATGATAATTGGCATGAACCAACTCTGGTATGCAGTATTCAGATCCCTAAGGTCCACTAATAAGTTGCTGTAACTACATGCAGCTGTAGAGGAAAAGGGGAAAAAAAAGGGAAAAACAACACAACATTTTTCATGTCACAGTTGTTTTGATTAATTCATGTGGGGGAAGCAGAGAAGTTTGCCTTGGGTTTTTTCCTGATCCTACAGGTGTTACTGTAAAGTGAAGACAAGCCCACTGACATTAAGGTCTCAGACTAGCTTGCAAATGGTACTAGAGAATAATCAACTAGAGAATACCAATATTTTTTTTTACCAAAAAAGAGAGCCAAATTAATGTAAGTGATCTTGTAGTGGTCTACTCATCTCACGTGTAAACTGCACTATTGACATTTGGTACTTTAGCATACAGAAAAGCTAGGCTTCTTTGTTTGTTTTTAACCTATCAAACTTAAAAAAATAATCCAAATTAGGTCTCCAATTCATTGTTAATTCTTGCCCAAGCAGAGAAGGGACCCATTTCAGTGGAATACTTAGGCATGTATATGACTTGAAACATAGCACCAGCGTCTATTCATGCTGAAGTTCTTCTAGTCCTTTAGCATTGCCTGTACAAAAAAAAAAAAAAAAACAAACAACAAAAACAAACAAACAAACAATAAACCAAAACCAGGAAATGTGGTCGAGTGGATCTTCATGTGAGAGAACTACTGGAGTATATTGAGCTTTGCCTACAGGCGGATGAAGATCAGCTTATGGGTAAAGATTAAGGGGTAGGCCAACATGAGTGACACTGCTGTGGATGATTACTACAGGTAATCCAATCAGAAAGAGGAGGTCAATGAGGCCTTCTACAGATAGCTGGAGGTAGCCTCATGGTCTCAGGCCTGGTTCTTATGGGGGGCTTCAACCACCCTGATATCTGCTGGAAAGACAGCACAGCCAGGCGCACACAGCCCAGGAGATGCCTGTGGAGCGCTGATGGTAACTTTTTGACACAGGTGGTGGAGGGAATCAATGAGGTGAGGTGTGCTCCTCTCTACCATTAGCAAAGCTCTTAAGTACACAGCTGTTTCTAGGCAGGTGGGAATTTTCGTGGAACTCTATGTGACTACTCACACATTAAATATTTGAGTGATTTCCTGGCTTTAAAATTGGTAATAATAGATGTGCTTTTTCTGTGGTATGCAAACATCAGTTAACATACTGCCTCCTCTCAGTTCCACAGAGAAACGTGCCATTTGCTTCCACGGGAGGAAACTTCTGCCCATGGTCTTAGATTTTACCATTTGGGAAGAAAATAATTTTCTGCTCCAAGATTTCTCTCATGAAAGATACAGTACATAGAATTCCTGCATATCAAATAACCATTTCTAAATTTAGTGTGATTTGCAAAAGGTTATTACAAAAATTCAAGCAGTAAAGATAGAGACATAGCAATGATTCATGTAAAAGTAAGTGATCACACTTTGGGGGAGAAAAACCCATAATATTAAATGGTGGCTTTCAAAGGAGACCTCTTCTAGACCATTGTGCTTTTTACTTTATTTATGGTATAATGATAGGAAGAACACACAAATAGGTGAGGTCATAGATGAAGAGCAAACTAAGCTGCCCCTGTACTGTGTTATGAAATGAATCTAGTAAGTTTACGTAAATGAATATACATTCTTGTAGTTCTATGGAATAGTCTTTGCTAAAAAGTTCAACATTTCTGTGAAATTATTAATGACATCTTTACATATTTTCAGTTATTTCTTTTGTTAAAAGCAGGAAAATGCTGTCATTTTATATAATTTTGTAGAAGGATTGTATAAATGTTGACCTTTTTTAACCAATTGGTATACCTGAGACAAACATGAAAGTGAACGTAACAATGAAAAGCCTTCCCTTTGTTAGAAGAAAACGCTGATGACTGCTTTTGTTATCTGTGTGTCTAAACTCAGTCTTGTCTAGTGACTTGTTTTTGTAAAGCAAAAAAAATTTTCTTGACCTTTCAAACCACTGTGGCAAATGTACTGTATAACCAGACATGGGTCAGTGACACTACAGTAGAAAAGAGGTGGCCGTCATTTACAAAGCTGTTTTTCTTTTACACTTAACACGTTAGTGGTTAAATGAAACTAGTCTGTGACCTGATATCTGTACTCTTAAAGGCAGCTGAATAATCAGACCTAGCTGTCTCAAAAATTATTTTTATATACAGCAGCTTAAGAGATAAAAAAACCCACTGAGCAATGGCAAGCATTCATTTTTAAAAGAAAGCTACATATGTCTTAGGTGACAAAAAGAGGTTCCTTTGTTTGTCCTCGTCTTTTAATATAAAATACTACATTAAATATGCCCTGAAACTTCCACTTTAGAGCTTCTGAAAATGATATGCTCTGTAGAAAGGTGGCATTGTAGTCTTTGCAGTGATTTATAACCCATCTTGAAAATACTTAGGCCTAATGTATTTTCTACCCAGACCACTTCGACTAACCCCACCTTCATTGGGTCTCTGTTGCTTCAGTCTCCACTAGGCTCTAGACAAGGCTTACTCCCCATCATGATTCAGCCCTTTACTTATCTAAACATGCTAGATGCCTTCTCACCTATTCTGAAGCTTCTCATTGTACCTAATTTCATTTGCCATAATATGCCATGAGGGATCTTGATCTGTGATGACAGCAGCCCATTTCTCACCTGGTGCTTCACTGTCTTTCGCCTGGAGATGTGTCAACATCCAGATATACCCCAGAGTTGACAGTGTTCATCATCAGGGTCAGAAAGTTTCTTTGTTTATGGGTACCTACCTATCAGCTTTATCAACTCCATATTCAATCAAATAAAATCCATGCCTAATTTCATGGGTTGGATCACCCTGTGAAGTTATCTCATAGCCTCCCTGCTGCCTGAGGGAATTCAGACATCCTGTTTAAGGATCATGTTTTCTTCTCCCAGGATTTTAGACATCCCATCCAAACCCAAATGCTTAACACTTAATACCTTCAATGTCTTAAGGTACCTAAATTAATCATAATAGATCTAGGCCCCTTTTTTACCCTTTATCTCAGGATGGCAATAGCTATTGTGTCCAGTGACTGGACAGGGCTTTGAATTACTGAATTTCAGGAGATCACTTCCAAAGCTTTGTGATAACGAGGAACATATGAACAATAATACTATAACATCCAGAGAAAGTCTCATTGAATGAGTTTCCCTTGTGTAATACAGAAAAGCTGCTATCCATGTGATTCTTCATTTGAAGCTGCATTCTTGGTTTTTTATTCTTGGTTCAGAGAAACCACTCTTTTTCAATTCCACCTCTAAAAAAAGGTGGTTACCACAACAATTCCAGCAAAGACTGGAGAAACCATGAGTAAGCACTGTTGGTTTAAATCTGCTGCATTTTTCTGGTATCATTGCAATTACAGGCTCTCAAAGTAGGATCTAACCAAGACTAAAATTTGTCTGTATGTGTAGCAGTCTAGGCAAATGACAAGATCATGGTAAACTGTCACATTTTAACCCCAGCCAACAACCAAGCACCACACAGCCACTCGCTCACTCACCCCCACCTGGAGGGGTGTGGAGGAGAATTGGAAATGAATGTAAAAGTTGAAGGTTGATATAAGAAAAATTTCATAATTTAAACAGAACAAAAAGGTAACAACAACAACAATAATAACAGTTATAATGGAAAGGTGGGGAAAAGGATAAAATCCAAAGGAAAAGAAAGAAAAGAAAACAAGTGGTGCACAGTACAGCTGCTCACCACCTGTTGATTGATGCCCAGCCAGTCCCCAAGTAACAATCCCGCCTGCCCCAGCTAACCCCCCCAGGTTTATATACCAACCATGACATCCCATGGTATGGAACAACTCTTTGGCTGGTTCAGGTCAGCTGTCCTGGCTGTGTCCTCTCCCAGTTTCTTGTGCCCCTCCAGCCCTCTGGCAGGGCCTGAGAAACCAGAAAGTCCTTGACTTAGTATAAACTTTATCCAGTAACAACAAAAACCATCAGAGTCCTATCAACATTATTCTCACATCAGAGCCAAAACACAACACTGTACTAGCTACTAAGAAAAAAGTTAACTCATCCTAGCAAAAGCCAGGACATTAAACAAAAAGTGTTTCAGTTTCTGTGTCCATGGTTACTGGTTACCATAGGTCCAAGGTCCTCCAGTTTAGGCATTTGTTTCTGCTTCCGTTTATCAAAAAAAAAAAAAAAAAAATTTGGAAGGGGGATAATCTCCTGCCTCAGAAACATGACAATAGAGACAATCCCTGAATCTCCGGGGCCACTCATATACTGCTAAGTATCTCCTGTTAGGAATTTTGGGTATTGTTTGCCACCCCACTTTCCTCTGAAGAAGTTAGATCAGAACTCCTTCTTCTCCAGAATACCAACCACCTATAGCCAATATTCTTCCTTTGCAACTCAAAAAAAGAACAATCGCTTTGTGCATCTCAGAAGCTGGGATTTATTCTGAGTTGGGAGACTGAATACTTGAAAGTCATTACTTTTCCTTCTTGTTTTATATATATATACACACACACACATATATATATATATATATATATGATTTTTTAACTGAAAGTGTAGTTATAGTAACTATGACTTATTTTACAGAATGAGGAGATAAAGTAACATTCTATGTAAAAAAGCACCAAAGCTTCACAATCCCAGTTGCCAAATACTTTTCAGGGGCTGGAGTGGATCATAGATTTTCACTTAGGCATGGTCTCATCTGCTGACAAGGTGCCTGTTCCCACTTTCACTAAAATCATTGGAAGTTCTACAGACCAGTAAGAGGCAGGAATATGCTGTAGCTATGTCCTGCACCATGGTAGTACAGCCCAGAATACGTAAATCAACGAAGATTTGGAAAACCTGATTTTGATTTTTCTTGAAGTTTTTTAACTTTGTTTAACCTCAGCGTTTTAATATTCACTGGAGATCAGGAACTTAATCACTAACAGCTAACATAGGTAACACATATCAAAAATCTGACACATTTCCAATTTCCCCACAGTTTTCAATATCTGTCTTTCTAAAAAAAAAAAAATGGATTAAATGGCTTTAGTCCTACTGTATTTAGCATCAGCCCACAGGGTTCTTTTGCTGTCCCTACAAAGGCTGAACATACAAAGCTAAGGTCACTCCTGGTGTGTCACAGATTTCAGCAGAGCTGCTCCAAGAACACATTTGGCCCATCATGTTATAACTGCAGTTTGGGAAAGCAGTCTCCATAGTTTCTAATATCAGCATGACCACTGAAAAGTAAATTTAAGCTAAGGAATTGCAAAATGTGGTGATTTCTCTTGGTTATTATCCCTGATAAGTACTAAGCTATTCTAAGGCCATTTGCAAGTCTATTTATTTATCATCTGATGATTAGGAGCAAATAGCATAACTATTAAAAAGCCTCCCCATTGCTAAATAGCTTTTTACATTTTCATTCTCTTTATTTTTTACTGTAATTGTTTCTGTCACTTCTCTTTATCCAGAAACAATGCCCCTTTGTAACAAGTTTTAAACGTACAAACCAAACCAAACAAAGCCCAGACCCATATCAAACTGTAAATTTGCTAATGACAAAGGCATCTTTCTTTTGTTCCACTTCAAACATAAAGCTGCTTCTTTAAAGGTGTGGTACAGTTAGTCTTTAGAACTTGCATGTTGGTCTTAATTTTCCTATTTAGACAGAGTAAACTCAGTGGGAAAAAATATTTCTGGGATAAAATGGATTCCATGATTTTCCACTTGAAATAGAAGACTTCCATGGGATTTATATAAATGCTGTATTTTCTGTGGCTCTTCTGAAGCCATACAAATTCACTCTATTTGCTAGAAACCTTGCTTACCTAGCTGTGGTGAAACTGTGGAAGAAACAGGCTTTGAGAGAGTGCTTTTCTAGCAATTCATGCTTCTGCCTCTTGTGCTCCTCATAAATGTGATTGCTTTTCTTTTCCTTTAAAGGTTTTGTGTTTGTAGGTTTGCTATGAATCTAAAGTTTTTTGGCAGTACAACCAGTTGATTTCCTACTCAGCTGGCCATTTCTTCTGAATTAATTTACTGGTCTGAATCTACTACTGTTCTTAAAGGAAATGCCATATTCTCATTATATCTTTCCATTATACTAAACATACTGCCATCATTTAGGTTATGTCTGGCTTTAATGACATTTAGTGACATTTCCCGTTACTGTTACAGTTAGTTATCTACTCATGGTCACAGTCTGTTTCTTTATATCTCTAGGGTGGTTTTAATAAAGCTGTGTGGGGACAGCAGCTCTATTAGCACTTCTACATAAGTCTTATGTGAACTGTAATGAGGAGCTGCAGAATTTTTCCACTGTCCTATGTATATGGTTTTTAATTCATTTATGCAACATCCACCAGTATAATTTTCTTTGGAGCCATTGGGTTGGTTCTGTCACAAAATCCAAATTTAACTGTCCTTCTCTGTAAGAGTAGCCTGCCTGAGAGAATATATTTTTACTATTTGGTAATTATTTTTAAAAAACAAATATCTTCTAAACTACTAAAAAACCTCCAGATTTATGGAAACAGCAATGGCTGTTAAATTCAGCAGTGCCTGCCTGCTAGATCCTGTCACATAAAGTCAGAGTTATCATTAAGTCATATTTGTTTACACACACAAGCACACAAATTTCTCCAACTGGCTTGATTTGTTTGAAATTTTAAAGAGGAAAAGGTTTTTTAAGACATTTGAAAATCTAATAAATAAACTCTGAATGCCAGTTTCAGCCTTGTATTCTTTTGCCAAACTCCCTTGAAAGTAAATGACACAATCAAAATAAAGGTAAAGGTTCAACTAGAAAAACTTGGAATTTATTAAACTTTTTTTTTTTTTTTCTCTACAATGCACATATAAAACAATTAAGTCATATTTGACTAACTGTAGCTTAGGATTGTTAGTGCTTTATCACCCTGGCATTCCTTAGCTGCCCCCAGTGGAAGGCATAGCAGGTTCTGGGGATAGGGCAGTGGATTTGGTCTCAAGATATCCTGCTACTGTTCCTGGCCTTACTAATGATGTATTGTGTGATGCAGAGCAAATTACTCCACCTCTCTTTGTCCCAGTGTCATGAGGATAGCTACATAAACCATTTTGAGATCTAAAGATCTTTGAATTATATGCTATTATAATTTATTATTTATTCTCTGCTCTTCTGTGAGAGGTTTTTAAAGGCATTCTGTGCCAACTAACACACATTTTTCTGAGGCAAGCAATCTGCAGTTGTCTGAAGAGTCAGGCTGTGAGTACAATGAGACACAGCTTTTTTTTCCATCTTGTTTCCATAGAGTTCCTACGCAGATAAGTTTCCTACATGAAAATTATGAGTTGATCAGGCACCCAAGTGTATGAGTTTCCAACAGGGAAACACAATCTCCCCGTTTATTTCTATGCATTTCTAGTTTATCATCATTCAAGGCTGAATATGATGTGCTTGGCTAAGCTGAAGCCTGTTTGAAGTTCATTCACATCAACTGCCACTGTATAGTAATGCACTGACTGGTGCAGACTGGAAACCAACTCTTACCAATAGCTGACACTGTAAATGCTGTAATGCTGAAGATTTTCTCTAGCAGAAATGTGTTGCAGACAGTCTTTGGGGAGAAAAAACCCCACAAAAACCCACAAAGAACGAGCCAAAAACCAGTGCACTTTTACCTTTTTTTTCCATTGTTATTCCATACTGGATTTTAGATTTTCTTTGTTTGCCAGCCCCAACTGTTGTTTTTATTAGCTTTCCTCAAAAGCTGGCAATAACACTGTGAGGCTCTTTCAGAGCTTTTTTCTTCGATTCTTAACGCCCACACAGCTGTGGAAAATGTGATGGGTTCTGGGTTCTAGTTGCACGACAGTTTAGTTAGCAACAGAAACAGAACAATCCTTGGAGGTGTACCAAGAAAATTGTTCACCTCCATTATGGTCCCTTTACTGACTTAGATGGCTTTAAAGTGGTACCTGGACCCTCTAAACAGCCTTGCGTAAGAACTCAAACTCTTTTTGCTTGTGCTCCATCACCCAGATGACCATGCTGGTGTGATATAAAGTCCTCCAGGCAGGGCATATTACCTTGGTTTTGGCATAATGCTGACTGTAGCTATAGGTTTGCCCTGGTTTGGAAGGTGGGCTTGGAGTGCGGTCAACGTGAGCTTACATCTGCCCGCAAATGAGCTGCAAACACTCCTCTGCCAGCCCCAAAGTTCTGCAAATGGTCACAGGCGGTCTTGCTGGTAAGGATCCTGGTGAAGGCAACTGCCAAGGGTGGAACTGGGAAAGGGTAGGGGACCAGCCTGCCACAACCTGCAGCACTGAGAAATTCTATCGAGTGCTACTGCTTGCAGGCTGGCAAGCAGAGTAGCTCCAAATCAGGAGGGCAGAAGAGAATCTTAGCACAGAAATCATTTTGGCACAACTCCTACTCCTATTAGAATTCACACTGCTGTAACTCATCTTTTTTTCTTGGGAAAACCACTACTAGCATCGACAGGTCGTTCAGCTTGTAGGCACGCTGCAGTCTGGGTTTCTTTACTGCAATTATTGCCTCTAGTGTCAGCTGCCACTTAATTCCAGTCATGCTGTTTGGTTATGCTGAAATCTGTCATTAAGGTCTTTAAAGTTCCAAACACTTTCTTTATCCAAATCTCCTAGAAAGTTAAAAATCAGCAAAGAAAAATCAAATATGCTACTGCTTTTTCATAACAGCTGGAGCTTTAGCATTTTCTGAAAGTTTCTTCTTATAATTTAAGGGACAATATTAAAAAAATGGTAGAAGAGCAGAGGATGGATGGGAAAAGACTTGCAAGACAGAATAATGATTTTACAAGTAGTAAGTAGATCAGGTATACAAATAATTGATGTTACCAGAAAAATTGATTGCTTGTTCTGTTATAGAGAAAGAATTATAGAAGTAACAGATAAAGACAAAATAGCAAATGTGATTTATTTCAGTAAGGATTTAATATCACTGACAAAAGGCTAGAGAGTGAACAGGCCTACACGGCCAGGTACTGGAAGTTGCTATTCATTCCAGTGGTATCACTTCTTCAGAGGTTTCATGGCCAATAGAGTCTATTAAAAAAAACAACCAAGAAACACCAAAACCAACCAAACAAACAAAACCAACCAAGAGTTAAAAACTGCATCCTACAGTACCAAATCCTCCCCTGGCACTGTGGACACTGATTGCTATACCAGGGAAGGTGTGTCTATATGAAATCTACCTAAAAGGAATTTAATGCAGAAAAAAAAATCTTAAAAAGAAAATAGAAGGAGAGCATTCACATGGTAGAATATCTAATCCTCAGGCTCTGACATAAAATCGTACCTGTGGGCAGCAGATACCTGATTAGCTACTTCTGCTTTACTGCTATTGTTTCATACTGACTAAGAGACAACAAAGTAATTCACAATTTTCATTGTAAGTAATAGCTTCTCGGTCCCAGTGTGAGGTCCTGACTCATCATCAACATTTTGTTTCCTGCAATTTCTGCTGTTCGTATGTGTAATTAATAAACATAATGCTGGTGCATTTAGTTGCTGTAGAAACCATTATTCCTTTATCTTCTCCTGAGGATTCTGAGCAAATCTGCAGTAAGTCTGACCCAACTTTGTCACCTTTTTACATTCTCAAATGAAATAAGTTAGGAATCCTGGAAGGAATGTTTGAATTTCTGCCTGTGAACAAAGTTCTATAAATATACATAGCAATTTGTCCCCATAGACAGTTACCAAATATAGTTTCAAGACCTTATGCATTATACCATCCAAAGGAATCTTGGTAAGTTTTCTTTCATTACTTGAAAATAATCACTGCTGGTAAATTAAGTGTGATTTGCTCAAACTTCCTGCTAATTTGAAAATAATGTAAAATGCAGAGAGTCAGTTGTTAGAATAAATCAGGTAAGGAGAAGTGATACGGAAAAGCCAGGGCTGGACACAACTTACCTTCCCTGAAACAGAGAATACAAGAATCTCAACAATAATGAAGGTATTTCATCCTTGTAGTACTCTCCAACACTGTGAAGTTTAGAAGCATCCAGTTCACGTCAGCAGTAAGAAGTTTTGCAAGCAGTTTCTGGTATTTTAAAAGTATACATGGTACACAAATACATATGTCAAAGTTTGTAGAATGTGCAGACATAGTGCAGTATGATGGGAAGGTAGGCAGAAAAACTGATGGCTCTGACAGTGACAGGAAAAGGCAATTTAATGTATAAACCGTCAGCACAGACTGGAACACAGGTATATCTCATTGCAAATGAGTGTCCCACCCTGCAGGTTAGGGAACCTTGCTCATACCAAATAAATAAATAGACACACTGATAGTGCTTCAATTAGAAGGAACGAAAGCATCTCCCAGACCACTGTAATACAGTGCCTAAATGAGTGCATGTGCGTAAAATGTGTATTAGAGTACCAAAGTACTGAACTACTGAGAAACATGTGGAAGAGCTGATGGCTGTTTTCACGGTGGTCACACTCTGAAAAAACATGTAACACTGATTTTTTCTGCAGCACCTGATCTCGCAGAGAAAACCTGTTTGATAATACCTTTTGTGAAAGGCACGTGACAGAACCACAGTTTCTAGATCTAAGTGCAACTTACCTATGAGGTAGTTACAGAGCTGTTCAGTACGATAATAAGAAATTCAGATGTAGGCTCCTACAGAGTTAGCGACAGCTGAGGAAAGAGCTATACAGAGATGCCTGCCTGAGTCTGCATCCTGCTTTGGGCACTGTGTACTGTGTACATCACAACCTGGAATGTGGAGCAGAATACATGTCTGTCTCTCCTCCCGCCCCAATATTTTGAAAGCAGGAGGTTTTACATTTAGTCAAAAATAAGTATTGGTGTATGTACCTGCAGAAACAGCCCATTATATTGTTGGTATGCAAATGTAGTTAGGAATGGTCAAGGTTCCTTTTAAGTAAAAGGACTGATAGATAATGTCCTGCTGGACAGTATCAATACATGTTAATAAAAAGAAGTTATAACAATAAAAAGGAAAATGCCATCTTTACAAAAGCTTTATTCTTTTCTCATTCCTCTGTCTTTTCTCTAAAATGAGATCTTGACAGAAGAGACTATTTGGATATTGCTCTTAATGGGTTCTCAAATATGCCATTATTAGGAAATGTAATGAGGTTCCTCCCCTGTGTTCAATTCACTTTTATTTGTTTATTTTAGGGATGCAGAAAGGGCTGAAATTTTTGCCCCTGTGAACTTTATGGAATAATGGATCATTTCCTCTAATTGTTTTCTTTTTTTTGTTTACAAAAGGAGGATGACTTAGTAGACATTCTGTAAAGGCCCAGGGATGTCATTATGTCTATTGCTATTCATAATTGGATATCTCCATGTAATTTAAAGCTATTAATGAATAAAATATAAGAGTACTCTCTCCACACAAGTAAACAAAACATTTTTACAAGATGGTAGATTTGTTTTCATCTCCTCAGAGAATGGTTGATATTTTCTGATGAAAATATCCATCCTGATTCTTCAGAGTATTTAGCAACAAGGTTTAAGAAAAAGGAAAGACAATGGAAGAGTTCAAGCCATGATGGATTTTATATGAGAACATTCAGTATTTTTGAAGACTCAGTGATATTCCCAGAATACAGAATTTTAGAGCTTTCACGTTTTATTAAACATTCTTTTACTAATGGTATGATCTGTTACTATGGATATTCCCATTTGTTTCAGGTGCTTTCATAAATGTCTTGCAAAATTCTTCATAACACTGCAAAAGTGAAGTAAATTGTGGGCACCTGTGCTCAATTGCATGACACTAAGAAGCTTCCTAAGATTATCTCTGTCAACAGCAGGAAAAAACCCACGAACTAAGGATGTTGTTCATATTTTGTAATGGTCGGTTAGTATGTGTTTGTCAGCTATATACATTATGACAAACAGTTACCGATTTCAGCAAAATGGCACAACTTGTTTTAAGTCTCCACGTGCCTTTAAGAAGCTTGCAGAGTGCTTTCCACCTTTGTTTTGGAGAAATAATTCACGCTTTCAGATCTATTTACTTTTTCCACTTGATAGTCTTAAGACATTAATTTACTGCATATTAATGCAATAATTTGATGAATTGAACATAGTAGAAGTGGTAGTGAGCAGAAACCTCACCATGTAGTCTCAAAGCTATACTGATCCACAGATGGGAACAAGAGGAACAGACAGAGGCAATGCTTGTGTTCTTTCAGTCATAGGCTAGATACATGGCTTATCTCCTCATATATCTAAAATAGCTTAAAGCTATTCCATACTTAACTCCTGTACTTCACTGCTAGCATAATTATGCTGACAGGAGAAGATATACTGAAATTTTCACCATGCTTCCTGCAGTGTTCTCTCTACAGAGTAAAAAAGGTACCATCCAAGATTTTCAGAGAAAATCTTCAGAAGAACATGAAAGTGTGTGTTGACTCATCTGTGATGCCAGAGTTGTTCAAATCAACAGAAGAATATCTGGGAATAATATCCCACATCAGTTATAGGTTACTTGCTATTGAGCAGCACCAACAGAAGTATTCTTTGAAGAGATTTGAGTGGGTCTTGAAAGAAAAGGTGTAAAACCCTAACGATTTTAAGGATTCAGAGATAAATACTTTAAATCTATAAGTTGACAGTTTTAAGACACAACTACCTTCCCAGAATTTCATGCATAATAACTACATGCCGACTGGTATGAACTCCATTTTGCTCTCCCTGCTTACTTGGGGCTGTGGCTTCCACCAGGGATCAGCTTCAAGGCTCAAGGCTACCATACCAAAGCTGTTTTGTACAACCCACACATTTTAAACACAAAGAAAAGAAAGTTGTACTGGAAAAGCTCCTAAAACACTGTTTAGGAGAAACTCTGTGATCACTGAAAGTGAATGGGAAAATAGGAAACAAGATCCCAAATGTAAGCAGGAATGCAATTACACAAAATATTTAAAATTAAGCTGCAAGGCTTTGAATTCCTATACAAACAAAGGGGGCAGGGCAATTATTTAAATTACATCATGATGTAATCTATGTAAATCTGAGTAGAAGAGAACTGCTGGGATGATTACTCATTAAAATAAATCATTATTTCATCCAGTAAAGCAAATTATATAATTCCAAACCCAATACTTATGAGACAGAAGCCAAGCATAGCATTACCGAAATAACACCAAGGAATTTTGTCTTTTACAAACAAGACGATAGAGTTGTGACAGTTCTCTCTTCATAATTTTCAAGTGCTTTCTAAGAAAACATTCTTTTTTAATATTATAACAATGGGACATGCCCCATTTCACATATTCACATAATCTAGAGGAATAAATAATGCAGAACCAAGCCAGTAATCAACTGAATTAAAAGCAAAAGGTACAGAAAAATCATAAGGATTCCAGCATGATAGCAAATGAAAGTGTTTGGGGTCAGGTCTCTCCCAGTATGGGAGCTTAAGTCATTGATCTGTTTTACTCTGTGGAGTACTTTGGTGTTGTCTCTTCTTGGATTTAATGCAGGAGTTGAACTGTGTGATCAAGTGCAACATTAGATTAAGTCATAAACAGAAATGCAATATAATTTTCTTTCTTTTGACTGTCAATTAAATTAATTTTTACCTTGCATTGTGGAGTTATTAGTAAAATTAAAATACAGGATTTTTTTTTGCTTTTCTTCAGTTAGCTTATTCATTTCTTCAAATGAATGAAAGCAAGAAATAAGTCAAGGTATATTTTAACTGTATGTTAATGCTGAGGAAAAACCAGGAATCCAGGTGTACCACTAGTCATGGATATGAGGGGTCCTGAGATAAATCACATAGACTAGGATCCTACATGGAGAGAAGTGTTATCCACACTGCATGCTGGGGTGAAAATGAATCTCTTGCTCTTTAGTTTTTTCTCCTCCCATTCCCTCCTTCTGTATCCTTCTTCCTCTGTTCCTTCTTTTCATTATCTGTTTCTCTGTAGAATTCTTTCTTGAAATAAAACCTCTCTTAAAATTTTATCATTAACAAAAAAACCAAAACCAAAACAAAATAAACCATGCATACAAACCTCTTGTTTTTCTCTTTATTTTGAGCTTTATGACAATTTACCCAAGCTATGTCTATTACTCTAAATAGACTAATATAGACTAAAATATAAATAGACTAAAATATTGAATGTTGCCATTTGAAGACAAAAGAAGACTTCAAAATAAAATATAAAAACATAGAAAAGGACAGGTTGATTTAATGGTGAGAATTCCATGGTGGTTACCTGTGAAGATATTCAAGACAGAAAGAATCCTCAGTTTTCTGTCTTTTTAAAATACTTTCTGGATGTCCTCTCTCATAGTGTCTTAGAATGTATTAATTTTGGTGTCATGAAGGATAAAAAACATCACTTAAACCATGCCACCTTCAGAAAATAAAATCTGGTATATGTGGTACATGGCAACATTCAGCTAAAAATCTTTCCATTTAATATAGTTTTATATTCTCATTTACACTTCATTATTGATCAACAGAGCAGGTAAATGACCTTCAGATCATTTTCATATCTCAAAAAATATTTCTGATGTACAAGAGTGGCTTTCTCAGGAATTACTTAGGTTTATATGCATACAACATTAAACTTAATTTTCATGAAAATTACTGTTGATTCCACACATTTTCTTTGATTTTATGTTTTTCAACTCTAGTTATAGCAAGTCGTTCATTATTTAGAGAGAAAAGCTATCCATGTTATGTTGCTCTTATACATTATTTCCATTTAATACATATATTTCAGTAGCATCCATTAGCACCATCAGTCATAGGTCGATCATTTGAAAAGGTTATAGCAATGCAAGTCAAATAAATGCCATTGTATGAAACTTAGAAGTAAACATTTTCTTTTTATGACAATATTTGCATTATTCTATCTTTAAAATTTCGATTTATAAAGAGACAGAGACATATAAAAATATAATGATATCTATCAACATATTTATGGCATTTATCCTGATAAGAAAAGCTTCATGGTGTCCTACTGCTCCTTTCAATGGTTCTTTTTTTTTTTTTTCTTCTTTTTCTTCTTAACTAGTTACTGTTGTGGAAGTTACTGGGAGAATTAAGTTTAAATAAAAGAAGTGTACATTAGAAAAAAAGATTCTTGGGATGAAAAACCCTGCTTCTTCAGAAAAAAAACATAACCTCTGGCATTTCATTCCTGCTCATGTTAAGGCAGACCAAAAATTTAGGGAGCACAAGAATTCATTGAATCACTTTCAGAGGTGATATTCAGCATGTGCCACAGTCCAAATTTTACAAAATTATTAAATTCATTTTTTCTATCTATTTCAAGTCAATGAAAGTTATCTAAAACTTACCTGGAAGCTACTGCTGAATCCTGCAGTCAGCACTACTGTTATGGTTATAATAAGGAAAAAAGCCTTTCTTCTGTTTCAAATGTTAATAGAAAAGAGTAACTATTTGACTGACAAGTTTTAGCTTTCTAGCTAATGTCATAATAAGTCAAAGAATGATAAATCAGTACACTGAACTACTCATAATAAAAGTTACTTAGCTGAGGCCAATTTTTATAGTTACTGGAATGTCTCCTTCCCCCCCCCCCCCCCCCCCTTATTGCCTTCCAGATTCTGTGTTTACTTGCATGACAATTAATTCTGAGTTTCCACTCATAAATGTTTCCGTTCCTCTGTTCTTTTGCTGCAGACATTTTCCCTACAAAAGTGTTAATGCAATTCAGGAAAACTGCCAAGAATTACCTCTAAGTCTCAAGGTCACTTTTCCTGTGTGGAATGGCTCAAAGCCCATGGGACACTACAAACAATTTTGCTAGTATTCTTAGCTGTTTGCTGAAACAGAGCATTTGTTTTCTATACCCAGAACTTTCTTAATAACAAATTATTTTCATCTATCTTTTCATCAAAACCACAGAAAGAAATTTAAATATAAAGCTGTTTGTTGGTTATTTTATGTTTATGGTGATACAGATCACCCCTCAAAATACAGCTACCCTTAAGGCAAGTACTTAGTGAACAATATCAAAATTATTGTGACAAGTGGACTAGATTTTCCTCCTGTTCATTGATTACTCATCGTAGTGTCCCTCTAAGCTGTGCCCTATCAGCAGGCACATTTGACTGCAGTTTTCAAGCCTTCAATAGATAAATAGATAGATGAGTGAGATAGACAGAGAAACATGAAAGTATAAAACTATCTTTTTGAAGACCTTGAACTCCTCCAAGACATTCTTCTCATGCATGACGTGGTCTGGGGCATAGCTCTGCATGAACAGCACCCTGTCTACACACATCTGAGGTCACTTGCTTTCAACCTCAATGATGAGCATGCAGCTTGTAACACAAACCTGCAAATTTCTCTGATGATTTTTCCTCCAAATGACAATGAGCTCACAACAGCTGGCCTAAAGGAGATATTATTACCTTGTCCTTTGAAGTGGTTTATAAGCTGGGGAGACAGAGCTTCCTTTCTCCCTTTCTCACAGATACATACACACATGCACAGACAAACACATAAGTATTTGTCAATTTAAACTTCTGAACAGAATTTGAATTGAACCTAAATTATAAGTCCATTTTCCCAAATTTCAGAAAAAAGAGGACCTCCAGAAAAACCTGGTGCTTCGGTGCTAGTACCAAGGTGACTTTCTAAGTCCTGCAGAAGGATGTTCTATCTGCCTAATTTAAGCACTTAAGTTTAAGAGAAGTAGATTTCCTTGTGAATGCCTGAAAGGCATCTAATGATGTATCTGTTAATATCTAAGGAACTGAGACAAATTTCTTTGCAGGAGTGCTTTACTAGACACCTACAATTTGAGTTTAAGGTGGATACTTATGTTAGATCAGATCATGTCATGCCCTTTTATTTATTTTTTTTTTAAGGTGAGGTGAGTACAAATCGGGAAACAATTCTGCGGCAAGATTTGTAATGCATCTCTAATATATCAACTAGTCTGTTGATTGTTTACATGAAACAATTGTTTCAGCAAAATAGTATCATAGAGAATTGATCTACTTCATCCTGTGGGAAAAGTCAAGAGACCCAGCTGTTGACTTTTTTTTGACAGGGAAATGCTGTCTCTTTTTTTTCTCAAGGCTATAGAACAAAAACTGCTTGTGAACAAGAATATACTTTTAACACAGGTATTTAGACAGAGTGCTGAAAATAAAAAGCTTCTAGAGCTGTTCCTCTGATATCCTATCATTCTGCCACCTGAGAATGACCATCTGATAGCAGGCAGAAAGAGGCAAGGAAATTTCACTTGGAAAACATCAGCAGCCCTTATACATCTGTTAATTAGAGCAATCTGCCCATGTTCCTCTTAGACATGCAATGAATCAATGCTAAGCTAATGTGACACATTTTCACTGCCTGCTGTAATAGAATTGAAAGTTACACATTTATTTATCAGGTGGCACTGATCTACACTTCCTTGTCTGATGAGAGTGTTTGATTATCACACTATCACTGTCTGGTCTAGGTATGATGTACTGAAGATTTTCAATCTGTTCCAGTGAAGTTATAAAACAGTATGTGGACCAGGTTTCTCCTGGAACATTCAAGCACTACTTGTGCCTTGGACATGTCCAACATTATTTTTGCTCTATACTGTTAAAGAACTGGAGAGCAACAGTTGCTGGCAATAGAGTTGCAACAAAAAGATTCCTTTACTTTGAACATCTTTAGGCACAATGCAGGGTTTCATACTAACTTCTATTTCAGTTTTAAAGTAGGGCTCATGTTTCTGACATTTTTTTATTCTCAACAACAGCTGGTATAAAAAAGTACTACCTTTCCCTGACTAATGACAAGAATATAACTTCAGGGACCTACATTAGGTGCTTTTATGCCTTATTGTTAATCCTCGGAGAGCTCTGAAGCAAAAGAAATTCAAGTTCAGCCTGTTTCTGAAAAAACTGCAAAGCATTGAATTAAGGAAAATGTTACTGGGAGATATTAATATAAAGACAGCATATAAACAAAGAGCAATATGATATAAACATTGCATGAAAGAAATACATGTAGATAAAATAGCTTAATGAACTAAACAGAATGACTGAAGGTGGAAGTTCTAAGGCACTGAGAAATACGTCAAGGCCCTTGGTGCACCAGCCAGCTCTGCGGTCTCCTCCCTCACCCAGGGATCTAGCTGCCAAGGTCAGAGCTGGAATGGGACAGCTGTGTAACCTTGGATCAGACATGTGAAAAAGAATAAGGCTGTGGGAAAGAGCTGTAAGAAGTTTTGTGGAGTCCCAGCCCACTCGCTTGGGAGCTGCATGTAATCACAGGCCCTCGCCCTTGTCCCTTCCTGAGCTATGTTGTCGTATGCCCAATACCTTGTTGATTCTGACCTTGCTTTGCTGAGGCCGGGTCTTCAACCTCAACTGAGTTTGTCTGGCTGTCACTAGGTTTTTTATTGACTCTGTTTATGGTCCCCAAACCTGGCTTGCTTCTCTTATGTGGGTGCTGCAGGACTGTGTCCGTGGTTGGTGGGGTGACTACCTGCCTTGCTGTCATGCTGGGCTTCCAGCTCTCGTTCCTTTGCAGAGAAACTTTTTCTTGCTGGTATCTGGCATGCTAGGAGGTTGCCAGCCTGCTATGGGTGATGCTTGCACAGGTTTCACATACCGAGCTGTCTGTAGGAGCAAAGCAGTTTCACCAGCAGGTGGAAAACACCTCATATACCTGAAACCAGTGTCAGCGGAGCACTGTCACGGGGCAAAGCCACTGTGTTAGTCTGCAAACGCTAATGCATAAGAGAATCAATGCAGATAGAGAAGCAGTTGTATCTGATTTCATTGCTTAATCTACAGGAAGATCCAACTCCGGTCTCATTTTTACCCTGTGGATAGTCTGATATCAAAGGGAAAATGCATTATGGCTTCTGTGGTTTCTTACCTATAGCCATTTTACATTGTTATTCTTTTGACCTCCCTTTTTAACCCAGTTAGGCTAAAATCTTTCCACTACACAGTGTAGCTTTTAAAGTATTGGATTGACAACTTCTATAAAGCATTCTAATGTTCACTGCAAAGTCTGGGAAGGCCTATGAGCCATTCAGTCCTTGTTTGTACAAACCTTTTGCCTGCAGTTGAAGATCTAAGAGGAGACTGTTCTGTCCTTGTGCAGCACCTGGAATCTCTTGACCAAATCAGTTACTGGGCCGCCTAGATGACACTCAGGCCAAAACTCTATGATTAACGGAAAGAAACAGGCCCCACCAAACTACTTACTCTTTGTAAATACTAGAGGGGAGGGTGGTGGTACTGGTTTGCCTCTGTGCAAAAACTTTTGACATTGGTTTTCCAAGTCTGCAGAAGAAAAAAAAAGACGTGTCTTGCCATGAATTTAACATTTCATTTCATTGCAATGCCTCTTACAGAGAAATAAATAAATAAATAAATAAATAAATAACAAGTACAGATAGCCTGCTGCTCTAGTTCTACAGTTTAAAATTGATTGTTATTCTTTAATGTCTTGTCTGATATCTGTGGCTATAGCAAAGCATAAATCTGAAGCAGCATGTTTTTAAACTAGTCAGCATGTCTGGTGTGCTCTGAAACAATCACCCTTCACTTTGAACAGCTCAGCTCAGTCAGTGGGTCTTATGTTGCTACTTTTAAAGGAATGCAGACTGTATCTTTCCCTTGAAATGAAGTGATATAAAAACTCATGTGAGCAATTCTTCAAGATGTAGTCAGAAATCTTTAGAAAAAGAACACCCTTAGAAAGTAAAACTAATCCTCTTAAAAGATTTTACCTTTTATAAACTTCAAACGTCGTTTGCTTTCTATTGTTAACAGAAGTGCCAGTACACTTTGGTGATTCTTACATTTAGAATAAATACTCTATAATTAACATAGATTGTTCTACATATGTGGTAAAGGAAATCTCTACTTAGCACAAAAATATAATGTGGTTTTTACATTTATAAAATTTTTGCATTTATAAAAATAGCATAAATGATGACAGTATGAGGAACAAAAAGAGAAGTCAGTTCCCATCACATTCACATCTTTGCAAAATGGCCTCATATAGTGAAATCTTAGAAGCTCATGGACAATCAGACATGACTAGTAATTTGCATGTGATACTGAGGGATAAACAAGAAAATAAACCTTACAAGACTGAAATCTTATAATTAAATATAAAAATATCCATGTGGAAATATTGTGAAAAATTAATTTTAAAACAAGAGCAAGATAACTCAAAATTAAAAATGGATCCTAACTGACTTGATGGTGCTGGTGGTAGCAACCTTATATTATGACTATAATTATCATAGTGGGTAGTAATATTATCTTTGGGATACAACACAGATGTCCTATGACTTATTCTGGTGACTGAAGAGATCATGTGAGGTGTAAAATACTAACTTCTAGATTTAAATCCCTGATTTGAAATCATGTGATTTATTACCCTTGAGTCTATTGAGATGGCTTCTACCCTTTCCTCACGATAATGAAGTTTAAACTTTGACAGTAAAAAAATAAGAAGTCTCAGAGTGATAGCATCTTCTTGCTGAACACTCCATGTAGATTTGCAAACATTTTTAGCATCTCAGTTGCCTTCAGTAAGGCTACTAAACCCAGTAGTTTTTCTAACAGACTACTTAGTGGCATTTAATGAGAACTTCTTCTATGTGCCCCTATCTAGAATCTTAATTCGTGTCAGGTAAGCCACAAAACCACACTAAAATCTTGATAAAGATCAGAGTGGCATATTTTGAGTTCTCCATGTTCAATTTGTAGCTATTTGTGAAAATTAGCCTATTGATCTATGGGAAATATGAACAGTTTACATTAAAACATAAGTATTTAAAAAGGATATATCTTCACATTAAGTCCGTGTTTCAGACGGGAAGCCTCATGTAAAGTTAGATGAGTCACCTGAGCAGTCACGGTAAGTGAGGCAAGAAAGGAGCACACCAAGTATAAAGTCCTGGGTCCACGGTGTAGTTGTTGAATTATTTTCCTAATTTAGGCAATCATTACATCCAAAAGTCTATTTCCAGTGTTCTGTGTAATCTAGTTGTAAATAAGCCTAGTGGCATGTTTGTTATCACATATTTTTTAGAAAACTTGAATACATCCTATTAGGCCTTTCTGTAAGACAACAGATATTCAGACTATATTTTTCATGTAACTTTATTCACTGACTAAATAAGTCAGTACCTATATGATTGTTTAGATGATGACTGTAAATTTATATCATTTAATCAGAATTTCAAATGGAGTTAAACATCTAATTTCTATCAATGAAATAAAAAATAATAAAGGATTTCCGTTAAGATATTTGATATTTTTAGATAACAGAATATTACATTTAACATGAGATTAGGTAATGAATATTCTTATATTACTAATATAAAAGCCATATAAGGGGAAAATATCTTCAAATTTCAGAATTTTAGAATTAAAATGTTCAGAGGTTTGTTTGTGAATTAGTTTCTCTCTCAAAGAAGTTGGGAAAACAGTTTCTTTTTTCTTTTGTCCTTTTTGTTTCCAAGTCTCAACTTTGTGTTTGTCAGCATCTGCAGAATTACTAACAAGTCTTGCAAAAACTGAGATTAATCACTGCTGTAACTGGTCCTTATCCAGCTAAAGTGGTGAAGGAAAAATACCTTGACTGTACTTCATTTCTCTTAGAGTTTAGAACATTAATGTTATTCCCTGACTCAAAAGTTCTCTCTTAAAGAAACTGGGCTTCCTTTTCAATGGCTGTTTGTTTAGAAGAAATATCCAAACACTAAAGGAAGTGCTAGAAAAAATGGCAGTATCTAATTATTATACATCTAAGTCTCAGCAGGTATCCAAGACTCAATATCTGAGTCTAATACAGTTAATTCTAAAATTAATTTCTGATACACTTGAGATTAACATCTTCAGATATTTTCTCCTTTTTATTATACAGGACTAAAAAAGTAGTAGTAGTAGTAGCAGCAGCAGCAGTAGTAGAGTTAGTAATAGTATTTCTGAATAAACAACAGAGATTTGTATTGAACTTTTAGGTGTTCAAAGATAAGTGAGACAAATCACATCCATACATTGCTGTCAAGGTGCAATGAAGATTGTGGGAATAAATTTTACCAGTTTAAAAGTGAAAATCTGTACAGTAGTAAAATTATTGCTCATTAGAACTCCAGAAAACTAAGGTCATATATTAAATTTAAAGGAAGCCCAAGCACGTTAAGCTATTCATAAGTAAAGGGAGCCTGTATATCTAACACTGCACAACAGCTTTCTCTCTTTCCTCCCTATGAACAGAGTTTTGAAATATAGTGACCAATCTCATAGATGACACCTTTTTTTATGGAGTATGATGTTTTGGTGACATGCTAACCTATATTATTTTCTCCAAAGTACTATTTCCAGTGCTGAAATGGAAATCGAAGGTGTATTGTTCTGACCTTGTGCCTATACTACTTACATAAGTGGCTGTCAGTGACTTAATAGCTCCTAATCCTTTGAGGAGCTTAACACCTCCTTCCCTCTGGGCTTTCTGTAGTTATTTAAATGTGACTATTGTTAGAAAATGTAATCTTTTTTTTCTTTTTCTACACAAATTACCTTTAATTCTACAAAGGAGAGTTCCTCTAAAGGCCTCCTTCAAGAGAAATCCATCTGTTATTCTCCCAGATGGTCAATGACACAGTAAGAACGTTATACCTCTTTTCTGCTGTCCCCCAAACTATGAAGGATTCAGCAAACAGAATCAAGCTGAGATCCTAACCACAACCACAAAGGGATCTGCTGAAGGAAGTCAAGTCCAGGTCTCTCGAATCAAAATTACCTAATTCCCCATCACCATCCTGTGACTCAGGGCTTTCAGTCAGCCTGCTTGCAAGCTGGCTGGTTGTAGAATGATACCAGGGATCAGCAAACCTCTAAAGATACAGATCCTTCCAAAAGCATGGACACTTTTTCTTCATTGTGTATGTGGATACAGTTCTGTCTGAAGACTGAATTCATACACATAATATGCCAGCACCCGTGGAAACTCATAAAAATGATACATGCGAATAACTGACTGAAAATAAGATGATACACTTTTGGCTCTAACTCAGTCCCTTGGGAAATCTTTTGCTTCTCTTTTTGCTCATTATTCCTGTTGTTTGGTTGCAATATCACTGTAGTAAGTTTGTTATGCTTATCTTATTTAGTTGGGGTTTTTTTTCTTTTTTTTGAAAGCAACATTCCTAACTCAGATACTGAAGATTAAAAAAGAAATTAATCTTTGATATGTGTCTACTTTCTGCAGATATAAATAGCATCCACAGCATTTCATATTTTTCTTTCTTAATGAGTTCAAATCATCCTGGTATCTGCTCCAAGCACTTAACTATATGGTGAAAAATAAATCTTATAATAGTAGAATCTTTCTGGTTTTTTGAAAAAGGTTTAAAAAAAAAAAGTAAGAAGATAACATTTTTAAGGCAGCAACTCTAGCAGCACTGACCTAAAGTGTTCATGACAACTCACGAAATGTCAGTTCTTTGAGGATGAAAAGTAAAAGCCAAGAAGTGGTATTGTTGTCCTGTGGGCTTAAAAAGAGTTATGGATTTAAGTTCCACAGAAAAAGTTGTCAAAATATGTAGCTCAGATTTTAATACAAAGGAACGCAGTAAAAATAATAACAAATTAGATACAGAATGCATCATTTTAGTATTCAACTATTATTAGAAGTATTAGGTAGAACATTTTTGGAAGAGTGACTTTTTTGGTATAATATAACTTTCATTATCTTCTTTTGTATCAGTTCTCAGCTTTACATTCACTAATATTTCCTTTTCTGTTATCACACTAAATAATGTTTATTTTTATAGTAACACATAATAAAGAGAAAGATCCAGAAGTACTAACCACCTACAAAGTGATTAAGTGATATGTTTTACTTTCTATTCTATATTTGAGAAAAAAAATATTTTAGAAGGCAGCAATATGCTTTTTATTTTTATGGCAGTGAAGTGCCATGCAAAGCGCTACTGCTGTATGAGTACATCTTTATGATGAAGAGTATTATGCCTACATAAAGCCATAGAAAGAAAAGACATGAAGCAAGCACTTTCTTATTAATATATTGAGAGAAGGGTGTTTTCATGCTTTTATCATAGAATCATTTAGGTTGGAAAAGACATTTGAAATCATCATGTCCAACCATTAACCCAGGACTGCCAAGTCCATCATTAAACCACAAAAATAAGCACCATATCTACACATTTTTTGAACACTTCCAGGGACAGTGATTCTACCATGCCCCTGGGCAACCTGTTCCAGTGCTTGACCACCTTTCAGAGAAGAAATCTTTCCTAATATACAAACTAAACTTCTCCTTGCTGAACTTGAGGCCCTTTCCTCTCTCTCTGTAGCTAGTTATCTGGGAGAAGAGACCGACCCCCACTTGCCTACAGCCTCCTGTCAGGCAGTGGTAGAGAGCAATAATGTTCCCCTGAGCCTTCTCTTCTCCAGACTACACAACCCCAGTTCCCTCAGCTGCTCTTCATAAGACTTGCTCTTTAGACCCTTCACCAGCTTTACTGCCTTTCTCTGGACACGCTCCAGCACCTCAATGTCCCTTTTGAAGTGAGGGACTGAAAACTGAACACAGTATACAAGGTTGGGCCTCATCAGTGCCGAGTACGGTGAGACAAGCTCTGTCCTAGTCCTGCTGGCCACACTGTTTTGAATACAAGCCAGGGCGCTATTGACTTTCTCTGCCCCCTGGGCACACTGCTGGCTCATGTTCATCCGGCTGTTGACCAGCACCCCCAGGTCCTTTTCTTACAGGCAGCTTTCCAGCCGCTTTGCCCCAGACCTGTAATGTCTCATCAGGTTGTTGTGACCCCAAGCAGACATATGGTAGGTTGAAGTCCCCCATGAGAAAAAAGACTAGTGATCTTGAAACTTCTCCTGGTTGCTTGTAGAATCTTTCATCTGCCTTTTCAGCTTGGTTGGGTGGTCTATAACAGACTCCCATCATTATATCTGCCTTGTTGGCCTTCCGCCTGATTCTTACCCATAAACACTCAACACTGTTGTCACCACCATTCAGCTCTAGGCAGTCGAAACGTTCCTAGACATACAAAGCTACCCCACCACCTCTTCTTCCTCATTTATCCCTTCTGAATAGTTTGTAGCCATTTGTTGCAGCACTCCAGTCATGTGAGTTATCCCACCGTGTTTCCATGATGGTGACTATGTCACAGTCTTCCTGCTGCATGACAGCTTCCAGCTTCTCCTGTTCACTGCCCATGCTTAGGGCATTGGCACAGATGCACTTCAGCTGTGCTATCAATCTCACCTCCAACCCTGGCATGTCACCCCCAAGCTTATCTCTAACGAGTTTGGGTTTATTTCCTTCCCCCTTCAAACCTAGTTTAAAGCTCTCTCGATGAGCCCTGCTAACTCCTGACCAAGGGTCCTTTGCCCCCTTCAAGACAGGTGAACCCCAGCTTTTGCCAGCAGGCCTGGTGCCATGTAAACTGACCCACAATAAAAAAAAATGAGTTGTAGCCATTGACACCAGGCCTGGAGCCAGATATCGATCTGTGTGATCTTCTGTTTACGTGCCGCATCCTTCCCTGCAACTGGCAGGGTAGAAGAAAACACTACTTGTGCTCCTGATCCCTAAACCAGTCACCCCAAGGCTCTGAGGACTCTCTTGATTGCCCTCAGACTTCTTGTCATTGGGACTTCATCACTGCCCACTTGGAAGACCATTAATGAGCAGTAATCAGAGGGCCACACCAGACAAGGGAGTTTTCTAGTAACATCCTTTACCTGGGGCTCCAGGGGGAAAGCAGACTCTATCTTCAATACCATAGTTGTCAGGTGGGTAATTTCACCAGCAAAATGTTGAAGGCCAGATATTTTTTTCCCTCTTCCTTTTTACTTCAATGAAAAACGTTAACTTTATTGGGTTCTTTTAATTTTCTTAGTTAGGCAAAATGACCTTATTACACACTTGCTGAATCAGGTTACTGAATAAATGACATCATGCAGGACAAAAGTTAACAATTGCAGTATCCCATCAAAGAGTTTATATTTGCATTTAAAGTCATTTGAAACACAAATCTGAATTATTAAATGTAAGTCAGCAGAGTTAAATCCAGTCTGAATTCCCTCCTTAATTACCTGGATAAATGTATATGAGTCTTTTCAAGATAGGAACATTCATTTACAAATCAAAGAGATTTTTTCTTAGTCTTCAGGCAATCCAGCCTTTTGAAGTCTGTAGCCTTAAAATCTAGAGTAACAATTAACTGTAAGAATAAGTTATCAATACTACAGAAAATACTGGTGCTAGAAAAGTTCTTATGGCTGCTCATGCATTAGATAAAGACTTAAACCCAGTCTTAGAGACTATGCAAACCCTGTTTCATGACATTTTGCCTAAGGATTTATGACTATTTTTCATCACTTCTCCTATTTTGCAGAGTCCAGGGGACACCAGTAGTAAAAGGACCATTGAAAACGAAGTGAAAAGCATTCAATGAATTCTTGCTACTTGTTTGGGTAAAAGCCAGTACGAGCATTGCTCAGTGTGTACCAATCTGTTAAGCTGTTATTATTGCTATAATACAGCTCGCAACATACATAACTGTTGGTAGTTAAAACCCCTGAGTACCTATGAAAACACAATTTTACCTTCCATTATTTTAAAAGTATTTTTATGTATAACTTATTGACATAAAATGTTGCACCAACAGGGCTTCAGGATGTGAATTTAAACAAGTATTTTATGGAGTTGAGAACCTTTGCTTAGGAACAAGTTATACCAAATCAAAGATTGCCATCTTACTGTGAGTCAATTATCTTACAAGTTAAATAAGGCCATGGTGTATGTACATTATGACGATTTTTGCTTTTGTTATGCAGCCTCTCATTCCCCTATTTGTAAAGTATGTGAAAACATGTAAAGTATACAAATGCAGATGGTGTCTATCAATTAATTAGGACTAATTACTGCTCATTGTACACAATATTAAAAAAGCATAAATAATATTTTTTTAAATTATTTCATGGTTGAGATATCTCAGGGTAGCCCCTTACCTCATACAGTGTTCTGGTGGGAACAAGAATATTACATTTGTAGCAGAAGATGGTGGATTGATGCATACTCATGGTTCACTCCCATCATTGACACAGGAATGAACATGTTCATGTGTACAAGAATTAGTCTTTCATTATATTTAGGAGATTTTAATGAAATCTAACATACATCATTTCACATAGTTCCTTCAACAGTACATAAAAAGTGCTTCTGTGTAGAAAATACTTTTTCTTTTTTTTTTTTTACATATAAAAAGATAGTTTTAATTCATAGAAACTGGTAACTGAAGTTTCCACATTTGACAATATGCTATAAATGTTCCACGTCATTTAAACAAAGCTGAGGAAAATAAATTTCAGTCATTGTTTTTTATTTTATTCTTAAGAGGATTTTACCCACTCTTCTACAAAGATTATAAGGAATATTATAAGGTATACACATCCCATTCCACTACCAGATGTTATTTTATGTTCATGTAACCACAGATGAAGAGCTGTGACCTAGTCATCTAAAATTCTACATTATGATACTAAAGAAAAAAAAGCATCACATTTGACACTGACCACAATTGGATTTTTCAGATGTCTTAGTTTGCCTGGAAACAGCCTGAAGAAGAATAAAACAGAGGCAGGCCTGCAGGGTCTCTGGAAAAGGAAGTGTCTAGGCAACTAAAATAAGACTGGGATTCTATTTTCAAATTCTCTATTGATGTGTCACGCATATGGACATGTTACCTCATCCGTATTTTTTTTTCTTCTATCCTTCACTAGTTTCATATTTTTAAACTGTGAACTCTTTATGGCAGCCATAGTTCTGTATGAAGTGTGCAAAAAGAGGCTTCTTGAGGATTATTATGTGTAACTGGAATTGAACTGACAACTGGAATAGAAATAAATAGTAAGTAAAGGATCTTGGGCTGCATCCACAGGGGCATTGCTAGCAGAGATAGACATGTGATCATGCCATTCTACTCAGAGCTTTTCAGGCCACACCTTGAGTACTGTCCAGTTCAGGTCCTGACAATTTAAGGAAGATGCAAATTGACAGGAGAGGATCCAAAGGAGGCTGACAAAGATGATCAAAGGGCTGGAGAACCTGACCTATAAGGAAAGACTGAGGAAGTTAGGTCTCTTTTGCCTGGAGAAAAGAAAGCTCAGGAAGGACCTCATTACAGTATTACAGTACTTGAAGGGCAGCTATGAAGAGGACGGAGGTTCTCCTCTCTCTTCACAAGGAACCACATGGAGAAGACGAGGGGCAATGGGTACCAGTTGCACTGGGAAGGGTTTCATCATGATAGAAGAAAGAAATTTTTTACACGAGAACAATCAATCCCTGGAACATGGTAGAGAGTTTTCAAGATGCAGTTGGACCTCACTGGAGGTTTTCAAGATGCAGTTGGACAAGATGCTAAATAACCTCATCTAGGCTACCTTTCCTGTGAAAGGTTGAATCAGATGATCTTTTGAGGTCCCTTCCGACTTGGACTATTCTAAGATTCTAAAAATCAATAACGCCTCTGCTTTTCTTGCTCTCCTTCCTCCATTTTTATTTGCCAAAGTTCTCTTGCATTTGTTCATTTCTTATCCTCCATGACACAGCGTGGAAGGGATAGTAAAGCCTTTTCTAATGACAGCAAATAGCATCACCTACCTATTTAATCAGGCGGTAGGGGTAGCATTTTGTTTGGAAAACACAACTTATGATATCTGTAGCACGTGGAGACAGTGGGTTGTTTGACACTGATAATGTGCAGCTGTGGCCTTGCTTTGACAATGTGCAGCTGTGATCCTGGAGCAAAGAGGTAAATAACTTTGAGGGAGTGTGGGAGGATGAAGCAGAGACAAGGAGGAGTGTGGTCTGGCCTCTGGAGGATGGGGAAACAGCATGGACAGCAGAGAGTAGCCTGTGGTGGGCAGCAGTGGGTTGTATGGACAGTAGAGTTTGACCAATGATAAAGCTTTTGGCAGTGTATGTACAAGCTATAAACTTATTGAAGTTGTGGCTAGCTAATATAAAGGTCTTTGCTTCATAATCCTTGCAACATCCATGCCTCCACAAGGGATAAAAGACTTAAAAGCTTCAAGGTGTGCTGTGGTCAACAAGAATTTATTACTGTTGTAACAGTTTTGTTTGCTGGATTCTTTCAACTTCTACAAATGTCATTAATAGTGTTTTATTAAAAATATAAATTACACTTCTTCCCCATAATCTCACCATTTAAAGTGGATTTTGCTTTTTGTTTACCATATGCTGTCTTGGAAACTTCTCAAATGTTTATGTTTCTAGACTCCAGGAAATTTCAGAGTTATGATAGAGCCCACAAAGTGGGCCAAAAGAAATTATCTGGGCTAGAATAAAAATTCTGGAGTGGATCGTGATCTTGTTTTGACTGTTGTGTATAGGTATGTTCTTTCTTTAATGGAAAAGGCAGTTGACAATGTGGATTAATTTATAATCTTAATTAAGACTAAGTCCCAGATTCATGTCACAAACTTGAGTTGCTACAGTCAAGAGGTTAGAGGCTTCACTGGCTAAAGAAACCAGTAGGTACCTTCAGAGTACAGTCTGATGGGCAGATGATACCATACCTGCCAGAAAGATCTATTGCTGTTCAGTTACTGAGACACATTGTTTAGCAACATTAATCACAACAATATGGGTTTATTATTTATACTTTAACATAGAGGTCAGCTGTTATCTCTTTTAATATTACATCGACTTGTCTTCCACCAAAAGCCTTTAATTCCAGCCTGGAAAAAGGCAAGAACAGATCATCTCAAAGTTTTCAAAGAGTTTTTTTGCAACATAAATCCTGAACATGTCATTTTAGTTTTAGTAAGAAATCCCAGTAGACTATCCATCAACGGTAATGTTGACATCTAGCAAGGACTAAGTAAAGTTAGGGATATTTAATATCTTTTAAAGATTTGTAGTTGTTTCATGTTGAGAACTTCAGAATGCTTGCACTTTAGAATAGATTCTCAAATGATTGAGGTGTTTCTGTATCTGTAAGGGAAATATTTGAAATGTAATTTGGATATTGTTGCAGAGGAGTGGTAGTGCTTTCCTCCACTGGCTTATTTCAAATATATATATTTATCTATAATAGTTAAGATTTGCTGTATAAGATTATACCTTCATTCCTGAATAGGTCTCCTATTCTGTCGATATCCGAACACTATCCACACCCTGAGATATGGAGAAAAATTTTAATGAATGTGAAAAGCCTGCAACAGTGGGAAGTGATTTTAAAATATGGCTACCTACCATATCTCTACTGATTAAGAGTAGAAATGAATATGTGATTTGGTATGCTTTCTCAATATTATTAGTATTTATAAGATTGCTTTTTGTGAAGTTATTCTTTTTCATTTGAAGCATTTTAGAAACGGATTAAACATGCCAGATATTCTGCTTTATAGGTGAAGGCAGAAACTCTGGATTTACAGTTACATTTCACCAGGCTTGACTAGGAGAGGCTTCTAAGGTAGTTGAAATTATTTATTTACTAGAAGTGCTGGTCTTCTCCCAATTGCTAGAGAAGTAGCCCAGACAACTGACTAATATATGCCAAATTTTCACATGGCTAAAATTTTGCAAGAGGACTCCCAGCAGCAATAATTTTTTAACTTTTCTTTGCACATTTTTTTGCACATATATTTGCATCTTTTTCTGTTTTTTCCCCATCAGCCTAAGTATGCCTTACTGCTTTTCATCAGCCGTTGAGTTCTTTAATACAAGGTATTTCTTTTGTAGTGTTACAAAACTGACTTACCAAATTATCAAGTCTTGTTAAGATTTGTAGCAGATCAAAAAGCAAATGGTCTTAAGATCAGTGAAATGTGATCCAACAGATAACAATACATAAATAGGAACTTTCATAAACTATGTTCTACTCTCTTGTCTATATGGAACTTGAAGCCTGGTTGTCAGTCTATTTAGGCCAAGGACTAAATATATATATTTTTTTTTTTTAATCTTCATTCTGAATGATCTGTATTTTCCCATTGTTTTTTACTGCTGAAAATACCAGCCATGCTGATTAATCACCAGGCAGACCCTGTGCTTACCCAAAACATCCTAGCTTCCCAGATATATCCTGCTCAGTAAATCTTGGTCTTTTAACAGCACTCACAGTATGTGGGGCTGTCTGGAATTTTATTAAATTGCCATTAACAACAATATATCATTCTCCAGCTCTGGTGCATGTTTTAAAGAAGCAAAATAATCAAATTGTGTGCTTCAAATTTGGTTTAAAAAAGAACACCATTGGAAGTTCTGGGCTGAATTATTGCAGCGTAAGTTTTGTCTGCATGAGTTAAAAGATTGTGGTGCCCACACTTTTACTGCTTATCGTCTAAGCTCTTTAAAAATATTTTACCAGAAGATATTTAACAGCATCTGTTTTCTTTTGGGATTTACTTTCATACTGGAAATATTTCTAGCATCTTTTTTTAGTTTTTATTGTGCAAGTTATAATATCCGTGGATTGCTATGGACATAAACAGTTATATCAGTCTATTAACCTCTGAAATACTTAAGAAACCCTGTAAGAGTCAAATAAGGGGTGGGAGGGAGAGTAAAAAAATGAAACATATACAGAACAGCTGCTGGTCTTTCACTCTACACAATATTTAACTAGGTCAACAAAGAAGTAAAAAATATTTGCATGTGTAATTAGTTTTTCAAAAGCTGGTAGGCTTGTTCTCTCATTGAATAATTACAGCTAAAGTTATGGGCACTTGATTGTCGTTCTGGCAGCCAAAAGAGGATATAAAAACCTTTGTTGACCGTATATCAAAGTATATAGTCCAAGAACAAACAAATGTCCTTTTCTGTTTCAGGAGATATATATTTTTATATATGTGTGTGTGTGTGTAATCACTTAGGTGGGAGTGAACAAATCATCATATGTAGAGCTTATGTCCTATCTTTGATACTCACAACACTATTTTTACTATGACTAAATATGCAAAATCTCCAGAAGTTCATGTTTTGTCTTATACACAATAACGCATTATGTCTGAATAACACAAAAATGATCAAATATTTATCCAGCCTTTACCAAAATAATATGAACTTCATAATTCTAAAGTTTATTTAGTATAATTTTATTATTTATTTTATTCTAATATCTACCTAGAATCCTTTAAACATGAACAAAGATACTGATATATCATCTTTGAAAGGTCATGGAGAACAGGAGAGGTGCTTGAGGACTGGAGGAAAGTCAATGTCTCTCACATCTTCAAAATGGGCAAGAAGGAGGACCCAGGAAACTACTGGTTGGTCAGCCTCACCTCCATCCCTGGAAAGGTCATAGGACAGCTCATCCTGGAGGTCAATTCGAAGCATGTGGAGGAAAAGAAGGTCATCAGCAACAGTCAACATGGATTCACCAAGGGGAAATCATGCCTGACCAACCTGATAGCCTTCTGTGATGGAATGACTGGCTGGGTAGATGAGGGGAGAGCCTTGGGAGAGTCTTGGATGTTTTCTTCCTTGGCCTCAGCAAGGCTTTTGACACTGCCTCCCATAACCTCCTCATAGGTAAGCTCAGGCAGTGTGGGTTAGGTGAGCAGACAGTGCGGTGGGCTGAGAACTGGCTGAATGGCAGAGCTCAGAGGTTGTGATCAGCAGCGCAGAGTCCAGCTGGAGCCCTGTAGCCAGTGGTGTTCCCCAGGGGTCAGTGCTGGGCCCGGTCCTGAGCAACTTACTCATCAACGACCTGGATGAAGGGACTGAGTGCACACTCAGAAAGTTTGCTGATGATACAGAACCGGGAGGAGTGGCTGATACACCAGAAATCTGTGCTGCCATTCAGCCAGGCCTGGACAGGCTGGAGAGTTTCTAGTAAAAGAAAAGTTGAAAAGTTTCTGGTGACCGTTGTATGCTCAGGGTGTTAGCAGACAATGAGTTGGAGAGATAAACTTGTTACAGACTTACAGCCAGTAATATGAATCTGGAATATTTACACTCATTAAGACCAGATTTGCTCTAGGTATAACAGCATGAAGGTCCATAAACAGCCATTAAAACAGAAGAAGCTGACAGTGGGAAAGCCAATGTATATACGCCAAGTAGCAGATTAGAAAGAAGCAGAGAAAAGCCCTAGAGAAAGCTGAAAGAAAATTACTGTTGCATACTAGCATTAAATCAGCAAAGGAAAAAAACACTGATGCTAAACTGGCCAAGAACAGAAACAGGGAGAGTAAGAAAAAAAAATAATCAGATTTGCAGCAATCAACAAAACTGAAGGAAATGCCCTATACTCTGAAAGACAGGAAAAACAGAACGGAACTTTACATCTGGCTGTTAAAGCAAGAAAAGGCTGTTGTGGAGTCCAGTGTGGGATTCCTCAAGTGAACAAGAGCAGTCTTTTTTGTAGAGTAACAGAACACTCTGCATGCTCCAGGGCTGGTGTGCATGTGACATAAAAACCTCACAGAATCACAGAAAAACGGAAAGGAAAGGAAAAAGAGAGAGGAGAGAGGGAAGAAGAGATGGAAGGAAAGGAAGAATGGAAGAGAAATTAAAAGAAAGCAAGGGAGGGAGGGAGGGAGGAAGGAAGGAGAAAGATGAGAAGCAGGAAAGGAGGTAAAGATGAAAATGAGAAAAAAGGAAAAGTAAGCAGAAATTTTTAAGATCCCTTAGGACTTGACATACTTGAAGGATCACACATCTTTGCCAATATCTTATTTCCTAAAATTGTCTTTGAGACTGTTTCTAGGTCAAGACTGTTTCACTGTGCATCAAGCTGCAGACTGAAAAGTCCAACACAAAGGTCCACTTAGAATTATTTAAAAAAAGAATCTCAGGAGACTTAGACTAATTGATGAATGGTAATACTAAATCAACAGTTAAAGAAACACATATCATGTCAGAACTATGAAGCATTCCAGAAGAACACATCAAGGACAAAAAATACAAAATTATACTTCCCCTTTTTACAGAGCCAGAGTAAACATCTTCCACCAAGACAGATGCAATCAAGTGATAATAAATTATTTCATCCATTTTCAGCAAGTCATCCTGTTCAAAGTTAATCCACATGCAACAGTTTTAAGCTTACTAAAACTTTCTTTATATGTTGTGAAATTCTATGAATAGTAGTAGTCGGTGTCAGATCACATTTCAAGTATAAGAAATGCCTATACTTTCCCAGCTTTGTGAATTGTATAGTTAATACTTTGTTTCTGAATTTGTTAATGCTTTTAAACAAAGGTCTATCTTGAAATCCATCTTATCTTGAAGCAGATAATACAATGATCTCTTATCCCAACCTGAATAACGCAGTATCACTGCATCAGAAAAAAAAAAATTAGTACAATAATGTGAGATTTGATTGAATATTTTGAGACTTGAGTAAGAGTTCATATTGATTATTTTTTTAAAAAATAAAGGTATGTTAGTTCTTCATGTAATCTTGTTCACTTCATCCTGAGATTCTTCTAAGCATATTACATTTTGTATATTGAAGGATTGTGTAATCTGAAACGATGACTGTTAAAATTAACTTTGTCAGTTTAATAGCCCAATTGTACAAAACTTTCTTAAATCGTGACCACATTTTTCATAATCAGACCCTAATCCTGCAAGCAGAATATGTGTTTTCTTGCAGGTCTGGCTTTGGTCCTACCGCATCATCAGATGCCAACTTCATGTTCTTGTATTCTGCATTAAATGAGATTTTCAATAACTACTGGCATTTTCATTTCTTTATAATAAAAATAAACTAAATGGACTAAATAAATAATGCATTCCTGTGCTATGCTTGTCATGCTTAGTTTATTTAAATCCTGAAATTTAAACTAATTTTCTGATTTTTCATATCTTTCTGTCAGTTTATCCATCCATTTTTGCACCTTTCACTCCTATGATATTTGAGCACCTAGCATAAATTGCAGAGAAAATTGATGTAAACCTGTTCTGAGGTGTGCCTAATTTTAGCTGATTTAACTTCCTGAATCATTAAGCTTACATTTTTTTAGTGGGGCTATAAACTGCTCTCTGGGATTCTCACTTTCACCATAATTTTGTACAATGACATCATGCAGGCAGTTATATATATATTTACAGGAGAAGATTCAGTTCTGTTTGAAAATACACACTTGCTTTCTTGGGCTTGTTTGTCTCAATTTTTTCATGTTGTGAGTAATCTGCTGTTTAAAACGATAAGACCTTTTAAGTGTTTAAAAAGACCAAATGAAGAACATTTAGCAGATATATGCAAAATAGCCAACATAGCTGCTGAGAGAATGCAGGTTGTTTTTCCTATTGAAACTGAGTCTTGCCTCTCAGTCTTTTGTACCTGGAACTTCTTGCTTGATATTATTGATATTATTATTTATAAAATATCTTCTGGCAAACTCTACCAATCATCTGGGATGGCTGAAGTATGAAGATGGGATAATCAAGTCAAAGATGTCTCTGTTCTCCTTTTTCCCTTTGTAATTTCATACCTCATCTCCAAGTGATTCATTAGCTATATGTTATTGGCTTTCCTCTTTTCCATATCTTTTTTTTTGAGACATTGCTATTCTAGCCACTGTAAAAAAAAATGACCTAACTCTACAGAAAGCACCCTTCAAAAGAGCCCAAGAAAACCAAAATAAGAAAATGGGCAAAAAAGTCTACATAAATCCCACAGGGAAGCTGGTAAGGGGAGGTTGCTGCCTGAATGGCTCAAGTGGAGCCAGATCAGGACTACATCTAGTAAAAATCTAGGTAAAAAGCTGAAGCAGTCCAACAACGTTTACATAGCTACAGCACCAGTTAACAGTTGCAATCATTAATGTTAATCAGAAGCTGTGCTTTGTCATTATTGTTACCAGAAGTGCACATCTGGAAGCTAGAGGAAAACAACAGACTATAAATAAATGGAAGTCAACCTTAGGCTGCTATTTAGGTCCAATAACTAAGGAAAGCTGGCAAGAGTTTGTAATATACAAAGAGTTTTCCAGCAAAAGTCCTCCCCTTTTTCCCCTTGCTCCATGCTAGGCTGTTATCCATGAATTGTGGATCCCTATGGCAGGACTGCATTCACTGTCAGCAGGAGACATGACTGTCTCTACCTACTTGCTCTGAGAGGAGGATAAGTAATTGTTTACTGCTTCGCACACAGATCCATAACTCATGCATGTACTACCAGAGGTCTTGTTCCTCATTACCGTTCCCTCTATCTGTATGTTCTTCCAGTAACTGTCTGGTCTTTAAGTAAAAGCTAAAGAGGCAATTTAGCAATCAGTCATATTGCAAATGTAATTTTGGGAAATGATGCAATTCAAGACATTTTTGAATTATACTTTTTTATTTGTGGAACAGAATTAGACTCTGAGTTACTACTGACAGAATGAATCCTTTCTTATTACTTCTTCCTGCTATATAGGCTTTTATTATTGTTTTGTATGGGCCACATGGGACTAAATTCTAAAATTTATGGATGTCATATTTATAGTACACGTCAGTGAACAAGTATCAGGAAACATCAGTTTTATAGGGGAATTAAATGAGGTTGTTATAGCAAAATTTATTGTTTAATCCGCAAAAGCTCCATAGACTTCAAAGGTTAG
Organism: Falco rusticolus; assembly: GCF_015220075.1. NCBI lineage: Eukaryota > Metazoa > Chordata > Aves > Falconiformes > Falconidae > Falco > Falco rusticolus. The sequence continues at coordinate 2,559,899 of NC_051191.1, read as the reverse complement.
ACCACCAAGTAATAAAGATAGAACATCACAATCATAATCTCAATAAGCAGTATAACATGGCCATAAAATAAAAATAGACAGAAAGTGACAGAAATATACAGGTATGCCCAATATCATTTCCAGTTCTATTAACTTTGTCTGTGAATCTGGACTGTGATTACTGAATTATAGGCTGTCAGAAGTAGATTTTAAGGTTTCCTTCCTTCTTTTCTCCCTTTCCCTTCCATTTCCAGAGACCTAATTTGAAAACACACTTTGCCTTTGCAAAACATAAGAGGTGGATCCTGTAGACTGTGGAAACAGTCTCTGGTTGAACAAAAAATGAAGCCTCACAGCTTTCCAGCAAAATTTATTGTGCTACCGAATAGCGTGTGTATTGCTCTCTATTCACCATAAGACTAGGGCTCTCTAATGGTATGTAAATGGATGTAAAACAATGACCAGGCCACAAGGGCAATTGGCAGCAAGGAAACACAATGTTGCATTAAACACTGGCATATAAATTTATGTTCTAGATTTTTAAAAACGGTCAACTGATGAGCCAGCAAACTCCAGCGCTGTGTGATGTTGGCTACTTCATTAATAATATGCAATGCATTAAGTAGCTAGATCATAAATGAAGATAATGGTGTCCTCCAGGGACATACCTGCAGCTGCACGTACACTGTATTGTTGATTCAACCTGAGGACACTTTAAGGCCATAGTTGCCAGCCACAAGTATTGTGTAGCCATTTGAGCACCCAGTGGAGCATGGCAGTACCCGAGATGGCATAGCAAGGCTTGCTGTCTTGAGGGCACCATGGTCTTAAATGCACATGTGAGGATACCTCACACGCAGTGCGGACAGTGCAGGCTCCTGGCCACCAGCATCTCAGGCACCTCAAACCCATCTCCAGGCCTGCCCAGCAGCATGCCCCTTGCCAGGTCACTGCACCAGGCTGAGTGGCCAGCATGCCTGAGTGATGTCCATCAACCTAGAAACTCCATGATGGGTGTAGAATGGACCATGGCTACAAAACATCTGCCTCAACAGCCAGGAATCTCCTGCTGGGGACATCTTCTGGCCCACTGAGGATAGCCTTCACACGCTTTCCCATGTAAAGATTGTGGGGTAGAAGAAAGGAATCCAGGTGTAAGGTCCGTATGAGAAGACTCCTCCAGGGTGCCAATGAAGAGGCAAGATCTGGCCATATTGCAGCACCTGCCAAGAGCACACGTTGTAAAGGATTTTATTGTAGTTGTTCTGCTGACAGTAACCTAAAAATAATAAAGAGAGAAATTTATACAACAATTGATTTTAAGTGCACACATAGTGAGACAACCCAATATCATAGAAGGTAGAAAAAGGTTAAAATTGCCATCTCTACAATTTTGGCCAATTATCTGTTACACACTTAATGTGTGTGGCTTTAACCTGCACGCACTACATTGCAGCTGTTCCACTTTTGCATCTGACAAAATTTTTACATGACTTTGTATCAGTCCAAGTTTTCTGTTTAATCAGTTGCTTCCCCCAGCCTGTACTCAGATTCACAACAAGCAGCATGCAGGTGACACACAGACAGAGGACCTGAGCTGCCAGAGGCTGACTGCTCCCTCAGTAACACACCCCAAGGCTGCCCAGTGCTGAGGCGCAGCAAGCCTAGGAGACAGTCTCCCAGAATTACAGCTTTGTTGTGCTCCTCTCAAAATATTCATGAATTGTAGAGAGATATATTCAAATATTTCTTGTGGAGGTTTTCAACACACGCGGCCTTCATGTTCCGAAAAACATCAAGATTTATATTGTGTCTCACCCTGCATATTACTGAATCTGCTTTTTGTGTTGAATAAATATCAATGTTTACATCAACAGAACTGAATATCTTCCTAGTACAGACAGAAGACTGAAATGATTCAGAACACCCTGCATTCTGCTAAATGCATGAAGGCTCTGATGAAAAATAATTTAATACAATAGAATAACAGGTCTCTAAATTCCAATGAGTATTACTGATCTCAGTGTTACAAGCATAAAACATTTAAGTCATTACTAGGACTGCATCTTTTATCTGCAATGAAAAACTGTTTTTCCTTTCTGTTGTATTGTGATCGTGACTGTCACCCCTGTAAGCTATGAGGTAATATGGTAACTAATTAGAAAAGCAATAGTTTTTATAATTTTTTTTTTATATAACTACCGTCTGAAAAGGCTATGAGGTATATCTGGTGTTAGTCCAGTTCTAAATAGTTGAAGTAGTTTAAATGCTGTTACTGGGGGCGGGGGGCGGGGGGGGGGGAACTTGGAAATATGATTTAATTTTTAACGAGTATGAAAAATTACTATACGTCTCTCACCTCCTCCCAGGACTGCACAGGAGGGAAAATTTCTCTGCTATCAGCTCAGGAACTGCTGCAGGAGCAAGTACACCCTCAGGCCACATGGCATAGCTGAGGAGCAAAGGAGAAGCTTTCATTTTTAGATCTCTTTAACTATGTCCATTCACAGCACCTACCAACACCCTCTATCCCCTTATCAGCACCAAGATCGGTACCATGGACTGCTGGGAAAAGAAAAAAAGACAAAATTCTAACTCCAACCAGTATAACTGTGCTTATCTAGTACATTCTACTCCTAGATTTATCCCAGCACATCAGCTGCTGACGGGTGATGCTTTCAGTCTATTCAGATTCTGGGGTAGACACTATTTGTAGTTAGAAAACCACAAACATTGACTTGTTTTGTCTTGATGCATTTGCTGATACAAAATATCAAAAAGCAATCTGTCATACACCACAATAACAATTAGTTGTGTTAAAAATTATGGTTTTTATAGATAAAGATAGAAAAGCAACTTACTTTAAAACTGAAAAAGGAAAATCTTTGTATTTTTCTTAATTTTTTAATATTTATAAAGTAAAATGTAAAAAAATATTTCAAAACATATTTATATCATATACTGATAATTTGTGTGATCATGACTCTAAACTGTCAAGTGAAATAGATGCAGGGGCAAAAATTCAACATCACTGTTCAACTTCAGCCTCAGTTTCCTCAGTGCAAAAGCAAGGAGACATTTAATCATTACCTCCAAGGGACAAATAAACTTCATATCTGTCATAATAATAAAAATCAGACAAATTTATTCTAATAAAATCATGTCTTTTCATGCTGGTCTCCAACTGACGTTAGACATAAGCTTAGAAGGAATAGATAGATGGGTAGAGGAGAACAAAAAAGGAGAAAAATCAAATTACAGTAAACATAGGGAAGGAAATGACCTAAAAATGGCAGAGAGGGGTAGAACAGACCCTTCATAGTATCAACAGAACTGGTTGAGAATTTCCTCGCAACTAGTTAAATGCACAGACACACAAATCTTTCTGATTTTAAATGATATCTTATACCAGAAGCATTCACTGTTTTAATGTCTTAGACAGTGAAGTCTTTTGTTAAAATGAAAAGTAGAAAGCACTTGTATATATTATTATAAATTACTTTGCTAAATCCTCCAAGCTATGTCAAGTCATGTTTTGCTTTCCTTCTATTCATTAACACAACTTATCTAGAAATAAAATATGCTATTCACATATTTTTACAAAAGGATTTTATTGAGACATATTTTATTGTGCTCAGCATTTTACTTTAGCAAAACACAGGCATGAAGTGCTGTAGAGCAATACTGGGCAGAAGAAGGATCGCAAATGATACACAGCAGGGTGTTGCTCTCTCCTGGCTTGTGACACAGACTGTGATTCATGATGCAAATGTTGCTGATGAAAAAGGCTTGCTAGTTTGCTTAAATGAACTGTCTTATTCTGCTGCTTTAGATTCTTTAAAACTACTATTTGCCCCAGGAGGTAAATACAAATCTCACTAGGAAATCTCTCCTTCCCCTGCCCTCTTCCCCCTGAGTTGTTATCCTTGCAGGACCTTTCTAGAAACAAAAGGGAAATAGATCCTTTAATTGAATAAATTGATTGCTTACATTTCATTAGTTGGTGATCTTTGCAACTTGCCTGCATAGGATGAAGGAGATTTTCATGCAACAATGCAGGGAAAAAATCACATCTAAAAATAACTTGTTAGAACTCACTAGTTCAAAAGCAGACTCAGATTAAAGAAATCAAGTTGAAGCTTAGCGGGGTTGTAAAACTGCAGTGTCTGGGGCAGATTCACTCATACATGCTTCACCTTCAGGATGCTCCAGGTTCACAAATGGCCTGCACGTAGCCACACGTTCATGGGCATTGCCCTGTGCAGAGGGCACTCACAGCCTTGGTGCATTCACTTCCCGTTTAGTTCATCACTTAGAGGTAAGCATGTTATGCCAAAAGCATGGACAGGGTGTTCCATTCTCAAACTCCTCCCGGATGCTGTATCTTTCAAGCTATTGTAAATACGAGCCAAAGCAAACACCGGTCTGCTTTCAGAAACATGGAGCCGTGCTGAAACTAAGGCCTACCCCTAACCTGACACTGTCTGCTCCAAACCTGTATTTATTTTCTAGTCACAACTTACGAGAAAAGTGTAAAGAAGAATCCATTACCAGGCAGGCTGAGAAGGAAGCCCACATGAACTTTCAGAACCTAGGCAAAGAAACACTGGCTCAAAAGTGTGAATTGTCTCTCATCATCCATATCTGTACTGGCAGAAGGTACCTGGTAAAACACAAGTCTGACATGGCAGTACAGAGGGGCTAGGGTAGAGGGAACAGCTTTTTTACCTAACTTAGTCTCATTTGTAAGTCATTCCTTTTAAAGAATGGATGTCAGAGTGAGGTGCACACTCTGGAAAGGGCAGAGGTTGCCCCTTCATGAGGAGACCCCTTACTCATGACACCCCTCACTTCTTCCCTTACTCATCTATGTTATTTTAATAGTTATAAACACGGTTTCACACAGTTAGAGCTTTTGAGCTCAAGAGTGGTGTCTTTGCTATTTGGGTTGAATTTGGGCAGATGCCTTTCTACATGGTCACAAGTGTGGGGTTATCTCTCTACTAGCAATTGACACCTGCAGTGCAATTTTAGTCCGGTTTTAGGGAAATGACTACCCCTTCTCAAAATAAATGGTCACAGAAAAAAAGTAACTCATATCAGGAGAGAACTCCTAATGAGTACAAGCTGGTCAGAAGCTGCAGTACTGTTTCAAGAGGAAATATCTCTGACCCAGGGCAATTCCACAAAGCACCACTCTGATGTCTTCTATAGCAAAAGGGGACACTCTCTTTAACAATTGAGCACAGTTAAATCAACAGATAGATCATGAAATAAGAAGATTAAAATACCCAACCCTGTCTTTTCTCAAGATTATATCCAAGGACTGTTACAGGAGAACTTATGTATTTTCTGCTCCTCTCTACTCTCCATTTCAGCAATATTAATTTTCTTAACTACATAAAAGCACTAATTAGAAGCACTGCTTTCTTTTTGCAATTGTTTTGAAGTCCAAAAACATCCTGCATCTGTACTGAGTGGTGTACTTGGCCAATTATTTTCAGTCTCATCACTTAAACATGATTGTTTCAGATAAGCAGCACTTAAGGCAAGAGTTAGAAACCAGAAATTGTTCATTGAGTTTAGATGTAACTCATATCTCAGCTACACAAATTAGTCTCACTTCTACAACCAAAAATATCACAGTTACCACCAGCGGGTGATGCTTTTTTAGTGTGTCCTCTGGCCAGTTATTCTGCTATGGGGTGGAGGTGGACAGGGAAGGAATGTACAGTGTTCATGGTCAGCCTAGAGACTGGCATACACAGAAGTTCCTCAAAAGCTACTGGTGTACTTCAGTCTTCCTAAAAGAAAACACAAAATTGCACCACACTATGAAAATCTAATCATCAAGCAAAGTTTTAAATCAGCAAAGAGAAATTCCTGTACAGTCCAACACGAGTGACCGTTTCTGTTCCCCACCTTCTTAACATCTGTCTCCCTGCTGTCTGGGGGCTTCTGTGTTTGCATTTCGTTCATTTCCATAAGCTGCTAACTGCCTTTGATTGACAGGACTGTTACTGGGCATCTGATCTGGTGTCAGACAGAAAGCGAACAGAACCTGGTAGGACTTGCTATTGAAAAAACTATTCATGTCAGAAGAAGGAGCATTAAAGCTGGACAAAGGAAACAAAACACGTGGATGCAGCATGGTGAATAAGAGCAGCAACACATTCATTTGTGCCAGTTGCTGAAAGGTTTGTGCATTAACTACAGTGATATGAGCTGGAGGATTGCATCTGGCACTGTTGCTGGGAGTAGTCTCATCCAGCATATATTGTAATGGACATTTGTAATGTTTAATTACATTGACAAGGCATGCACAGAAGAGGCAAATACACAAGCAGACACATAGCACTGGAATGGAAAATCTAGTCATTAAAGCAGAAAACATTATTTTGAAACAGCTCGTGAACAAAGTAAGATTAGGTTGCTGTGAGTTTCAGAAACATACCACCTCAGCTAAGAGACAGAAATCACAGCTGGAAAGGCAAAATGGAGAAAGAAAATATAGTAGTTATTCTGTTTCATGTTAGACAGCGTTTGTTCAGGATTAATCATTCAGTCATATTTGGTCTGAATATTCAACATGTAGTATGTCCTCCTTTTCAAACTTCAAGACTGGCAGTCCCATGATATGAAAATTAACCTATCGTAACAGAAGCCATCTGAGGTGAGATGTTTCCTTCCCCTGATAATTCCGATAGGAGTTTGTTTGTTTGTTTTGCCATACTTTGTTTTCCTTAAATAAGTGCTGGAAAGGGCAGTCTGTCTATAAAAATGTCTGTGGGCCTGGGACATTACGGGGGAGTGACAGGGAAAGAGATGACTTAGATGAATCTGCAGAAGAAATTGAAGATGCTTGGTGAGCTGTGACTAGCCTTGATCCCTTGCCCACATATCAACTGTTACAGCTGATGCACTTAAAAAGTTTGTTCTCCTTCTAGAGATAGATTATGCAAAAGTCTGTGTGCTAAGCTGTCCAAAGTAACAAACCAGCTCACAACCTCAATGCTAGTTCAGCCTGTTACATAAAATTGTTTATCAGATCAGCAAAAGACTGAGATAAAAAAAAAAAAATGCATGCAAAATGCATTGCTCAGATTGAAAGAATTGCAATAAACTGACTTGCGGGCCTCTTGTCACAACACCATACAGTATTGGCAGAAGCTGAAATACCACTGGAAGAGATGCTTACAGTAATAATTCCAAAAAGTGTTTGATTTATTGATGTTCATGAGAGTGGAATGTCACTCTTTGGGTAGTGTTGACTGGAGACCCTCCAAAGGGGTGTTGATGTGACATTTCATTTCTGCTTTTTCCAGACCACCACCTCCTATGATTTTAGGGTTGGGCATATCTGTATTTGAGCTTTGCTCTTCATATCCCATCAAGCATCCTGAATGGATGCTGGAAAAATAAAATATTTTATGAGATTTAGCTAATTTCTACATAATACCATCTATTCCTATTAGCACAGGGTTCCTGTTATTACTCCTTCCCTCCTGAGTTGTTTTCTTTCTTTACCTTATTTCTTCACTTCTCTGTTATTCTAATCCTGTCTTCTAGCTAAAAAAATTCTGGTTCAACTTGCCAAGCAAAATATACTTTTTGCAACATTATCAAGAACTGCATTGTCTTAAGCACTGTGATCTTGCCACAGGTTTAACAGATCTAAGAGTAGCTGAGGAGACCATCCACAAGGCCCTCAATGATATGATTATGAAATAAATCCCAATGGCTGGCCACACTTTTTAATAGAAATAACTAATCCAGGAGGGACAGCCAAATCATCAAGCCTTCTGCCATGGTATCACGTAAAATGCCATCTGATTCCTTAGGGCTCTCAGATTCACAGGCTCACTGCATTGGCAGGATGCCTGATTTCTACTTGGACAGTTTCCTGGTACCTCTCTCCTGTTCTTCACAGGCTGCCCAGCTGGTAAATGGCCACATCACCCATTTCCTCAGGCTCATTGGCTCTGGATTTTCCAGCTGCCTTGACTTCCTGGACACTTACCTTTCTGTGCTACTGAGCTTCCACAGAGGCCACCTGTTTGGAGACCCAACATCCCAGCCGTCCTCCTCACAAGCCAGGCTAGAAACTGAAAGGTACGAGAGGAAACAAGACAACCATTTAGTTGGTGGACCCAGCTAACAGGGAGACAGGTGCCTGCCCCGTGAACAGGAAGGCAAGGTCCATGAAAACATTTTCAATGGTTTCATTTGTTTCCCACTATTACATTTGGGTTTGTATACATGAATTTTCTGATGAGATTGATATGCTGTTTACCAATCTGGTAATAGCGCATTTGTACTCAGATTATCCAGAGATAGCCTTATATATAAAGGAGAAAGAATCTGATGCAAAAATGTCATTCACTCAAGGAAAGAAAAAAAATATTAGAAAGGAACTTGGCTGCGGTTGCACAGCAATGTGATGCATTATGGCATTGCATTATGGCATTCCTTTCCTTTTACATGCCAAAGTTTGCACTATTAGTATTTTTTAATTTAAATTTAAATTCTATCTAACAAGAAAAAAAACTTTGCAATATATTATTATTTACAAAAACAACGTGAATTTCTTCCTTGTCTGCATATTCTGCTTGCAATTTTGAAAATTTTAGTTCACCCACACATGTTTTTGACACCTTTTTTAACAGAATAACTAAGGGAAAAGATTATTATCCTCTGTATGGCTCTTTATTAATCAGCTTTGGGACACCTGACAATCAGGTTTCACAAATATTAGCCAACAGACAGAGAATAGAATCACTCCAAACTGTGGACTGTGCTTTGGTTTGATGCCAGTTTTGATCCCTCTGACACATTTTTTAGTTCTGGTCTTCTTTTTTTAGCCCCTCCAAGGCCTGCCAGCTCACCTTTTAACAAAAGGTTCCTGGATCCAAGGCAGACTCTCTTGTTTCCAGTGAGGAACAGAGATGGAAAAAGACATATTAAAAACTTGGCCTATTTGATGCAATTCCATTTCCTTAAAATGGTCAGAAAATGTTGGAGTTTTGTTGTGATACAGAACACAAACAGATGTTTACATCCTGAGAACTGTAGAATAAAAACCAGCCTGCACAGTCACTTTTTTTCATTGGGAAACTGCAAATTTCTTTCATTTTCCCTAGTTATTTGTTAATCATACAAGAAGCTACTAGATGAGCTGCTGACTACAACTCAGAGAATTCATGTATACTACAGACAACACATTTAAGCAAACAGCTAAATTCAACACTTAAATCAAAATGTATAAAGTAACAGTAAAACTGCATTGTCATCATGATTTAAGAGAACCTTTATCATTTTGAATATTAATTAATTCTAATGAAGAACGATTGGCTTGATCAAATAATTTGAAGTAGATTCAGGGGTTATCATTATTTAGAACTAGAGCTTAGTGCTAAAAATGACAGAATTATGAAATAGGTCATTTGAGTGACTCTGCATATGAGGTGCTCATTTGAGATAATTTCCAAGTACAAAAATAAGTTCAGTACAAAAGTTGACCAAAATCTAAAGCTTGTAGTCTAAACTCAATTGAACATAACCATTAATTCTCAATTCATCATCTATACCATAAGCTTTCTCAAAATGACCACTGTTGCACTTGAGATTAATTTTTAAAAATATTATATGCACAAGACAGGCAATGAAACCCCATGTGGAAAAGTAGATTTGTGTTCATCATCTGGTCCATTATTTCCAAACGCAGTATCAATTCATTACCTTTGATAAAGAAAGATTTATTAATAAATACGTTCTTGTAAATTCCAAATCTAAAAATATTTGTGGAAGTCTTGTGCTGGGGTTTTAGATCACAGGTTGTTTAGACCTCAGGACAAAAATTATATTGTAAATGCTGCCAGTTTTAATGAAGATTACGGATTGAAATGTTTACTTCGCTTTATCTGCATATACCTTGCCTTGTCTTTCCATACGCACACAGTAAAAATAACCTGAACATTGCAAATATTGAGGCTAGCTAATGGAAAGTCTTATCGGAGACAACGGCCGATATTTAAATATTATGAGGTTGTGCGTTATGATAATGAAATGAAGCTAAAAGACAAACAGAGATATTGTTCCCCTTACCTCCCTCTATCTCTGTGCCAGATTAGGGAGTGTCAGTAAAAAATTATCACTTCATGATCGTTAAGGACAGCCAAAAGCAGCAATCCAACATTATTACTGCTGAAGTTCTTCCTACAGATTATTACGTAATATGATATGCAAGTTCCTAAACTTCAAATTCAAAAGTTGTGGCACATGTTGAGCTGAATAAGGGAGTGCAGAAGTGACGAGACTGGCAAGAGATGGGTTTACTGACTGAAGTCTTTTTCAGCAAGGTCATCTTTTGTTAAAAAAGTTCTTGCTTTTCAGACATCATGTTCCTTCCTGGACAGAACCATACAAACTTTGCATCGTGCATTTTCCCTATTTGTTTACTTTTTCTTAGCAGCAGCAGATTTTCAGTGTTTTCAAACACGGTTCTTTTTTTTTTTTTTTCAACAAAGCATGGTAAGTTCTCTCATGTCATGCATCATTAGTGTGCAAAGCAGGGGGGAAAGTGAGGGAGTCTATAAGAGACTAACAAGACATGGTGTAGTTGTCTGGTTTGGCATGTGACAATCAGCTACCCTGGGAGGTCTGAAGAGAGTTCACTCATCCAGGAGTCCAATGCCCTTAATCCTCACCTCCTGTCGTAGTCCTGGAGAGGTCAATAACGTGACAACCTGAAATCAGAGATGTCAATGGCAAACATCAGTGATCAAGAATAATGTCAGTAATAAACCAAGGAGGAATATAGGTACTGTCCCTCTGGACCACAGATGTTGTCTCTCTAGTCCGATAGACTGTTACTGGTGCTAGGCAAAAGACTCCACATGACGTAGTTATATGTTCACAGTATCAGCATAACTTTCTCACAGTTGTGGATGCCTTGTGATTCTCATCTGTCTTCTCCTTAGTGTAGAACTTTAGTTTCCTTCTAATAGTTTGTTTTGTTTTGTTTTTTAATGAAAAGGAAAAAATAATAACTTTCAAACTGTCATTTGCATTCAGTGGCTACATCTAGAGCATATGTCTGGGGTCGTTTAGCCTGGAAAAAAGGAGCCTCAGGGGAGACCTTATCACTCTCTACCACTGCCTGAAAGGAGGTTGTAGACAGGTGGGTGTCAGTCTCTTCTCCCAAGGAACAAGCGACAGGACAAGAGGAAACTGCCTCAAGTTACACCAGGGGAGGTTTACATTGGATATTAGGGAAAATTTCTTCTCTTAAAGGTGGTCAAGCACTGGAACAGGCTGCCCAGGGACATGGTGGAATCACTGTCCCTGAAAGTGCTAAAAAAACTTGTAGATGTGGTGCTTAGGGACATGGTTTAATGACTGACTTAGCAGTCCTGGGCTAACAGTTGGACTTGATGATTTTAAAGGCTTTCTCCAACCAAAATAATTCTATGATTCTATCTATAAGTAAACACAAATGTTAAAGGAAAAGCAAGGCATATCATATTATTGCTTGTAAAGATGTTATTATACAACATGGAAAAGCTGTTATACTACCACCCCTTTGCCAGACAATGGAAGCCATAGACTTGTAGTTTGAGGAAAACTGCTCATTGTACTTTTCCCAGTCTCCCCTACCTTATACATAGCAGTTCTGAGATAAAGAGAATTCTTTGTGTCATGCGCCTGGGAATAGCCATCTTCGATGGAATCACTCACCTCTCGCTGGCGTCATCCAAGTGCAGGAAGCGTGAAGGAGGCAAGGCTTTTGCCAGTCTTTTTCAGCAAAGGTCAGTTCCAGTTTGGTGAACATTCTCTCATTACCAATATTAGAAGCTTCTTCTGCAAGCTTTTAATTCTAATGTAGTATTTCAGAGGTAATTATAAAACATAGAACATTATCTATAATGAGAAATCTACTAGTCAAGATGTGAACAAAAAAAAAAAAACAAGACCAAGAATAAAATATTGAATAAATAATTTACACCTTCTTCCAAGCCGCATTGCCTCTGACCCAAAACCGTCCCAGGGCAACTTTGCTTCAAAACTGTAATCAGTGAGAGCCCTGAGGCAGGCAGGAGCACGGTGGGGCAGGGAGCAGAGCAGAGCTACGTCACGGGTGCAGTGCACTACAGCAGGATCTAGCCCAGATGTTGCATTCGGTTGCAATTGCAGTGCTGCCACGGTATAGGTGTATTGCCCATCACCACTTTAAATCTGTTAATAGTGGGGTATTTTCTTCTTAGCAAAGCTTTCTGATTTCACAACTCCGTGTTTCATTAATCACTTTTTTCAATGACTCATGACTTGGATCAGAATTTTTAACTCTTTTTTTCTGTAAACCTATTCTATTTACAGACATTGATCGTGAAATTCTTAGTGATATTAGTAGTCTAAGGGAAGTTGACAGAAGTCGGTTAGGCAATAAAAGTAAATGAAATTTGTTGCTGGGAGGACAGGCAGCAGCCTAGATTTGAATAATTTTAATAAAAGTGTATTGGAATGTTTTACGTAGAAGTCTATATACTTTGTGAAGATTTAGGAATTTTAGCTGCTCTTTGTCCCCTCCATAAACCTGTCCTGTTTATGCTCAGGTCCTCAGCATCATATGGCATGCACAAATTCACACTGCAGCTTTAATCTAACTTGTAAATGTGTTTATTTCAGATCTGGTTCAGTAATATCTGTGAATAGATCCCAGACTAGATGAACATTTATATATTGCAGCAGTGCTTTTCAGTACACACACACACACATACACACACACTTTCTGCTGAGACTGTGTGGAGGAACCGCAGCCATTCTCTCCCTGACAGCTTCTCAGTTGATGACTTGCTGCTGAATTAGACTGTAATAACAGATTGTGATACAAAATGGATGCCTGCAGATTTGTCCCTGTAACATCCTCTTTTGTTTTTGTTGGGTTTTTTTTTTCCCCTGTCTCGTTTTATTTTAAAACTTAGGTATATTTTAGTAGTAGTTTCAATAAAGCCATAGTTTCAGCTCATTTTATTGTGTCTTCCATACAAACATCTCCATTTTCTTCAAATGACTATCACAATGTTACGAATAGGAGTTGTAAAGCCACCTTTTAGGTATACATATACAGTGCCTAGTGCATACCCTTATGCCATCAAACACACATACCACATATTTTTCCTCTGTAAATCATTATGTTAAAGAAGCGGTTATATTTTCTGCCTTTTCATTGTAAACCTAAATTGAGAGTTAATGTTCCAAATCAACCCAGATTAATTAAAATAATCCTTAAGTGGACGTAATACTAATAATACTGTAGTAAGAAAACAATACAGTAGCTCTAGATTTGGAACTGAGAGCATTTCCCATATTGCTGGCTATGTACTTGCACTAATCATGAAATTTTCATACAAAATGCTAACTCCCTTACAGAAGGAGTTTTGACAGTAAAGTTTTCTCAGGTCCAGGAAAGAACTGATCAAACTACAGTGAGAATAAGAGCTCTGTACTCACTTTCTGAATAGCCAATATTTCAGTGATTATGACATTTGTCTGGGACATGCTCCAATCCTTGCTCCATCAGCTCAGACTAGGGTCCAGATGAGCCTCCTTGTCACTGTTACGCAGGTGCAGTTCTCTGGTTTTAAAAGTTTCATCCTAACATTGAATATAAATGTTCTGAGAAAAGGAGGAAGGAAAACCTAATTTCTTGTACATTGTTACGTTATATAGGATGGTTAGGTGCAGCAGACAAGATACCTCATGGGTAGAATAGCCATAGAAGTAGATTCCATTTCGAAGGATGTAATAGGATTGAATCTTCTTCCAATACCCAGAGTTATAAAAGGAAATAATTCCTACGTCAACCAGTCCTGCATGACCAAGTTTCACCTTGAGTTACTCCAGTACAGATGAACTGAATGCAGATAGGTTATATTAACATCATTAAGTAAAGGTCTGACATATGCAATAAAAATCTTTATGCAAAAAAATCCACTACACCGTGTAAACACCTGATTTAATGAGCTTTTTATGATGCCGTTCCCATGGCATAATACAGTAAATGCCCTGTCACATCAATATTTTTTTACCATTTATGTTATTATGATATAAATCTTTCAAAACTTGCAACAAATAAATAATCACTAATATTTTTCCCCCTCAGTGTAGTCCAAGGGAGATGATCACCATGTCTTCCTTCACAGGGTCAGGGTTGTGCAGTTAATACCCTAGAAAATGTTTTTGAAATGCAATACATGTTACCTTGTAAATACTACAAGCATTCTTTGGTTTTGCTTCATTTTGCCAATTACTGTCATAACAGAAATATTGTTAAAACATGATTTTCTAAGCACTTTATTGGCGTGATTATTCCACAAAGTACAGGTCTTCAAAGCCATCCAAATCCATCTTGATAAGCACATAAACAGAAGCTTACTAAATAGCCTATTTTGTCACACACTGTTACACACTTCTGAATGAGAAAGATTTTTGCCTTTTTTTTCCTTTGCTAAGTCTAATACTGTAAATACCAAACTGGATATATGTAACCTTTGTAGATACAACACCTTGCTCTTTCGTGATCTCATTTCTGACTTTTGCAAGATATTGATTTTATGTCCTAATGCAATGATAAGCCCCTTCTCTACATGGCTGGTTGTACTGGAAAAAGGTCTAGCGATTATGCAATGTCTTCTTTGTCCTGGCCTGAAAATGTATTTACAGCTGCACAATTAAATGAACTGTATTCCTTCATCTCTCCTTCCCTTTGCTGTAGACACAGAAAGTAGGATTGTTCATTCCCATTTGAAGTTGTAACTACCACAACAGTCAGCAGCATTCTGAACCTCTGCTCTTTCGTACTTTCTGTAGTCATTTATACCTTAGTGTCTCTGCACATTCCAAAGATCGTGTGCAGGCTTTACGGGACTGAACATTTAATAGCCGACAGAATAGGTATTATAAGGCAGCAGATCCAGAGTAGAGGAAAATTAAATACTCCTGAGTTATTTTATTGAAATTTCAGTTCTTCTGAGTTTATAGTTGTAGGCAAGGCTGAAATTTAAAAAATGCAATTTCAGAGTACTTTTATGGAGTTCCTTGCTTGACTACTGAAAGCTGTAATCGTCACAATAAAATCCCGGGATGAGGTGCCAGTATAGCATATCTTCTGCTAGTATAATAAGATATGTTTTACAAATAAACTCCACTAGAATTGGGCAGATTAATCCAGTCCTACCTAATAGCATTTCAGGTATTCACAGCAAGCTCTGCGTGTAGCCAGTAATTTTTTTTATGTGTATTTAATAAGTATCATATTTTATGATGTAGTGCAATACATTATCCATTGGATTTTGATTCTGCAGGATTATATGGAAAGACATTGATTGATTCCTTTAGCAGAAAGAAACTACTTGATAAAATGCAGCTGATGCTCTTTAGCTAAGTACATCACAAACAATGTTTTCCCCCCTAGGGTTCTCTTCACTTCGGTATGCTGTGAAATAACTCATGGAAGTCTCAGACAGCTGGAAGTTCAAAACCTCACAGAAGGTGTCAAACAAATTGTTGGAGTGGGTTTCTTGACTGTAAGATGCAGGTGGCAGGACCTTGTTTTCTTCTGTCTCTCTCACAGGGAAGAACACAATTTCATCTTAATAATCTAATTGTAACACTTCTTTGAAGGTGATGCATTTGTGGAAGTTGATTTTTAAACAGTTATTTCGACAGAAGCCGGACCCCTTCAAACACAAAGAATTCTCACGAATCAGTAAAAGGGCAAAGGGTACATGCATAATTAAATAGGAAAATCAAGATTAACAAATATAACAGAATCCCTACCCATCCTTTAAGGCTTGTATTTGCTTCCTGCTATCTTTCTTTAAGAAAGACGCTTCTTGTCATCACCAGTCACCAGAAGATATTGCTGTTTCTTGAAATCTGCACACTTTACATGACTTGATAAGGTAGGAGAGATGGGTGCAGAGCAAGAATGAACTCATTTTATCTTTTGATAGTGTTTGAAAGGTCTCAGCTTTTCCAGAATACTTAAAAATCATCATGCAAAGTAGTATGCTATACTTCAGTGAGCATTCTCTGGACTTTGATCAAAGACTTTAATTTTGGATGTCTTCAAATATGTATTATTTGAATGTACATGGCTTGCCAGAACAGTTGTCCTGACCACTTTTGTTTTCAAAATTCACAGTCAGAAGATTTGGCTGATATGTGTTTTTCAAGTTTTTTCTAGGACATTGAGAAAGAGACTGAATGGCAGTGGGCCAAGACAAATAACCTGCATTAACCCATGAGGAAGAAAATTTTAATTTAATTCAGCTTTTCCATTAGCCATAGCTTTTGACATGCATAACTTCACCTGTCTTAACTTAGAACATATCACATTGATTTTGTATAGTATTGTTTTTAAACATGAATCACAGAGCTACAAAGTCACATATCGATCAGGAGATTCTTATATCAATGTAATTTTCTTTGTCAGCATAGGTTTTAAGTTCAATTCTTCAATAAACTATACTTGAACAAAGTTAATTGATATTAATGTTATCATTTTATCACACTTTTGTATTTAGATAAGGGAATCCTGTGCAACCCAACAGGATACTGTCCAAGAGTGATGTCAGAAGTACTGACCTATTGATACTTGAATCTTGCAGGTTTTCCCTATCAATATTGACACAATAATTTTTCCAATCTTCTCTAGCTGTTCTTTCATCCTAAGGCTGGTTAAAAAGTAAAAGCAGTGACTCAGGGGGCTCCTTAGCAAACTTTTGAAAAACTTCTGATATCTTTTTTTCTCATGTTTAAACATATTTTGATTTAGAGGATGATGATTAACTTTCTCCACAGTTATTGCTGAATGGAAACATATTTTAACTTTGCAGCAGGACGTGTAAAATATTGGCAGCAGGAGGAATTGTAATGAGGGTGGTTTATATGCAGTTCCTTAGTCAGAGTCTAGTTTTTGCAATAAATGTAACTGTGGCTAGGCCCATCAACACATTATCCTACTTCCTAAAAATATCGTCTTCACCAGTAATATCCAGGGAGTCTCTGCCAAATCAGTAGCACTCACTGTCCTATAAACACTAAGTATATTTTTTCCTAAGGAAAAGAAAAAAGAAAAAAGAAAAAAAACAACAACAAAACCCAACAAATCAAAGGGGGAGGAAGCATCTCTTGATATAAATAACAGAGTTCCAAAGAATTTCCAAATAACAGCTGTCTAGTTAGCTAATGGCCCAAAGTCTCACTTTAGTCCAGCATAGCATCCACTCCTCCAAGACTCTGCTCGCTCATCCAGTGAGCGTCTCAGGTAACCAGAAGCAGTTTGCTGCTGCTGCCGTGCTGCAGCCTGCATGCCCACCACACAGTGCACAACCTTGCACTGGAGACCCCAAAGGAAAACGAAGCCCTTGGGCAGGTCCGGGTGGCTCTGGCTGAGCTCTTCTCTTTGCTGTGACTGAAACTCTGTTTTCACTCACAGTTCAAATGATTCTACTAGTAAGTTTAAGGGGGCTCACTCACTCCATGATATATTCTTCACAGTACCCATGGCTTTATTATAAGCAAGGTGATATCCACCATTTATATATTAAAACCTATTTCCAGGTGAATGAGTAAATTTCAGTAGACAGAACTATAGGTAAACAACTGTAATGTGTGGAAGTGAGCTAGAGGTGATCTTTGTGCCTTAGAGAGAGAACGGGATCCAATTCTTTTAACTTTTAACACTAATTTTTTGTCTAGATTTCTTTCACCTGGAGCAAAATCTACATTTTGCATTCCTGAACTACACTGGGAAGTTTTCTTGTATCAGAAATTTGCTGGCCATGAGCACACTTATAAACTATGATCCTCTTTCT
Source organism: Falco rusticolus (assembly GCF_015220075.1). Taxonomy (NCBI): domain Eukaryota; kingdom Metazoa; phylum Chordata; class Aves; order Falconiformes; family Falconidae; genus Falco; species Falco rusticolus. The sequence continues at coordinate 2,542,041 of NC_051191.1, read as the reverse complement.
TATGTTTTGCCCAGGCTATGGACAGATATATTTTTGCATGGCTTGACAGTGTTATCCTACAGTAATACAAAATAAAATTTACTGTCTTTCAGGGGAGAAATATGAGAGCAAGTTCATGTGCTAATTACCTTAATTTTACTAAATACATTAAGCTCCTAAAAGCTCCAATATTCACTACAGAGTGGAAGGGGTGGGAGGTTTCCCAGCTTGTCTCATGCCTGTAGTTCTTTTTCTAATTTACTTTCAAACTTTCCAAACATATTTGTGAAACCTAAATATTTACCTTGAACATACATGTTCCAGTATAGATTTCAGTAGTGCTGTATAAAAAGGTAATGTCCCCATACTAGTTTTATCCAGTATGCTCCAATGTATTTTTATTTCTCTGAAATCCAATTCTCGTAAGCTCTCCTCCTGCCAGTCTTGTTATTTAGACCATAATAATAATTTTAAAAAAGCATTTAAAGGATAGGACCATCTTAAGTGACTACAGCTAATTACAAAATGTACATATGTCAGGATCTTAACCTGAAAATCAACCCAAACCAAAAAATTAATCATATAGCTTTAAACAGTTGAATAGTCACAGTGCAGACACTGACAATTTCTCATTATTTTTTTCTTAGATACTGAAAATGTGGTGTCATAAAGAAAAGTTGACCTTAATCACATTATCCAGCTAGATTCCGTTAACACAAGCTAAACAGAGAACCTTTTCAGACACGATGTTGATGGTAGTGTTTCTCCAGAGAAGTACAATTTTAGCATCTTCTGTGAAGAGAATGCTATAATGTATGTTCTCACCATCATCCTCACAGCAACTACCTACTCATTTTCCATAGTGCCTCGTGCTCTCACCTAAATACCTTGGTCCACAATGTAAAACTAACAAGTGCAAAAAAAATATTTCCTACACGATGTGATACCCTAAATCTATTATCTACCTGCCTTACACTTAAACTATGTTCTTGGCCAGAACTGTAGACCGTCTCTCCAATAAAATACAATACTGGTGATCAAGGTTTCCTAACAATGGCATAGAAAATTCTAAGATACAGAAAAGTTTTCCACATGAAAGCAATTTTTTCTTTTTTTTTAAGACACAGCACATGTTATGTAAGGCCTCAGAATTTGTGACATCTGCTACTAATGCAGCATATGTTGTACTAGGGCTACTTGAGGAGATGTTATATTATCATCATAATGTTTACTGATTAATAGCAATACATTATGCCTGCTTACTTGCCCTTGCTCACCCTCACAGGAATTCCATCAGAGATTTCTGCAGCGATTCTACTGTTACACAAGTTAGTGCACTAATTGGGCCATACTTAGCTGTTGTACCAGCGCCTGAAATGCTGCGCTTCTGAGATCATTATTATATGGTAGGTATTATGTGCACAGTCTATGCAAACCTTGCAAAAGTGTTTATTAAGAAGGTAATTTAGATGATATCATGTCAGGTTTAACAGAACCTTACTATCCACCAAGGTAGTTTCTGGAATGACATTTTGACGAAACACCAACAAATACTGTATTTGCTCACAACACTGAGCTACAGGAAGAAAAGAATTTCAGAAGAAAACTCTGAGGTATAATGGACAGCTTAAGAACATAAATAGGAAAATCAAACATCCCCACTTTGTCATGGAGCTTTGTCAGGGAGCTTGCAGAAACAGCAACATTGTGCTCCTCTTTTCAGGTAGAGCCATCCACCTCCACAACGCATAAGATTCAGACCTCATTCTCAGCAAGGAAGTTATGGTAATTCTGATAGTATGTGATGGACAACATCATTCAGCCAACAAATGAAAGTCCTTCCCTCTAAGCCACCACATTTTCCTATTCCATGCTTTATGCTTTGTCTCTTTATCAGTTATCCAGTTCCCCACCATTTCCTTACAATTTCTCCACCAAAAGAGTCAGAAGTCATCAGAAAGGGAGTCAGAAATAAGATCTTTATATCACAGAAACATCCTGTGCCTGAATGTCTAAATTTAGAAGAAATCTGGCAGTCCCTGTTCAGCCATCCATCCAACATTTTTTTTTATAAATTTCCATATTAGACTAGTTCACTTTCACCAGTTTCTTTAATTGACACAACACCACAGGTGCAGCCATTCTGGTACGCTTGAGGATAGATCAACAGGTATAAAAACAAACAAATGAGGATGTGAAATAAAAACAAAAATAAGGAAAGTCAGGCTGAAGAACTAATGGAGAAAAACAAACAAACAACAAACAAGATAAGTCAAGAGAGAAAAAGATAAAGAGTTCAATAAATAAAAGGAGAAGTATAGATAAAAAGCTGGGGCGGGGTTGGGGGGAGAAAGGGAAAAGGGAACTTAAAAAGAACTGGAGAGAATAATGAGGAAAGGAAGACTTAAGACAGAAAGAAAATAATAGACAGGGAACCGTGAAGGGTAAGGATGTGAAGAAAGAAAAGAGCTCCATGTCAGAGACTCAAGTGAAAAGAGCCAAGCTGAAATGTTGGGATAAACAAATTGAAATAAGACATCAAAGACAAAAACTTATGAAAGAACAATGAGAAAACAAGTAGGCTGACAGTGAAAAACACAATTACTAAAATGAGAGCTAGAGCTACATCATGCTATGGCAAGAGTGGACATGAAAAGGTTTGAAATATAAATAGCATTGAGAGACAAAAGGGAGTTTTAATCCTGAGTTCACATATATCTAGCCCCATTACTAAAATACTGTCTGTTATCTAACACAAATATGTGGTACAGGCAGGAGCAAGTGCATCAAACTTCAGTGGAGCATGAACAAAATAAAAGTGATTGCAGCCATTGTAATCTTACTACCACTTCATTTTCTTCAGCTCTTGGGTGAGAGAGCAGAATTACTGTGTATGTTATTTTAGTGGCTACACTCATCCTGCTATGTCACTGCATTCTAATTGTTTAAAGCAGCTTTATGATGAGTGACATATTTATAGTGTTTCCCACGTTAAGGTTTTTATTAAGTGGCACAGTGAAGTAGCAAGAAAAATCTATATCAAATGAACCTCCATTTTTAATACTTTGCTGCATCTGCTCTATTTTCTGACTGCTATTTGGTTTATCACAGGACTGTGGTTCTTGAAATCTTTTGTGAAATTAACGTAGACTCATAGAATCACTTAGGTTGGAAAAGACCTTTAAGATCATCAAGTCCAACCGTTAACCCAGGACTGCCAAACCCATCACCAAACCATGTCCTCAAGTACCTCATCTATTTTTTAAACATCTCCAGGGATGGTGGTTCCATCACCTCCCTGGGCAACCAGTTCCAGTGCTTGATCACCATTTCAGTGAAGAAATTCTTCATAATACCCAATCTAACATCTTACTAGAGAGATTGCTTCTTGAACTGAACCCACCTAGAATAAATTCCATCATGCTCTGCCCTTCATACCTTTACACCTAGAGCCTGGATACTCCTTTGCATCACTGATTCCTGTTCCTGCATTACAGATATTTTTCATTTACTGATTATTCCCTGACTCTTCCCACTCATTTTTGTACTATTCCTTTTCCATGATTTGTGCTGTTCAACTGATCCGTTTCAGGTATGTCCAGTATTACTGCAGGTACTGTTCCTTCACAGGTGCTTTTTCTCCCCAGCTACAACAGACTTGCAAGTGTACTCCAGCATGTTCCAGCATACTGCAAAGTATACTACCTATCCATATTGTTGCAACCAAATTAATATTGTATTTATTTATGTGTGACACTGGTTTTTTTATAATTTGTCCTCAGGGTCCTTAGTGTGTTACTTGTTTGAACTGATTCACGCATTATGGTGGAAGCACCCGCAACGTCCTGTGTAGTGGATGGCAGCACAGAAGCCACTGGAGCATGCACAGTCTCACAGGGTCCTCGTTCACCAGCTGGCAATTCTGATGCACAGTAATTATGGCAGTGAAGGAGAACCACATCACCATCCAAACAAATGAAGGCCAGTTATATCAACAGAACATGTACATGTGGGAATACATGCTCACAGCATCACTGGCAGAGTTCATCTGCCGCCCAAACTAGGACAGACAAGCCCAAATCCATTTTAAATGGGTTAAAGTATCACTAAAAAGTTGACAAGGCGGATTTCCATAGCTGCATGCTTCAACGAGCACTGAAGTTTATTCAAATGCCACAGAGTCGGCTGAAATAGTAGCTAGCATTGAGGCAATGCAGACTTGAAGCACCTTGAGGACTTTTATGGTGTAAATGTGCCCATGTTTTTTCTGAAACAATGCACAAAAAAGCCCACATCAATTACAAAGGTTACCAATACTTCATAGCTGTGAAGTAATTGGGTAAGATTGGTTTTGCTAGAAGGTGTGTTACCAATGGTCTTGTCCACCCTACCTATAGGAACAGAACTCCCCAGGGAACTATCCCATGAACTAATCCATGATTTTTTTCTCAGAAGGGCATAACTAGTTCAGGAGAACCTGTATCTTATCTAACATGTATGCAAAGTAGATGGCCAGAAGACTAGGCCTGGGAATCAAACCAGAACTAGATAATTTAACAAAATAGGGGTGCACCTAAAGAGATGTCTGTGCCTTCGTCACATCCTCCATGCTTCTTTTCAATTAAACCATGCCCTGACAACCCACAATCAGGCAGAAGAAGGCTTAATGAAACAGTTGGCAGTTGCATGGTGGTGGCAGCCTGAGCACTTGGCAAGCTGAAAGCAGGGCAGGGCTGCTTACAACGCTGTGTGTGTGCCAGAGTGGTCAACACCATCTGTACTACTGTGACCTGCTGTGACCCAGCACAATATCTGGGTCAGACTTTTCACCAAAAGTGAAAAAACGCTCAATCACTTCTACTTTAGACACATCGTGCAGACAACTAGAAAATGTACCTGTCATTTCTGGGGCAGATACAAGCAAGCTCCTGACTGAATGTCCACTGCTGATGTAACAAGAGCAGTATAAAAGGGAATTTGTTACAGTGTTACTGCCATAATTTTTACATTCTGATAAAAACAAAAACAATCCTGTCACTTTCTCTTCTCTGTGATTATTGTGCTTAAAAGGCAGCATGAAATATCACCTTTGGTAGTCAAAACACAAAGTGCTATAGTCTTTTAAGATCTCAGGCCCTATTTGAAAAAGTATTTAAAGGTGAATTCATACATTACCAAATCCTATCTAAATTTCCCTACAGTTCAAGCCAACGGGGGAAATTCTTCTTTGATATGTTTCACTTTGATGGTGTCATACATCAAAACCTCAGTCATCTGCATTCCACTTACTTGCACATTGTATGAGCGGCCCAAAACACCCTTCAGCTTCTTCCACTCTCCCCTTTAAAGACTGAATATAGAAAATTGCAAGTAGTTTTCATGTTTGATTAAGCTGTGTTCCAATATGCGTATGAACACTATCATACTCACTGCTGGAACATCCCAGCAAAGAGATATGGAATGATGATGAGGAAGAATGACAGGCTGTGTTCACTGGTGTGTTTCCCAGTACGGTCCCTTTTTTTCTGTAGGTGTCCTCTTGATTGTAAATTTCTCGGGGCAGAAATCATTTGTAGCATTATAGCATACATCACATGTTTTGCTAGCACTTAACTAAAGAATAACAAAATCACAGATAATTACAGCCAAACTACAACTGTTACAATGAATTAATGAAACATTTGTGGATTAACTACCCTCTGGTTTTCATTATTTATTCGCTTTGATGCTAATTTGCAAAATTCTTTAATTCACCATAGCTCTCCCTATCATTAATGCAAATTAACAAGGTTCTACTGTAATGCAGATATTATTATCCTCCCTTGCATAAATGCACACAGTTCTTTAATTAAAACATGCTGTATTTTTGAAAATCAGATTACCAGGTATAATGGAAACAGAAAACATGAACAAAGTACTCAGCTGTTTAGATAAAAGCTAGGAGTATTGAAAAGGAGAGAGGTCATTCTTTTTATGTTCAAATAAAATTAGTGAAATGAAAGAGAGAAATTTTAATGAGAAGGTAGGAATAAATGTTGTCTTTTAGAAGCACTGCATTCATGTGTCTGTTAAGGATCGTTAACAAGCCACTAATACACTTGTAGACAGATTATGCAGTTGTATGTTATATACACACCCTAAGTTAGGTTGTAGAACTGAAAAGCAGAAAACTAAACAAACATCACTTTATAACTTTTAATATACAATAATATTCCCTCCTTATCAGTCTAGCTGCTCTTTTCATATACATGATTTTTTTTACTCACTGATGACAAAGGTTACTGTATAGTTACTCAATAACAGCATTTTAAAATGTGTTCTAAGACAAAATTCTACATTCACAATAGAAATGTAAGAAACATTAAGATGAGCAATAAAAATATTTATAAGCAATTCTCCTTTTTTCATCCTTTTTGTGTTCAAGTTTTCATCATCAATTTCTTTCTGAATTCAGATTTATGCATAGTTTAGTAGATTATATACAAATGAAGACTGTCATGTCACGACATTTGGAAGGTACAAAATTTTCTGATTGTAAAGTGATACCAAGTTCTTCCATTCTATGTTTCATTTATATTGGCTTGACTTTTGATGTATTTTCTATTATTTGGGAGGAAAAACAAGAGCAGCAAAGTCTTACTATTTTCACGGTTGGAATTGTTACACTACCACTCCCATCAAGATTAACTGAAGAGAAGAACTGCAACACATATGTCCCTTAAGAAATTTCCCACATCATGTGTCTTCGGCTTTCATGTTAGCTCACTTTCAAGTTCATATTCAAGCCAAAATCTTCCAGTGGTCCAGCATGACTGCTTCTTGGCTCACACTTTCGCTCATCTGCAAAACAAAACAACTAGATCCTCAGACAGATATCTTGTCAAGGGATGGCAGCAGAGGCTGGGTCATGTTCAAGTCCCAACTCTATAGGCTCTTTGGATGCAACAAGCATTTGATTGGCGCAACAGGACTTGCCTACGCTCCCTCAGACCTGGCCAACCTGTATTAGCCCTACCTTGCTGTTGCTACTTTTCCAGGTGGTGTGTGATGTGGCAGAAGCATCTGGATTGCCTTTTTCTTTTTTTTTTCTTTTTTTTTTCCCCCACTGTTTCTGAAAAAAAAATTAACATCTTCACCTTGTTGAAGGTTTCAGTACGGCACCATGGTCAGCTCCCTAAGAGGAAGAACAGCGGGGTGCTGTAGTCAGACAAGGAACACCTTACAGGTAACATAAAATGCTTCCCAGAGGGCATGGTAAGTGCTTATTAAAGAGGAGGGAAGGGGGAGGAATAAAAGGGAAAAGAACTGTAACACTAAAGATAAATGTTAATTTTAGGATTACAAAAAGGAATTCTCTAGAATAAATCTGATCCTAGAAAATGAGAGGGCCCCCGCACCACAGGACATATTTAGCACAAAATAGAGGTGAGGCAGGAGGCTGAAGAAAAGTGGAGGAATCAGTGGCTGAATGAAAAGGAGAGGAAAGAAAGGAGTGAATGACTGTGGGAGAAGAAAGGGGAGGATACGGATGAGGAAATCATAGCGGGTAATGGTGTCTGTAGCTATGGAAGTCCAGCCTACACAGTTAATACTTAGGTGTATGAGACCTCCTGCTGCAGTTTTACTTATATTCACATAAACTCTCCTTTTCTTGGCTGCAGAAGTGACAGGCCAGGTGGGTTTACTATAATGCACTAGGCGCTCTATATGTGCACCTACAAAGCTGTGCAGAGTTGCTCACCAGGTGTAGGATGTAGCTACAGCTGTATATATCTTCACAGCCATAGATCCTGCAGGTGAGCATCATTATACAAATGTGATACGTGGCCCTGAATAGCCAGGGGATGCATAGCAAGTGAATTCTCTTTTGCCATCTAATTGGACATGGTGGGTATGGTGCATGATGTCACACGCCTGGATGCTGATGATCTAGATATGAGCTGTAGCTGCCTGCCTGCTAGAAGGACCTGTCAAAGTGTGAATCAAAGCTAGTTAGCTGGCTGATGAGATCATATTTGGCTCAGAAAGCTGGGGCCAGCTCAGATATACCTTGTCAATGCAACCTAAGGTACTGGATTTCAGGCCTGAAAATGGCTGCTTATCCTAGCAGCAGCCTTTAACCAAGAATTTTATCTTTTGTATGGGAAGTGAGGAAGTAAAGTGATAATGGATTAGCAGCAGAGTTGCTTCATGTAGTAAAACAATTTTAGTTGTAACAATCTGGGTTGAAGTAAAGCCTACAGAAATAAGTTGTACAAAAGCTACCTTCTGTTTCCTGCAGAAAAATTGTTGCAGAAGAGAAGACAAGTTTTTTTCCTGGAAGACAAACAATTTTTTCAGCTTAGTTCAATGAGGAGGAAAAACCTCTGAGACACTAGCCCATAATAGAACCTGAGTACTTGAATGTATGATGACAGGATAATACCACATAACAGCAAGCTTGCATAGGCAGCATCAACAGCAGACAAGGCTGGAGCTTCTATTCCAGCCTTTTGCATCCTCATAAACAAAATGAGCAGATGTGTCAGCCCAGGTAAAGAGATAACACATGACCGGCGTGTTATCCAGCGCTGTGCTGGATAGGCATGGACTACACTAGCAATAGCAAACATGGGAATTAGAGACGAGTGTGATCTAGGGGGAAAAAAGCAAGCAGGTGGGAAGTTAAGAAATTTATTTGGGCAATGTGTTGTGGTCCTTTGTCAGAGAGTTTCTGCAAATGACAGACAGTGAAAGAAATTTTGTGAGTTAGATAATACTAGTTATGAAGGAGTCAAAGTGAGGAAAACCTTTTGGCAGTTAAAAATTAATACTATATGTCAATTAGTGTATTCCTAAATTTTAGGAGCACTCAAATCTGAATGTTATGGCTTGAGCGCTTGTCTACCATCTACAGACCTGAGAGCTGATATTTTCTGTTCTGAGTGTTTTCTGAAACACCTTGGAGGAAAAGAGAGAATATGCTATGCTAGGAAAGAAGATATTCACATAAAAATTCAATGTTTCTAATCTGATTTTTTTTTAAAAATAGTTGAGAAAAAATGTAAACAATCTCTCACCATATGAACAGCTTCCAGAAATTATTGATTTCTCTTACCTAAAAAATTTACTTATATTTATGTATTTTCTTTCCATTTGCAATTGTATTAATGAAGTTTTTCATTGTCTTCTTCTTTTCACTTTTTTTATCCTTCATGAGGTAAGTACAAAATCTAATTTTCATTAAAAAAAAAATACAAAATAATCAGTGTTAGAGTGGCAAGGATCCCTAACCTACAGCTCACAACTGAAAATAATGAGGCAAAAGGGTCCTACTTTTATCCAGATCTGTGTTTGTTACTTGTGTCTACCCTGCAGGGCTTCTCAGCTGACATCAATCAGCAGCCTGCTATTGGTGTAATTGAAGCAACACTAATTTACACCCACAGAGAATCAGGTTCACAATGTGTTAAATGTACTACATTGGGAATTAATGTGGCACTAGATTTGAATTCCAGATGAGCGCAGCATCAATTTTTTCTTTCTTACCTGACAATTAGAAAGTTGGAGACATTGTATGTGAAAAAGAGTAATGTACACTTATTTTGAGCGGTTGACAGACATGGCTGGAAGTCTGATATGATTAATACCTCAATAACAGGGCTTCAGTAAGTTAGTTCCAATAGATTCCCAAACTAGACAGAGTGCCAAGATACTGCTAATAGTTAAGTGACTTTTATTAAACAAAAAAATTCCATTTTTAGTTCTGTTTTACCAAGGAGCTTTTATAATGCATTAAACCCAAAAGAATTAAGGAGCTTTCTTGCACACAAGTGAGTGCAGAGGAACCAGCTGTCTGCAAGGGCTTGTGAATCCCATGTCTGACCAGAAATAGTCTGAGACACCTACAAATCCATCTTCATGTTCATTTCCTTACCAACACCTTGAGACTTTTTCCTTGAGATAAGTATTCAGATATGGTTTGGGGTTGGTTGGTTGTTTTTTTTTTTTCTTTCTTATCTTGGGCAGCTGCAGAGGTGCTGTCACACACCCCGCAGGGAAAAGCAGGAGATTAAATTCAAATGCACAGAAGCTCAGCTGCAAAGTAGGGGCAAAAAACATTACAAAGTCCTCCTTCTGGTGTTTCCTTTCATGCCTGAAGCAAGAACGTTCAGGTCCCTTTTCTTGCCCTCACTAGACTTAAGAACAGAGGACGTCTTTATACTGACAAAAATTCAAAACTTGTAGAAAGGGCTTGACTATAGATCCCTTCTTTCTGCTTTAGCCAGCAAATAGAGTGCAGCCCAACTTACTGAACAGTACCATTCCAGGAATTATCCTTACTCAGAGAATACAGTTCCAGGAATAATTAATTATTGGAAATGTTATTTATTACTTGTTTTACAGCAGCTTTATGGATAGGCGTGTCAGTGGATCCAATAAGCAATTCTGGTGTAGAGCCAGAGTGGAGAGTTCAAGTCTTGCTCTGGCATTGTGCCAAAGGCCACCAGCAGGCAGCTCAGCTGTGAGGAGCTAGCTGTTATTCACACTGGAGCCTCAGAGGCAGTAGCGCAGATGCTGACCACTCGACTTTTTTTTTATGTAGCTTTGCTTTGTAGCCTGGTACGCCTTTACTAGATGAGTTATTCAGGCTTGTAAGTGCATAAAACAGGGAGGCTCTGCTGTGAGAAGGACCTTATTGAACCTGGCACTCTGTATGCATGTTATCAGAAACAGTCCTGGTCCAAAACAGCTTTAGTCTAATTAGAGAAAATGGGGAGAAGGGATTATTTCATAGGGATTGTGAGAAATTGCATGAACAAAACATTTAGAGGGAAATAAAAGTGTTGAAGTGAAGGCAGGTAACCTCATGGCAGCAGGGAGTGGCAGAGTGCAGCAGCACTTGGAACACTGCACTGGGTCGCAGCCAGGGGACCCCTGCAGGGATGCAGAGAGGGAGGAATGTGGTCACAAGCACAGGCTAAGATGCCTTTCAGTAAGGCCTTTTATGTAAGGGAGAGGGATGAGTAGGATAATCCAGTGGCAAAGGTGGAATACAACCAGATTTAGGCTAAATGAGAGACTGAGCTATGTACGAGCAAAAATTAAACAATAGGTGCATGAGTTGTTCAGAAAGAAGTTTTACAACAAATGGGGGAATGTTAAAAGCTTCAAATCCCAAACTGTAGTCTGGAGTAAAGGGAAGAAAAGTATGACAGCCAGTGTGGAAGAGGAAATTAAGACTGCAAGTTTACTTTGAATATATTTAGATCAATTTTCTGATGCTGGAAAAAGCAGAAATCTGCTCTGTCACTTTGCAAGTAATCCTGAAATATGTTGATTTGCCTTTTAAATTACTTCATTCAGAAGTTAATTGTTACAAATGATACTTTTGCTGAAAAGTGGATTAATCTACTTAATAATTGTGAACTTGCCTATTCATCTTCCTACTTTGAGAGGATTTGTTCTGTTTTCCGTGTCTATTTGAGCAATAATTCAGTTTGAAGGCTATCACCAAAGCATGCTGGTGAACTGAGCATGTGGAAACCAGCTCCAAAGTGAGTTATGTTTAAGTTCTCTTAAACTGACAAAAGTGATGAGGTGTGATAAAGTGGTGATTTTACACTTTAAAAGTATAAAATGTAGCTTGCTCACATTTCGATCGCAGTTTGAAATATTCTACCTCCTTTTTTCCCTGAATTTCACTTACGCCATGGATTTGAACTGATAAATCAATGCTAGCTTACATTCCCCAACTAGTGCTTTTAATGGGCACCCTCTTTGAAAGTTAAACATTCTAGTAAATTGCTCAAACACAGTCTTGAAAGGTTAAACACAGGTCTGAAATCTTTCTCATGTTAGGCAAGATTGTCATAAGCTTTCAGCATAATTATAAAAAGGCCAGAGCCTTGAAACTAGAAATGTGTTATAATAACCAATTTCATTGCTATAGTCATGGTAATCATTATGATGATCCAAATATCCACCATTGTGTTAACGGAGATTTTCAATTTCTGCATGCATTATTTTTCAAGTCTTGTGGGCCATCTCATTTTCAAAGTTTCAGAAATATTGTTGGTCGCAAAACAAACAAGCCAGACTGTTTGCCAGCAGCTCCTTTCTGTCTACTCACTGTGAGCAGCAACATCATCCTCACTATCAAATGCCTTCTTTTTTAATGCTCAATTAAATCATGAGTGTGAGCTAAATATTTAATGCCTATAGACTATGTGAGAAAATCTTTGGTTTAGTCTTATTCCTGTTAATAGCTGCAAGGACAGATTTTATTTAAATATACAATGTGAATATAATAGGACATGTATATCTATAGGACTTCTCCCATTGTTTTCTCAACATGCTGCTCAGCCTATACACATTATCTACCTCTTCTGAAAATGCCAATTGCCCCAAACTCTTTGGTGTCCTGTAACAGCAACCGCTAGCAAAGCAATTCACCCAGTGTTCATGAAGACAGTCCACACAGCCACTAGCAATAACACCAAGCACCGCTTCACTGCTCCATGAAACATTTGCCAGCCTAATATTCACTTCTCAGATATCTCACACACTTCCATGCCTCCTCCCTCCTCTCCTGACAAACAGCAAACTCCTGACATCTGCTACTGAATCATTTTCAAAACTGTAGTGCTCCAAAGGGAGACTTGCTGTCATGGATCGGACAGGAATCTGGGAGGCAGAAGTGCCTCCCACCTAATTTTGACATTAATTTATATTTTCCTTATGTTCATCTGTGAGTATCTCAGTTTACCCACAACTGAATGGTACATAGCTGTGGCCTTGAAAACGTGTTAATAATGTAAAAGGCAGCTGTCCCTAAAAGCGAAGCAGAAAGAGCTCAAGGTATCTCCTGCAGCACCACTTCCCTGGGGCACTGTCTGAAATACTCAAATGGCTCTAAAAATTGTAAGTACCACCTACAGTACATTGCTATTAGACTAAAAACACACCATAATAAATGGTGAAACAAATACTGTTTGTTAATTTATCAGGATTAGGGGAGCATTTAGTTTTCACTCATGAGACTACTAATAATCATACTGACTCAGAAAATTATAGTTAAACGGAAGATATATTCAGAAATAATGTATGTAATTTCTGCATTGTGTATTTCAAATCCACAGAGAAGAACTACTAAATGAGGCAGCGAGCACCAACAATGGGTTATTGTACAATTAGACAGCTCAGAGATTACCTCAAATGGACTTGATATACTGAGTTACTCACTTGCAAGATTAAACAGAAGGTACAAGAGGGGAAGTACAGCTATCACAAGATGATCACTTACACTGGTGAAATAGAGAACATCGCAGCAACAGCAATGGTCAAAACCCCACAGGAGAGTGAAAAACGGTACATGTGGTCCCTCTACTCCCTGGAATAGCTTTATTATTACTATTTCATAGAAGAACTATCCAGTGCAAAAAAATACGTTATGCAGTTGTGCAGGGTAGAAATGTAGCTCATTGCTCCTGTTCAGCAGCCTCATTTATATGAATTAAAAATCACTGAACTGCTTTGTGACTGAGAGATAGCTTTCTTCATACATTATGATCCTATAATTGAGCACATAATTAAAACAGACTGCTGTACCTTGTGACAATCCAAAGGAATTCTGGCAAAAAAAAATTATCAAAATTATTGACTACAACAAAAATAAGAATATGCTTTTGTGAGTTAAGGTCTTTCAAATCTAGGTATTTTACAGAGTAGCAGACCTCAGGAAAAGCAGGAAAATGTTTCAGTTTTGCCTTTTGTCCTCCACATTCTGCTAAGTTGTTCTCTTTACTTGTTGTCATTTTTATTCAAGGAGATGCAGATAAAAAATAATGCATTATCCTATGCACCAGTGATTCATAGTACACTGACAGTTTCAGCATCAGGTTCTCTAAGGCTTCATGTTTCACTCTATAAACAAACAGATTCAATGATGTGTCCTTGCCTTCAGATCCAGTGTAGGCTTCTTTTAGCCACCTGTATTTAAAACCATTAAAAATATATGTTTATTATATATAGATATGTTTCCCTTAAACAGAAAAGTGGGACCTTTGTAGCAACATGCCCAATGAATTTCTCACTGTCTTGCTTTTCTTTCTATCTTCATAAAGAAGGTTTCCCTCAGTATTGAATAGGTTTGTTACTGAAGAAGAATAATCAAAAACAGCCAGAACAGGTGAAAACCCTTTTCCTGTGAAGCCATATGTAGAACTACTCTGGATTTTCATCCTATTGTAATACCATTGGCTTATTTTGTTTAAAATTTTGCATATAGGGTATAAAAGTGGGGTATTTTATACTTTGCAGTGCTCATATCGCTTTATATTGTACAATATGATATGGAGTACAAGATTGTTATCACCTACCTCTACCTGGCAGCTGTAATGGTCTGAATTGTCAAGATTTCCTGGTAGCAATTTATTACCATTGCTTTCCCTTTAGAGTTAATGTGGCTTCCACACATGGAAAAGAGTAAACACAATTTACTTTTATTAAAATGCACATGAAATTAAATCCAATTCTTAAAATCTACCTAGGTAACAAAACCTCTTTTTTTTTCCCTTATAGTGTACCTGATACATTTTGGCTTAACACAATAAAAACATACCCTGATCTGGCTTATCCTGTAATTACGTACATTAATCATTATAAATTTTCTCTGTCAGCAGAAAGATATAAAAAACCTCCCCTTGAATATCAGCAGAAATAGTACCAAAACATTTAAAATTCAAGTTGACAGGTAAGTATTGAAACTATGTAGCTTTCCCTCAATACTTTAATTAATAGCCAGTAAGAATTAATTCTTTATTTATCTAAGTGAAGTACACGAAAACATGCTTTAAACAGGAAAGATGATAAAACACTGCAGCAAAAGTAAAAGAATTAAGGATGAAAGACCTCGTTAGCTGTGGTGTACAATGCACTGTTTAGAGCGTGGGGTTTTCTGATGACAGTTATTTTACAGATCACCACATCTGCCAAATTCCAGTATAAAATTACCATGCACAGCATCTTTGTAAAGGAGATCTAGAGTCTCAATGACTGCTGTTCAGCTTCAATTTCACACTGGTGTAATTCCATATGGACGTTAAGGGATACAAGAGGAGGAAAGCAACTATGAATGAAAGGCTCTAACTAATTTAAAGAGGAGGAGGAAAACCTTAAGCTTGAATGTCATAAAGAGATAAAGCCAGTTTAAAGCCAAATATAGACATGAGTGGGAAAAAGAAATCAGGAAAGAGCACAAGAAAAATATAGCCCTTTTAGTCTCACACCTGTAGTCTACTTTTAAGTGTTTAAGATAGTGCTTTTCATTATGTTCACAAATGCAATTTAAATAATGAAGCATTAGTAATATGAGACTCCCTGCTGCTTTGATCTGCTATTAAATCTCTGCAAGAAAGCAAAGTGACACAGGTTGGCAAATCAGTGGTGTGAAAATTAATGAGCATTCTCTATGCTGATCAACAGTTGCCCTCCCTTTACCAGTGGCTGATTTATGTTCACTTTAAACACTTTAGGATTTTAGTCTGAGCAACCCCAATGTCATTTCTGTATATGAGAGTCTTGCAACATTTGGTACAACTGCAAAAGGGGTGTTTTAAATTAATATCACCTCCTTTCTTTTAACTTTTTCCATGGTGCCATTCCTTCTACTGCATCCAATATTAACACATATATCATATACTAATACTTCTATTAACAGTAAACCTTCTTTATCTGTCCTGACCTTCCTAGTGATAAATTGTAAACCCAGATTCTGCTTTTGCTTCAATACTCAGAAAACAAACATTAGTCCTAGTTCCTAAATGACTAATGTTTGGTGCACTCCAGCAATCAACTAGATGAGAGACTCTAGTGATAATTCAGTATTCTCTTCATTAGGTGTGACTGAAGTAAACAGATAAACTCAGTTTGAGAATGCACAGTAAATTCTGTGTGATTCAATAAAGTCTTTATAGGCAAATGTATTTTACTAGAAGTTAGATACCGAGCTGGACAAAACATTTCCAATTAATTGTTCAAACAGGAAATACAGACTTCTAGAAATAAAATATTTTATTCAAACAAGTGAGTTTTAATGTAGCTTTCATTAGGAGAAGCTTCTTAGATTCAAGATTGAATGATAAACTAATCAACCACCTCCTGAAGCAAACCAGGTATTCAAAGTTTAAGCAAAGTGCTTTAACAGCCACAGTACAGATCTTTGTTTTCCTCTCTCACACAGAGATACACTCTTACATAAGTTGACTTAATTGTTCCGAAGAAGAACAGTTCCATCAAATACTCTTACAAAAGGCCTTCTTTACGCCTAATCTTTAAGAGAGTTTACTAACATGAAAGAGACAAAGTCACATTCCCTGCTTTTAATGACATCTAATGATCAGGAGAAGCAGAGAAATGTGATCAGGCCACCACAGGTGAAATCCTAATCCCTATTTCAGCTAGATGTGCTAACTGCCTGTGTGTGTATGTGAGCACATGTATAAGCATATTGAGTTTGTGTTCCTTTTCAAATCAACAATGTTCTTAAAGGGTTTTTTCCAAGAAAGCGGTGGGGGCTGGATACCTATCTGCATGCGTATTCCAGCATTTGATACAGAATTCACTTTGAAATATTTTCATTGTGTGTTGTGCTCTTAATTAAGTAAACTGCTACAGCATTTTATCAATTCCTGGTCATATCCAAATTGCCTGCCTTATATTGCTTCAATAAATGGTGCAAAAGACCCAATTAAGGTTCTATTAGATATAAAAGAATTTTAAAAAAGGGAAAAAAAGGTATCTGAGAAAATAATTTTACCTCTCCCGTGTTTCTTATAGTTCTATTAAAATGCTTAATTATCCAGACAGGAAGGCTAATTTGTGTTCTAGTCCTGAATCCAAAAACATTAAAATTTCATCAGTAACATTTCTGACAGTACAAATATATAAATATCATGTGGCTTTCTTATCCTTTATAATATCCACTTTTTAGTGTAATGAGAAATATTTTTGTTGGTAGAAGTTTAAAATGCTTTTAAAGCATGGTTTACCTTCCTGTGCAATAGTTGTATGATCTAGATTACTAGCAGAATAGTAAGTAAACCCAACTCTTTTTTCAATATAAGAATTTTAAATTCTGTAAAATTAATTTTGATTAGGGTAGCTGGAACTTACTGCTACAAGAATAACATTCAATGAAATCTTCAGAAATAATTTATAATAACTGCAACTACTGCATATCAAGTGTTTTGCAATAAAACTGTACTGTGAGAAGAAAAGAAAGAGAAAATCTCCAATGGGAAGAAACTGGAGATAGATAAATTCAGACCTGAAATTGACTGAAATGTATGTAACAGTCATAGCAGTTAGTCATCTGAACAACTTTATGAAGGATCTGGGAAGTATGGGTTGCACTCTTTCTATCTCTCCTCCTGTGCCCACTTCCTCTATGCCCTCAATTTGCTGGAGTTAATGAAAAGCATGAGCTTGACACAGGGATTACTGCAAAAAAACTCTCAAAAACCTGGCTGGAATATATCTTTTCTAAAATATGTAATTGTAACTTATTATATTCTTAAAACATATGAAACAGCTGGAATATAAATATTTTCATCTTATTCGAAGATTGAGAAATAAATTATGAAAAAGTATCTGAACAAAAAGCATATTTTATTTAATAACATAATAAATGTGTAGAATAAAAAACCCCAAAGAGCATTCAGTTAGCTAAACCTGGACATCGACCATGTAGATGTCTGCAGCAAAAGTTCCCTTGTAGTCAGTGAAATCAAATAAGCCTGTATACGATTAACTTCATCTCTTCCAATAGTAGACTTTTAAAGAGGTTGGATAGGCTGCAATCTTAAAGTGTTTCTTCCCTTCCATTGATGACAGAAGAAGTCTAGGTGTCTAACTGATGTAGATAACTATGCAGCAGATCTCTATGGCATTGGTTTGCGTATTGTAAATACATGGAGACGGTTCAATACTGACCAATGTTTACTGACTTGTAAGACTATGAGCATATTTGAGGACATCTTAAACTCAAATTACTGTCTTTGTTGAATAAATCCTCCTTGAGTGTGTTAGGTAATGACAAACATGATAGACTACAGTGATTCATTCATGCTTACAGTGCTGTTTTGTTTGCTTTCTCTTGTCCCAATAGGGTACTACAGAAATTCCAATTTCTCACAATAATTATACAAGATACAAGGATGTCTGGCAAATGTTGCAATTCTATCAATATATCTAACATGTCTGTTAATTTCTTTACTCCACACTTAGTGTAGAAGTAGTCTTTTGAGCGTTGTAAGGTACACTTCTTTTTTCTTGAATCCAGACTTCAAATATGATATGTATCTATTTTTTGTGCTATCCAGATAAAAGGTACTGTATTCTTTATAATAACACAAAGCTAAGAGATATATACTGCAAATATATATTGACTCCAGAAGAAGCAAGCATAAGGTTTTAGTAAATAGTTTTGAGTCGTTAGCTTTATGTGCTTTATTCCAAATAATAAAGCCATTTTTATAACTCCAAACTGTATGTTGTGAAAGGGTCTCAGAGCTGGCCAATGAATAGCTAAGTTGTTTCATATATGTTTTGCATTAAATGCCTAGTGTTGTATGAAACAGAGAAACCAAACCAAAACTAAACCAAACCAAAAAAAATTTAAAAAAATAACAAACAAAAAACCTGAAACACTTAAGTATGGGTTTCACACATAGAAGCAAAACTTTCTATTCACCAGTACTTTACTACCAGTAAATAAATATAATGCTCAATACTAATCTGTAACTTGTGGAGTCACTACCTAGTAGGTTTTTCTGTAGACAATTCCATAGCTATATAAATGATCTCTTTCTCCTGGTGTATGCTGTATTCATTTTCTAAAGGCAACTGCCTTTGCTGTTAATGTCTACAACATAAAATGTTTAAAATTTTATTTTTCCAATACAGCTATGCAAAACCCTGTTTTTCAATAACTGAATATTTATGTGGAGTTGTAGGGAACTCGGTGTTAAGAAATGCTTAGAACAAGCGGTGCTGTCATACTTAGCGTGAGATAAGAGTGGTATAAGCATATCTGTAGTCAGGTAAGTGAGAAAACTATAGAAAACAGGTTAAGAAATCTGTATTCCTTGCAATGCATAAGCAGTTGCTGATGGCTACTGATGTTTCAAGCAGTCGGGTGTTCTGCCAAGACCATCCACTCTAATTGACTTCAGTTCATGATCAAAATCATAAACGACCATTGAGAATATCTTCAGAAACTTTGAAAAATATCATGTTGATAATGAGTGGAGGATTTTGCCCAGATACTGCTTGCAACTTAAAATGTCATAGATTTCACCCCTCACTTCCAAAATTCTGCATTCTGCATCAGCAACTCCAAAGGAGTGATCACAGAGGGCTTGGGGAACTGATACATCCTTACAGGTACGTTTGATAAAGCAGTTGTATGATAATGTGAAAAAACTCCAAGTGTGAAACTGGGGATCCCTGGACCAAAAGAGGGAAATGTTATTTTGCATCCCATTGAATAAATACCATAATAATATAGCTTAAACCTCTACAGAATATTTCATAGTCCTTTAAAACTTCACTCATTCTAATTTTCTCTTAAAAGACAATACGTCTTGTCTTTTGGAAAGTTTCTCTTTGACATCTCCCTGGCTTTTGATCTTGACACTGTCTTCGTTGGGGCTATTTCAACTTTTTTATTTTATAAAATGTCTTGCAGATTGGAAATGAAGAAATCCTTTTCCAGTTCATACCCAAAGATGAGAAATGGTTTTCATCTGTCTTTAAAGATTTAACATACTCCTCTTGTAACTTCTTTGTTCCTTCATTTGTTGAACACACCAATGTTCTTTGAGGAAGGACTATGCTGAAGTCCAGTCTCCTACAGAAGAGGAAAATTGCATCCAAGTTATTATAAATTCTCAAGCTAATGATCTTCTCATTTCATTAGAGGTATAATACTCCCTTTGAGTTTCTTTAACGTTCTTTTCCTTGATTATTTTACAACTGCAACATGGAAGCTTCATCAGAAATAGCTTTGTCAGGAATAATGTTATGAAAATCAATATTACCTTTTCACCTATTGTAGTTAGACTCATCCTAAAAAAAAAGAAAAAAGAAAAAGTCATCTTAAAATTTCTATATACAGAAACTTCAAAATAAATAATGCAAAAAACATTTCTTTCCATAAATTTCTGAGAACTAAGACCTAAAAGTTCATCTATTGGACGTTTGACTATAATTCAAACTAATCCAAAAGTTTTCATAATTTCCACATACTTTTTTTTTCCTAATATTCTGCTCCCCAAAACCAAATTATATGTGAGAAGCAATAATGGTTCTCTTCTCCTGAGCATCTCTTCCCCATAAAAATCTGTGGCAAACTCATACTGACCAGTCAGAGCAGTAGGCGATCATGGAATGGAATAAGTTAGGAGTCACATATTATTCAAAGACCACTTAAAGTATATTTGAAAAACATTAA
Organism: Falco rusticolus; assembly: GCF_015220075.1. Taxonomy (NCBI): domain Eukaryota; kingdom Metazoa; phylum Chordata; class Aves; order Falconiformes; family Falconidae; genus Falco; species Falco rusticolus. Next base: position 2,521,568 of record NC_051191.1, on the reverse strand, counting down.
TCTTCAGTTGCTTTTCCTTAAATCAATGCAGAGAAGAGAGAAATGTGTCCATATAAGCACAGAGTCTTAAGTTTGAAAGGCTTAGACCATGAAGTCCTCTCACGTTTCCAGAAATCATCCGTCAGAACTAAGATACTGCTCACTTACTCTGTAAACAAATGACTTAAGGCTGCAGACCTGCTGGCCAGCAGTCCATGAAAAATCCTTTAAAATATCTTTAATAGGAAAGAAATAACATTTTCCTGATAAGGATTTTATGTGAATTTTGATGTGACAATATAAGAGAGAATAGACCTTCTTCCCTTGATTGATGCTACAGTTTTGAGTTACATAATTACAGTATGCACAGGTCTAAGCTGGATACTTTTAGAATCGCTAAATATTCAACAAAAGCAAATAATTACGGGTATGAAATTCAGTACAGAAACAGAATATTCTAATGAATACCCACAAAAATGTACAAAGTAATAGTGTCATGATTATTTATTGTAAAAAAAAAAAAAAAAAGAATATATATGGTGATTTTACAAGGTTTTTCTGGTGGATCCTATAGTGAAATCTTGCTTTTAGTTTACAGTTACAGACATGTAATTATGTCTGACATTGTACTCGTTTGTTGGGTTTTTTCAAGTGAACCAAGCAAAATCTGAACAAGAAGAAATTATGGAAATTAACACACCTTTGTTACTCATTCTGTTGGAAATTGCTCAACATTCAGTAGCTGTCAAAAGACAAGGCAAATGTAGATAGTATTAATAAAACCACTGAAAACAAACCAGAAATTATTCATCGTATCAGTTGAACAAATATATTGTACATGTGCTCCAGGATGTAATTTATTTTGCTCAAGTTCTGCCACAAAAAAAAAAAAAAAAAAAAAAAAAAAACCAAAAAAAAAAACCCAAACCCAACACAAAAAAACCCACAAACAAAAGTAAATACAGTAAGTCACCTCATCCAAAAATGTCCAAGTGATACAATTTTAGAGATGCCATGGATTAAAGAAGAGCCCAGATGATGAGCTGTGACTAAACACCTAACTTGTAAACAAGTACACCTATCTTCCCTTGTGTCTGGTTTTGGCTGGGATAGAGTTAATTTTCTTCCTAGTAATTTTCTTCCTAGTAGCTGGTACAGCATGGTGCTCTGGGTTCAGCATGAGATTAATGTTGGTAAAATGCTCTTTTAGCTGTTGCTAAGTAGTGCTTACCCTAAGTCAAGGACTTTGCAGTTTCTTGTGCCCTGCCAGTGAGGAGGTGCACAAGAAGCTGGGAGGGAGCAGAGCCAGGACAGCTGACCCAGACTAGCCAAAGGGATATTCCGTACCATAGAGCATCATGCTCAGTATGTAAACTGGGGGGAGCTGGCTGGGGGGGAGCCAACTGCTGCTTGGGGACTGGCTAGGCATCAGTCAGTGGGTGGTGAGCAATTGCATTGTGCATCATGTTTTTTCCCCCCTTGGGTTTTATTCCTCTCCCTCCTCTCTTCATCATCATCATCATTATTATTATTATTGTTGTTGTTGTTGTTATTGTATTTACTTCATTTCAGTTATTAAACTGTTCTTATCTCAGCCCATGGGTTTTGCCTTTTCCTGATTCTACTCCCCTTCCCACCAGGGGCAGGGAGAAGCGGGCGAGCAGCTGTGTAGTACTTAGTTCCTTGCTGGAGTTAAACCATGACACCTAGGAAAGTTCAGTTCCACCCCTTGAAAACTGCAAGTGATTTTAACCTTCCTATCTTTGTCGGGATACATAAACCCAAGAAAATTATCAGGAACAGAAATTCAAAAAATATTTCCATATATTAAAGGCAAATAGATTAGATGTCCTTATTGGAAAAAGGACAATTGAGATAGGACATCACTGCCTAATGTGTGCATAAGAAAGTAGAATGGGGTTATTCCCTGTTTCCCATGCCACTGAACCCTGCACATAACCAGTGAAATTATTTGACAACAGGTTCAACTGAGACAAAAGAATGTCATAAAATGCTTTGCTGTGAAAAAGGTATTAGTTTGGTATATGGGGAAAAGTCCATCAGCAGCTATTAAAAATGAGTCTTGTGCCTAACCCGCAGCTCAAAGTTCTTAATCCTCGTGATTGTCAGAAACTGATAGGATATGAAAGGAAAATTGCTTTATAATATTTTCCATTTTCCCTTAATCTTTCTATAAGATGTTTCTGGTTAGAACTGCTACAGAGCAGCTCTCAGGCTAGGCAAACCTTCCGTCTGACTCTGCACAGCTGCTCCTACGCTCTCAGACTGCAGAACTGTGTCACTTCTCTCAACAGAGAAAGACAGAAGGAAGCCTACTGGTATTAAACATAAAATCTTTACACAAATAATAACTAAGGATTGCATTTTTCATGTTAACTGATTTTCTTCATGTTTACACTACAGTATTATCATTCTTTATGCTATAGTTTTGGTTTCCAAGTTTGTATATTTGAACTTAGTTTCAGTACCATTCCTATCACAGAACATTTCCTGTTATTTGCAGTTCAGATTTATTGGACTTAACTTTACCTCCACTTTATTCCCCCAAAAACGATACAAATCAGTGTCGGAAGTTTGGTGTTGAACAGTAGAATCTTACTTCCAAATTTCTAAGCAGATGGGGAATTTACAGAAGGTGGAAAATTATCCTCTTCAGTTTTTACTTTGAAACCCTGGCATAGAGTCTTGATTCATTCTACCGATGTCACCTGAAATTCCACATGCTGAACAAGTACAAAACATTCAAGAGATCATAGTATATGTCCAAGGGGACAGTTCCAATTTTAGTTCTACTATACTTTGGTTTTGTCAATTTATAAAGATCAAGAAAAAAAGTTCCTGCAGTACTGCATGCATTCTTTGAGCCTTCCTCTGGGATTTGGTGAGGGGCTTTGGGGCTGGGGGGTAAAGGGGGGATTTGAGCACTCTTCACTTGAATTTTGGGTGTTTTTTTTTAAAAAACAAAAATTGAATTTTTGTTTTTAAAAAAAACTTTTTTGTTTTGTTTTAAAAAACACTTGAATTTTGGGTGTGTTTAAGAGGTTAGAAAAGCAGCAGTTTTTATAATCAAACAGCTTGCTTTCTTCAAGCTTTTTTCCATAGAGAAAAAGAAGCCGGGGGGGTGTGGGGGGGTGGGGAGGGGGAAAGACAAAGAATTACACTGGGTTTTCATTTTATTTCACTTTTTAGTGACGTAATCTTGAGGCAAATACTCAGAAAATATTCATTTCATCACAGAAAAACAGCATTTATATCTGAATCAGCTCAGAAGTTCTAGTGACTCCCTGCTGATTTTTTAATAGAGAAGGGAACTGAAATCACTCCTCACGAATAAAAAAACATAATAGGATAAGCATTTACTTTCCAGAAAAAAAGCCAAGTAAGTGGTTTGCAGGACTTTCCATTTGTAATGGTTTGTCCTCTGTAATATATCCTAAAGCTCAAGTGCCACCAAATCTCATCACAGATCAGCAGATACATGCCAAAATTGTATACACTCAAGTCTTTCAACTTTTTCTGAACTTGCCCTACTGCCTTTCAAATCCAAAGCTGACCTTCTACTCGCTCCAGCTGGAGTAGGCTCTTCTGATTTGCAGCTTCCCTGCCTCAAGTTTGGAATATTTCATTGTGCAGCTGGTGCCAATGAGGAACAAAAGCCAGAGCCTGTTTGTCCAAAGGTAAAGCTGTGCCTGGAGGACACTTAGAGTACACAGAGAGGATCTGTCTGGGCAGCTAGCCACATTTTGTGCGCAGTAAGAGGAGCTCATATGCAATTATGAGCATAATTTAGTCACTGCTTTTATTTCTACTTGTCAACTGCTGTTTTATTTTCTTTCTGTATTTGTCACTCAGCTTCTTTCAGATAGATAAGTCATAGATAGCACTGTTATCCCAAATCTGGGTTCTTCACCCGGTGTGCAAGAGCCGATCCACACACCCAGTCCAGATACTTGCTCATTGCATGTCTGCACAGAGGTGGGTGCTGGGTGGGCGATCCACAAAGCCAGCACACCTCTTAACGCAGAGCAGAATCTTTTTGCACACTTTGCCCAATGACAGTCACATTAATTCTTACTGGTTCTCACAAGCCTCACCTCTATTTAAAGGTAGTGTTCTTTTTTTCACTGTATGTGTTCTGTGGGGAGGGGGCTTTGTTAGTAGGGGGCTCTCTTTGCTCGAGAGTGGAATTTTTAGTATACTAATTAGGACAGTTCACACACAGTTCAAGTAATCTTCTGTTTAGTCTCATTAACCTTTTGGATCTCCTTGAGCTCATCTTGTTGGGCCCCAGCCTGAGGTATTTATGGTGTGGGGTCCTTCCCCCAAGGCCCTGTTTTGTTAACTGTAAGGATCTAACTAACATCCTCTGTTTTTCAAAATCTTTCTTGTTTTTCACTATAGATATTTACATTGTTTATCCTCTCTTTTTTTTAATTAAAAAAATAATTATCATATCAGCAGTAGAACTGTTTTTGCGTGTATCATACTGGGGAAATATATAACTGTTACAGATGTTCTGTTCAGGTTCGTTCAGATGCTGTCCTTGTGCAACAGTCTATTGCCAGCAGGCATTTTCCTTCATCTGATGCCAAGGTGGCACATTAGATGAAACATTATTCATGGCATTTGTTTTACTATTGGATTATGTTTTGTATTCATGTCAAAGGGACACGGGAGAATAGTAGGCTTTACCAGGAGTTTTCAGAAAACAGATATTGTCTTCATTTCACATTTGTACCTGAATACAAACCAGATATAAAAAATAAAGAAAATATGAGCAAGAAGGCGCACTGCATGATGCATGTAAAGGTATACTGGACAAAATCCTAGAAAATACAGCATAGTGTACCCTGGGGAGCGTTTCATTGCTAGGAGAGGAACAGCCTGGAAAATTTATTAGATTTTATCCAGCCCTAAGATCTATGACTCAGAAGGGCTTATTGCTCTTTAAAACTTACTACCTGGCTAAGGGACTACTGTGGTAGTGCAGGTACTGTACTGCTACCAAGCCAGTCCTTGGCGATGCTTTCTACCTACGCTGAGCCCAGAGCAGGGCTGTGGGGGGCTCCCACAGACCACCCATGGAAAAATGGCTGGGATAGTAACAGCTGTTCATGTATAAACATTATATATTAACATGTACAGGAATGTTGGAATTGGACACCCAAAATGTTCTGGATGGCATTTACCCCAAATCGATAATGCTATAGAGGAAGGTGATGATAATCATCACACGGATTAAGCAGTTCCCAGGGGGTTACCAAGAAAATTTGAAACAAAAGAGCAGGCTTGGAAAGCAGCATCAAAGTGTGAAGATCTGTACGGGCAGGAGAGACACCATGGGGGGGATGTGGGGGACTGGGGAGCTGTGACAGGGTAGGCACAGAGGTCGGTGAGTGACCCTGGAGGGGTGTGTGTGGATGTACCTGTACTAGAACCATTCCAGGTTAGTTATAAAAGCACATTCAAAGACTTGTATATGTTTGTTAACATTTGTGATTCATATTTCGTGTCTATCTGTTACATCATTGATACTGATCCTGAATCTGTGGTTCACTGCTGGCTATTTGTGTGTCATTGATAAATCAATAAAACACTTTGATCTTGATTTCTTTTAAACTACATGAATGGAGCATTTTTTCTCTGCAGCAAGGACCCAACAGGAGCATGACATGGTTCCCTGAAATGCTGGGTCTGTGTTGAGTGTTAGATCAGGAGAGGTCCCTCAAATTATTGCAGGAAGCTGGAGGTTTCCTTCAGCAGAATCTTACAAATGCACTGTGTTCTTCTGTGGGTAATATTAAAATCAAGCACCGTCACAGAGCAAAATTTGTCAGCAGCTTGCTGTCTAGTGCCATGCTCAAACCTTCTTTACTTGGCCCAATTAAGAAGACAGCCTGGCCTCAATAAATACAATGCTCTGAAGTATTATTCTAATGTGCTTGTTAAACCACTGGTTTTTTCTAATTTACACTTTCATTTTGCAGTCATTTTCAAATAATATTGGTTAATGCTTTAATGAATCTCTTTCCTTGCTGTCTATACTAAACATTCATTTAAATATACAATAGTTCTACAGCATCTTCACAATGGTTGTGTTCTTATTGCAATTTAATGTTACAGGCTGTTAACCAAAAGAGCTGATGCCAAAATAATGGCAATATCCAGTTAAAAAGTTCCAACCAAAACCATTACTGTATCTTATGCTTATTCCACAAGTAACCAGAGCCTCTTCTGCTCAAAAATCAATGCCATAAACTCTATATCAGTAGTATATTTATGCTAAGCAAACTATTGAAACCTAAGTTTTTTCTGCCTGCACTTCTGCAAGGCTATATACTCAGTAGGTTAATATAACTCAACCTTTTCCATATTCTCTCGTATCCTCAGTGATAAGGATATCACTGGCTCCTCACCAAAACAACCTTTTTTCAGTAGAAAGTGGTAGGTATTCAGTACATAAGCCCATATTAAGCTATTTAAATTACAAATTCAAATCATCTGACTAGCAAGAATTCATTTAGCATCAAACAGTATAACAATGTATGTGTAGCTGCAGTCTAGACCTCTGCTCTGGAGCAGTGCATCCCCACTGGCCATAATAAAATATAATTATAAATAATCACCTGGTTTGTTTTTATTCACTTCCAGTGAAGGACATTTTATAATTTTTTCATATTCAGTTCTGTACTTTAAAACTTCTCTCAATATTTAGCCTAACTAATTTTTACAGAAACATAAGTTGTTCTTTTCCAGTGTCCATATTTTTTAACATCTCTTTCTCATGGAGGAGTTAACATCTTTCCTCAGTCTTCCTTATTAAGGAAGAACAAATTCTTTCAACAAATCTTGAATTTTCTTATCATACTTCTCAGTATCTTCTGGATTCTTTCGATGTTATGTTTATCTTTCTCCAAGCATGTTTCTCAAAAAATATACATCAGAATTGTATAACTCTTCATCAGTCCAGAACCATATATATCTTGAATACCCAACTCTCCCTAAGACATCCTAGAATATTCCCTTTCATTTTTACAAGAATATCACATTTCTGGGTCAGACTGCAACACCCAAATCCACTTTTGCAATATTGTTGCTTAGTCAGTTTGTCTCAACTTTCTAATTCATCTCCCCTTTTAATCACTGGGTTTTAATCACTGCAGGCAGAGGCAGAACTTCAATTCAGGGTCTTTTTTTCTTGGCTTGTGCTTTAATTGCCAAGTTACTTCTAAAAGTGAGCTGGCTGTGTAGTCAACCGGCTTGCAGATATGTTATTAATAGAAGGCCAGTCTGTTATTTAACTCGAAATTTAGACAAAATACATTAATATCTACAGTGAAGAACCAGAAAGAGTTTGAAAGGCAGAGGATGTTGGTGGAACATGGCCTTGGGAGGAGGGATAGACACCATAAAAACCTCAAGCTGGGGCACAACGAGATAAGCTCAAGGAGAACCAAAATATTAATGAGACTAAACTTGAAATTACTGGAACTATGTGTGAACTATCCTAATTAGTGTACTTTAAGTTCCACTCTCAAGCAAAGAGATCCCCCTGCTAACAAAGCCCCCTCCCCACAGAACATGTGCAGCGAAAAAAAAAATATCTCTGTACTTTTAAATAGAGATGAAGCTTGTAAGAACCAGTAAGAATTACATGTGACCAACTTTAAAATGTAAGGAATTGTTCAAAGTGTATAAAAAGGTAAGAGGTGCACCAGCTCTGGGGTTTACCACCCAGTGCCCGCCCCTGCGCAGAAAGGAGTAAGTGCCAGCACGGCTCTGTGTGTGAGACTGGGTTTTTGCACACAGGGTAACACACTCCAGTTGTGAGACAACAGCAGCTCTCCAGTCTACGTTTAGAAGTAAGGCAGCAGTAGCAACGTGGTCTAAAGAAAACCAAGTCGATAGAATTTTGGGTAATAAAGGTGGATGAATTCATAGATCTTGAATCCCCACAGTGACTGATACCCACCTCTTCAGCACCATTAAGATTGGCACATTTCAGTGAAAAACTGAAGTCAGATTGTTAGAAGCCTATTGGAACTAATGAAAAAAAAAACAAAAAAAAAAGTGCACATAGCACTTCAGGCAGTGCTGTCTTTGAAAGGTAGGTGAGATGAACATTTTTTTGGAATGTTGTACTGAGGTTTGCTTATTTCTGTTTAAGAGCTCCTTTAACACCTTAAAATTTTCACTGAGCCCAGCCTGAAGTTATGGAGGCTCACCTATAAAGGAAAAATATAAATTATCTAAAGGGGTCTCTCGCTGAACTGAATGGAAAGAACAATTCGTTATTATATGTGAAACTCCTGCCATTAAGCCCAGACCTGTCAATCCAGGAAGATCAGGAGGAGCCTCACAGAAAGGGATGGTGAGTTTGCACCATCCATTAACACCTCTTAAAATCAATGACAGAATTCTTAAGCAACAGCAGTCTCAAGGCATGATCTAAGCTTGTGCTATTTCTCTTGGAATATTTTTATTCATAAATCATTTTAAGATTTGATTCATGCTGAAGAGCTGGATAATTATTTAATGCATGAAGTTCATAATCATCTATATCTACCCTGCTCCAGCGGTTATATTAATCAGAGAATAACTGTTGTGCAGCAGCTCAAATGACTCAGAAAATTGCATAAGCAGGAGTTTACTTTTTCTTTTCTCTCCTAAATGCTGGATAACAATTACTGTTTAGTACATGAACAGGGCTGTACAGCAGGTAACACAACCTTAAACACTTTGAGAATCACTTCTAATCAGCTTTTCCTTAATTTTACCTGCTGTGTGGAAAACTCCAGTAAAACTGTAGAAAATTTGTGCCAATTTGCTAAATCACAAGCTAGCTTTTACACGGAGGGAACGGTCAGAATCAAGGGCACAAATTTTAAAGATATGGAAAATGGAAGCAAATGTGACATGCTTGGCTGACTGCAATTGTTAGATTAGATCCTTATAATAAATATATTGTTCATTACACATTATCAAATTACTAAAACACACTTGGTCTGCGCCTGGTATTTCACAGTGCTGTGAAGTTTAAATATCCTAACTGCATAAGCATTTTAAATATTAAAGTTACCCTTGTGGTTCCCCACTGCATTGCAGCTGGCACACTGATGGTACCCTCATCACTAGAAAAGCAAGAACCGAACCTGGAAAGGCAGAACTCAAAATGGGGAGCCATTGGAACAAACAGGTGATACTGTTCATAATTTGAAGGTAAGCATAATCAGCCTTCAACAAATATTCTCAAACATGTATGGATTTACCAGTTCTTTAAAAGAGAAACAGCTGGTTAGTCAAGGTTACTCTACATCATTAAAACAGCAATGCCTACTGGCAAACCCTTCCTTTAAATTGTACCTACTTGATGGTACTACTGTTCTTTAGATGCCCATCACAGCAAAAGCTGCAATACAGCGTGGAACTTCTCAAAAACCTTAAACCTACATTAAGTAGATGAGCTTGCAAAGTGCAAATCTAATCTTGCAAGTCTTCATTTGTGTGCAATAGCAGGATAGTTTGGAAATGCCGTCTGCCATCGTTTCCAGGGGTTTGGGGAATATTCTTTGCAGCCATAGACAGAATTCTGCTGACTTGAGACAGCTGACAGGGAAAAACAGCGCTTCAGATGGTGCCCTCATTAAATATTTAGCAGAACTATAGTACAATTTCCCATGCAGTTACATATTGACTAAACTTGCTCAAATCATCTGTTAAGATGCTGCAGACCAACTATACCCTAGGTTTGTCTCTGCTCACTTTTCCAATCAGTCAGTAAAAGCACAGCAACATGAGGAACAAGTCAGATTATCTTCTTATAGCACCAATTTCTTGTACTAGAATTAAACACCAAGTTCCAGGCCCCACCTCCCAGAGGTGTGCCACAGCACACAGACCAGGCACTGAAGGACCCTTCGTTGCCAATAATCCTCCAGGCACTTCTGGAAAGGCAGGCAGAAAGTTTGCATGTTTAACACTTCCATATTTCTCTGGAGCTTAGCCATTCAAGACACGCCATAACAGCAATCAAACATCAGTCAAATCTACCTATGTATACCTGAGTTGGTCACTGAAGTTGCTTTCACAGTTAAAGAAGTGAGAACGACACCAGCAGGTATGACTCATCCATGACGAATTGCTCTCTAAAAGTGCTTTTTTCCCCCCCACTGCCTGCAAAGTAGATTGGGAAAATGCATTTAGACGCAACCATCTGAACTTAGGTTCATCAGAAGTTAGTTGAGATGAAACACACGCTGCACGTTTTCTTCTCCTCCAGCCAACAGCCCTGTTCTGTGGATCAACGGCCCGATGGGCAAGGCCTCTTATTTGAGATGAGAACCAGCACCACTTTGCAGCCTTGTCCTCAGCATGCTTTGCGTTGGCTGCTATAGCTCGTGCAGAAGCTGTAGCCATCAGGCTGTAGGCTCCGGCAGACGTGGCTTTGCTCCTCCTGTTGAAGCTGCCCAGTTAGGCAGACAGGAGTGCAAGAAACATCAGCCTAAAGGGAAGCAGGATTTAGCGTACTGCTCAGGCACTCCAGAGCAAAGGGCAAGAAACGTGAATTTAATCTACTGATTAGGTACTCATCAGAGAGAAATCTTAGGTTCTGCCCCCTCCTCCCTTGATTATTAATATTTTAATACTATTTTCTAAATAAAAACATTTAAGCAGCTCAGGAAGCAGCATATAGCCAGTGCCTATAATGTTGTATAGGTCTCAGCTCACTTCCACGCAGCTTGCAGATCAGCTAAATGAGTTCCACTGTTCATAGCAGTGATTTTCACTATAATTATGCTAAGGTTTTATAGTAATCATACTGCAGCAAAACAAACTTCTAAAAATACCCTTGTGATTTTTTACAAGTTCAGCCAGATTTTTTCAAGGCATCGAGTATTTATTGTCTCTTCAAAATATATTCAGATTCATTTAACATAGCCAATTATGAGCTGCCTGAGGGGTTTACATAAACGCTTCATCGACCCCTCTGAAGTCAGTCCCATTAAACATGAATGAGTCCAAGCTGGACTTGTTATGTTGCTAGTTTCTGAACTTTCCCAGTGGGCGCTTAAAAAAATATGCAGCTCTTATACATTAAGAAGTGTCTTTCTTTGTGAGGGTCTGGTTTTTGGTTGTCTTTTTTCCCTTTTTTTTTTTTTTTTTTTTTTTCCTTAAGCAGAAAGCCCAACCAGAATTTACTGAAATCTCCAGTTTATTTTGCATTTTCTATTTCAGCAGTGCGAAAAGCCTGCTCAAGGAAAAGACAGGAGTCAAAGTGCCTTTGGTAGCCACTAGAAGTACAATGCAAATAAAGAATGCCGGCAACAAGCAATCCTCCGAGAGTTTGAAAAGTGTCTTGAAGAAAAGAAAACAATGTTCCAGCTCAACTTCCTATTAAAATATGCCTATTGCAATTTGAGCATTACTCAGTTACATCTGCAAATCTCATGCGACTTCTTCCACATAGCAGCATGGAAAACAGCAAGTAGGATTCCAGTATATTACAGCACATGAGCATGTGCTTATATCTGCCTCTAGACAACAACAGGCTCATAAAAAAAAATAATCTTTTTTTAAGAGCCTTTGTAAATCAAAAGATGAACTCTTTAAGTAAAACCTGACTCTTAAGGAATATTTACACAAAGTACAATCTTCACTGCTCTACAGAAAGAGCAGGAATTTAATGTTCCTCCTGTATTTGCTTTAATTTACGATAAGCCGTAGGGATTTTACCTACTGTTATTTTACTACATTAATAAATGACAACTGACATCAAGTATCTAGTGTTTTCCTAGTGAGATTTCATAGTAATAGGCAATGAATTCAAAAGCCACTTGGAAAATGAAAAGCCAAACCTAACAAGGAAAAGGTTGCAAAACAAAGAAGAAAAATGTTAGCTATTGGTTTTTCATTCTCATTGCTCTTGCCATTTTATTAGGAGTTTAAATATGTGTTATTTTTCGGAAAAAAAAAAAAAGTCCTTAGATTCCTATGAGATATATATATACTTAAATCCTTGAAATTGTTTTATTTAAAATGCCTATTTTAGTATTTATCAAGCCAAAAGCCTTAAAGTGAAATGCTTTAACAAAAGGATTACTCTACTATCAGTAGCTGTAAATTGCAGAGCATTTCATGATATTGCACCTATAGAAGAGCAAAGAAAATGTATTACAAATTATTTATTTATTTTGTTCTTAGTGTTGTAGCTCCCACATTTTCACATCTCTGTCACCATTCAACAAGCTGTCTCAAAAAATCCTAAAAGACTTTGGCAACGAGCCATATTTCGTACATGCTTAATTGAAGATCTCGGCCTAATCATTTGCTAAGCCATACATATGCATTTTAAGTAAAGTGTAAGTAACTGGTACTGTTATTAACTACAGAACAAATGCAAATGGATTACATAATGTATTTCTGTAATGCATGTATTTTGAGCCAATAAAATGACCTTTGAAAATTACTGAGATGTGTGAAAATGCCATTTACTGTAATAGGAATCAGCAAAAGAAGATGAACTGTAGGTAAGGCTTAACACTTCTTAAATTTTCAAAATCCAGACAACATTCAAAGGTTGTACTGTGAATATTTAATCACCTTCCGGAAATACATGCATTACACATGCATCATGCAGAAGTATTAAGCTTTATTGCCTTCACATTTAAAGCAACATGGTTTTCCATTTTAACACTTTCTTATTAATACTATATCATTTTCTAATCAGAAACAGAAGTAAATGCATGGTATTAGAAAATATTTGAGAAATTATAATTTATTAACACTACCTGAATACAAGCAGAGCTTTTGACAAGATATAAAATGTAAAAGGTAAAAAGTCACTGACTCGAGTACCTTATAGTTTAAATAACAGTGCAAAAATAAGTGACATATTTGGAGACTGAGGCCATTTTGTGATAGAGGTTCCACAAAACTGTAAAATTAAAATTCATCTTTCATTTGAATTATAGATTTAAGATGTTGGAAAAAATAGCATGCCCTCTTGTCAAATTTCCACTTCTTTTCAGAATGTGATGAATTTTCCAAGGGTGAAGTTTTACAGCTAAGGTTTTTTACCAGTGGAGTTGTTGCTAATTGGGTTATTGATGAAATTTATTACTCAAGTCATTTTTTCTTTCTACAAATGATTGCAAGAATAAAATAGAAGGGATTGTTCCAATCTCACTTAAAACTAATGATGAAATCTTGTGCAGTAGATTTTAGTTACAATTGCTGCTGTTTGGGTTTTTTAGTTGTTATGACTGTATAGCCCACTAGAAGGACAAAGATAAGGGCTCAAACAAACCTTAAATAGTACTAATGTGAAAATATTCAGCCAGTCATGTCCAGAACTTAACAGGCAGTTGGAAGCTAAGATGCATAGGAAGAAGTATCAAATTAAAAGGCACAGAGTTACTGTGATTTGGGGACTGGCCTTCCACATAACCTTGGGCTCACCACCACGATCCTTTCTACAAAGGTATTCACTGCAAGTGGACAGTCTCAAAAGTAAGCTTGGGCTGGTATCTGACAGTGGTCATTGTGAAGCATCAATGCTCCAGATGTTTTGCATTGGTCCAGAGTAGCAGTGAATTATATTTTGAGTTAAAATGAAATGTTTTCAGGTTTGTATTATGTATGTCCTTAGTATGTACTTTTTATCTACTGAGGGGTTTTTTTAGTAGTGAGTAAAGATAAGGGATTGCACTTAGAAAAATGTCTTTAAAATTGAAAGGATAAAGCAGAAATTGAGAAGTGGAATCATTAAAGACACCTTGCATTGTCCCCAAAATAAGCACCTCCAAAGTCACCAGGTAGAATCTTCAGACTCTAGCTTAATGAAATCTAAACTTTTCTTATCTACAGAAGGTAAATGAGCAGAAATGTACAGGATTGAGACTGAAGGCAACCAGCTTATATTTGCTTTCTCATTATATGATGACTGCAAGAATTGTCAAGGAATGCTAAGCAATTTTAAAAGAACAACTTCACTGGAGGACTACAGATAGCAGTGTTTTTAACTGTAGGAACAGGACTTTATGTAGTCTCTGCAGTGAAAAGTCAAGATTTATTCCTGCTTATGGCTGCCTTAGAAATTAACCAGGCTCTGAATTTCACCAGCCTATCACTTAGGGCCAAAAGGGAGCATTTTGATCATCTGCTTTACCTTCTAAGGAGCTGTGTTGACATTTTTCCATTATTTTAATATGCTTTCATATCTTGGTGTGCTGAGTTTCTGTTTCATAGATTTTAAAGCTAGAAAGGACCATTTTAATATTTTTTTCTGACTCCCTTCATAACACAGGCCGTTATTTTTACTAAGTGATTCCCAAATTAAGCACATGATTTCTGGTTGAGCTAGAGAATATCCTCTGGAACATAATTAAGTTTTGATTTCAACTGCTAACGATTTCACTATTATTCTTAGGAAAATGCCCTCATTTTTATCCCGACACCCATCGTTTCTAATTGCAGCTTGTTTTCAGTTTTCAACCACTATGTTCCATCCTTGTCCGTTCCTTACGTTATGTTATGTTATGTTATATGTTATATTATGTCTTTTTTATCTACTTAAGAGCCCCGAGGAAAGGCTGAGATGGTTTATTTTTTAATATTTTATTAGGTATTCATTTATCAGGATTCAGTCTCTTAATCTTTTTACCACTAGCATTCTTTGTGCTAAACCCATTGATGGCAATTCTTTATTCTCTCCATCAGTGCCACTTTCTCGCCCTTGAAAACACTTTCAGATGTTTTTTTTTTCTTTTAAAATTATTTTGGATCACATTAGCATCTCTCTCAAAAAAAGTACATCCAGAAAAGAGACAAAAAGTTCTTTTAGTCTAATAATATAACATTTTGCAGAGATTCTTTGCGCATACTCACCTTTCACACACATTCCTAAAACTATTCATACTTAGTTCAACATACATGAAAGAACAGTCCGGTTTTCGTTGTTTAACCCTGGCCGATAACCAAGCCCAACGCAGCTGCTTGCTAACTCCTCCTCTCCCAGAGGACTGGGGAGTAGAATCAGAAAGGAATGTAAAACTCAACGGTTGAGATAAGAACAATTTAATAGGTAAAGCAAAAGCCATGCAAGCAAGCAAAGGAAAACAAGGAATTCATTCATCACTTCCCATGGGCAGGCAGGTGCTCAGCCATCCCCAGGAGAGCAGGGATCCAACACGAATAACTCAGGAAGACAAACGTCATAATGCCAGATGGGATGTCCCCACCTTCCTTCTTCCCCCAACTTACATACTCAGCACGACGTCATAAGGTACGGAATACCCCTTTGGCTAGTTGGGGTCAGCTGTCCTGGCTGTGCCCCCTCCCAATGTCCTGTGCCCCTCCAGCCCTCTCGCTGGCAGGGCCCAAGGAACTGAAAGTCCTTGACTTGGTGCAAACATCACCCAGCAACAACCAAAACCATCAGTGTGTTGTCAACAATGTTCTTACATCAGAGCCAAAACATAGTGCTGTACTAGCTACTAAGAAGAAAATTAACTCTATCCCAGCTGAAACCAGGACACTGGGCCAACAGTTTTTCAGAGCAATTAAAGCCAACAGAGTGACCCCAGAACAACAGAAAAAATAAAACATATTAGCAACCTGCAGAGCAGGGTCTTTAATCTTTTGAACACCATGATGTTATTAGTAATAGTTGTTATCATTCAAAACCAAAGAAAAATGCATAACACTTCTTCACAGTCAGGATGAAATGAGCAGATGACAAAGAACCTGATTTGATCAGTATGTCTATAACACTACATACACTTCAATCCAAAAGGTGTTTTTTATTGGAAAGTTTTGTTGCAATATCTGTAACTTTGGAGATTATTTTTTGTCATCACAACTGTGTTATAAAAACTTGCACTACAGTACAATATTACCCACCTATATAAACCTTTTTACATATATGAAACTGTATTTATGTTTGGAGATCTTTTCTATTTTAGAAATGGTAAAACAGGCAGATCTCTGCTATGGCAGACTAAGCTTAAGAGACACTGAAAAACCAACACAGTAGGCTGGTGAGTATAGTCCCATGACCACAACAGCATCAGAGAGAAAAATAAAAACTATACAAAGAAATACAGATTCTAGAAATGCTGCTAAATCAGCCAGAATAATGCATATTGTAAATGCCTTTTCTTGAGCTACATGGAAATGTGAAATTCTTTGAAAGCAATACTGTGTGTAAAGACAGAAACAAGAGAACTAGCAAATTGAATTCCTTAATCAATGGAGCTCTAAAGAGTTCTTCATTACTGTGCTGTTTGGACATAGCATGATAGATATTTAAAGTGTAGTTAGGATGGTGTAAGCAACAGACCTTGTACTGACCTACTGAACAAAGGCAATGTCACTGAGAATTCATAAGTGTTCAAAATATCTTATTATTATCAGAGTAAATCTGGACATCAAAGTTTAAATCTAAAAGGAAATAAATGATTCATATACCAAAATCACTAGAAACAATGCCGAGCAGCAATCACAGGACAATAAAAAAGACCACCTAACAATAACACAGTATAGTGCCCCATGGCCGAATATAAATAAATGCTGAATGTTCTTTAAACCAATGAAGACCCAAAATTGGTGTCTACCCTACTACCAGAGTTACAAATTATGTAACTAACTTACACTAATGCTAACTTACTCTTTATTTTTTTTATAGTATGGTGATTGACGTGTTAGCCTGGTGAGTTCTGGAACTGATCTTCACACCAGAGTCCTAATGCTGATTTAGAGGGCATTCTCAGTCTTGTAAATGCTGGAAGGAAACAAACCTGAACCTTACTTAGGGCAGTGTCACACTGAAAAAGAAAGAAGGGCAGCTCAGTGGAAGGGGATGAGACCTCACATTTTGATTTCCACTCTTAGGAATGTCTCTCTTTCTTTTCCAGTCATATTCTCCCATAAATATGCATGTGTGCTATAGGGCGAGGACTGAACCATTGCTGCCTTCTTCATTCTGTGCAGGTGAGACCTGTGCTTCCAGCTCTCTGCTTGCTCCAACAGGAGGAACCTGGACTCTTCTCTCTGTCATCCCTCAAAGCATCCTGTAATTTTGGTGTGGTTAGTGGGGTCAAGCCCTCTTAAGATGAGGAGGACCTAGATGAACATAGATAGACTTTGGGGATACTTTTGGCATCATTGTGTGCTGGAAAGAACAATGACTTTTCTCCATTAGGCATCTAACCACAGCAGAAGGCTAGGCAGCCTGAACTCCACACAAAGTATCCTTTGGTTTTCCTCTCAATTCCCCATACAGACAACAGAGAGAGGTGAGGTATAGCTTGGTTCCCATGGTGCCCTCCAGAAGCCTTCAGAGGTTCCTTCTTACTTCTGTTGTCTGCAACACAATATGCTAGGTCTACTGCAGCCATAGGTGCGAGCACAGTACCATTATTTCATCGCAAATAACATTTGGATGGATTTTAACGACAATTGCCAGTCTTTTGGTAAGATAAATACTACATGCTCAAAACAGCAAACTAAGTGATCAAGCAGCCTGTCTGTGTGTTTGAGCATAGTGGCACTGAGAGCATGAAACACCATGCCCTGCCATTACAGCACGTAATGCCATACCACACCTGGAGACCACAGTGACTGCTGGATAAGACGGAAGCTTTTTTTCAAGCAAATTGTGGTCACTGGTGTTACTGTGGAAATGATGTTATATAGTAAAATTAACAAAAAATACTTGCTCTGAACAAAAAGCCCACTAAAAAAGTAGTTTTGTTAGTAAAGGTTAAACAGGCTTCTCACTGGCAGCTGTGGAGATTACCAGCTCAGTGCATGGCTATATTTTCAAGCAGTTAGGCAATAATTCTGGGATATTTCAGTATATTGAACTAGCTGAATTCTCTGTGCATTCTAGGGGAATAATTACTCATTTCAGATGATAGGAGATTTTTTAAAAACTGAGTTTTGTCTGCAGGAATAGAAGGGTTTTATTTCTCCAGTTATGAAATGTTATAGTCGTACTTTGCATTAGAAATGGGGATTTTATTCCCAATGAGCTTGACAGGATTCTTCTGTTTGCAGATTCCCTGATCTACTTGCAATACTCATTATCATTTTTTCTTAGTATTGAAAATATGTTTAACAGTGTTTTGCATACACCAGCCAAAGAAGGGTAATTATTTATCAGCCAATGTATTCTAAATAGTTTCATTTATGCTATGACACAGAACATTTGCAATCTAACAATTATTATGCATTGTTGTAAGGCATAACTATAATTTCTCCTGTGTTTAAAATATTGCTTTCATCCCTAATAAATGTGAAATTAAAAATAAAAACATTATTAGAATAAGATGCCTATCTTTTCATGGAACCAAATCAAATTTCCTCTAACTAAAGCAGTTATTATATCAACTATTGCCTTGCATCTGCCATTCATCTACGTGCAGCCTAACTGGCAATGCAACTTGTACGTTCATTGCAAAGGCTACATTTGTGACAGCTGTGCTGTGATTTGGAAAATTTACAATAATATGGACACATACATCACAATAGGCAAGGCACGGATAACATGGTCACTGGGGAAATCTGGTTGATGGGGTCTTCCTTTCCTGAACTGCCTCAACTTTGATCTACTAAGTGTTTTATTAACCTCCCACAAATTCCACAAACCTCAGTTTCCTACAAGGTGTTTGAGAATGAGCTAAGATTTCATGGGGTGTTTGGTGGTTTTGGGGTTTTTTTATTATTATTTTGGGTTGGGTTTTTTCATTTTTATCCTTTTATTAATGCATTTACTCACAGGTTCCACAGGGATCTGCATTCTTATCCAATGTATGTTCAAGACACTGTGTTATATAGTCAAATACAGGTGATGATCCCTGTTATGATAAAATTCATTGAAGACAATACAGCTACTGGTTTCCATGTTTCCTTTATTGGGAGCTAGTCTTGTATAGTAAAAGCAACAAAATTTAATTTAGTAATTGTAAGAAAGGCATTGAATCAACACTTAGATAAAAACAAGTCATGTATTACAATAAAAGCATTGCAAACTCATTTAAGCTTACCTGCATATTGATTTTCATTGTAAGCTGTAAAAAGCCATAAAAGCAAGTTACTAAATGATGAAAGAAGTAAGTGGACAAGAACATGTCTGGGCATACAGTTGATTAGGAACATTATCCATGAATGCATAAAAAAAAATAAAAGAACAAAAGGGAAATATATAATACCTTTCTTCAAATGAAAACTTAAAACAGATCCCCAGAATGCTCTTTTAAGAGTAATGAAGACATATTCTTTTAAATATATGGCACCAAACTGAAAGGTTTTTTTTTCCCTTTCTGTAAAAGATAAAATAAAAGATGCATAACAATTTATGACCCTTATTGAATCATATTCATTGTGTGATACGCTGGTATGATACCTGGAGTGCTGGTGAAAACGAGACATTCTCTACTGTTTATTTACAAAGAAAGGTCAGTGAAAATTATTCTTTTTCCTTATTTACTAATGACAGAAGAAGCTGTATGCTTTTTAATGCACAGATCCATTGTACAAAAAATAGATGCTATCACAGTATTCTTGTTAAATAACAAGAAAATAAATAACTGCATGAGACCATGACAGAACGTGTACTCTGCTGTAAGTCAATATCCATTTGTTTTTTCTAGTATATTTTTCATTTCTTTGTTAATATTTTTGCTAGCACTGTAGTAAAGAGCAATTTGTTATGTGCTATACTATTTCCTTTTTATTATTTGGAATCATAATTCATTTACATCACTCAGAAACATTACCCAGCGAGCCTGTAGCAACCATCTTTCTGTAAATTAAAACACTTCAACTCTGTGCTCACTAGAAGGAATAAAACTTTATAACTGTGCCTTGAACTTTGATGACCACAAGTCCATGTTTCCAGATTAATAATTCCTATTTAAATTGTCCATATCTGAGCACCTGATTAGGTAAATGTTAAAAATCAGTGGAGGAGGAAGTAATAAAGGAATCTCAGATCTTCTTAATTAAAAAAGTGGTTACTTTTCAAAAATAGAAAGAATGGTTTGCTGACTTGAATGTTAGAATATAAATTTTGAAATGAAGAAAAGTGGCTGATATTGGTCAAGGATAAACAAAGTTCTATTCTTTTGTCCCTCTCATTCTATATGGCATGTAGAACAGAAGACTTTGGGGATTTCAGACCTGATAAGCAGCCTGGCTCATAAATCAGACTATTTCTCTTTGTTAACAAAAAAATTATTGCGAATTACCAATGTGTAGTTTACTATTTGCAAATCCATATTGCAAAGTCATTAAAAAAAAAAAAAAAGCTGAATAATTTGGTTGCGGGGTATCAAGTTTGCATATACTTTGCATATTAAAAATCAAAACAGCCAAAAAAAAATTGTTTAGTCACTTGGTAATTGAGTACCACTTAGTAGTTCAATGTTTTCCTCCAAATTTTGCCATGAAAAGAATATCCAAATAGCATGTTATCAGCTAGCTCAGTTTAGGGCTCCCCACCAAAATTCAGCAGTTAACTCTTGGTGTGAGGCTCTCTGCTGGACTGTCTCCGCATCTCTTTTGTGCTGGGCTGCCCAGAACTGGGCACAGTACTTCAGGTATAGCCTCATCAGTGCTGAGCAGAGGGGAAGGATCACCTCTCTCAGCCAAAAGGGCAACACTCCTCTTCATGCTGCCCAGGATACTATTCCCCCTCTTTGCTGCAAGGACCCAGGCCCTCTGCTGACTCATATTCAATTTGTGTTCACGAGGACCCTCAGGTGCTTTTCCACCAAGCTGCTTTCCAGCTAGTCAGCCTCCAGCATGTACTGGTACATCAGCTTGCTCCTCTGCAGCTTCAGGACTTTGCACTTCCCCTTGCTGAAAGTCACAGGATTCCTGTCAAACATTTTGTCCAGCCTGTTGAGGACCCTCTGGATGACATCACTGCCCTCTTGTGCATCAGCAGCTCCTCCCAGTTTTGTGCCATCTGCAAACTTGCTGAGGGTACACTGCCCCTTCATCCAGGTCATTAATGAAAATGTTGAAAAGGGTCAGAAGCACTATTAACTCCTGCAGTACACCACCAGCTACTGTCCTCCAACTAGACAATGTGACACTGACCACCACCATCTGAGCCACTCAGTTTTCAGTCCACCTCACTGATTTCCTATATGAGAGAAGAGATGAAAGAGTGTCAAAAGCCTTACTGAGGTCAAGGCTCACAGTATTCAATTGTCTCCCCTTGTCTCTCAAGCCATTCAGTTCATTGCAGAATGTTAACAGGCTGGTTGAACATGACTTTGCCTTGGTGAAGCCATGATGACTGTTCCCAATCACCTTCTTTTATTTCATGTGCCTGGAAATTTTTCCTGGGATTAGCTGCTCCATCACCTTCCCAGGGATCAAGTTGAGGCTGTCTGGCCTGTAGTTCCTTGGGTTCTCCTTCTTGTCCTTCTTGAAGATAGGAGGGACATTTGCTCCCCTCTGCTCCTCAGGCACCACTCTCAGTCACCGTGATCATCCAAATATAATGAAAAGTGTCCTCACAATGCCATCAGCCAGCTCTCTCAGAACTGTGGGTGCCTCCCATCAGGGCCCATGGATTTATGTGTGTCCAGTTTGCTTAAGTATTCCCTGACCTGAAAATCTTCCACCAATGTTAAGTCTTCATTGATCTAGACTTTTCTCCCTGATCTCAGGGTTCTAGGTTTTGTGGAGGCCCGTCTTGCTAGTAAAAACTGAGGCAATTATTTACTGTTCAAGATGATGGTAGTATTTAAACGGTGGTTGAGAGCTGAGGGTTTGTTTTTTTTTTCCTGTCTTGTAAGAGAAGTATATTCATTTTGCTCATTCCAGCACTGTGAATAGTAGCTCTGGATTTTATCTGAGAAGCTGACAATACCTGTAACAGGCATCTGTTACAGTAGACATCCAGGCTGACTGTCCCAAAGGTGTTCTGTTGTCTGAAATAGAGCCAGGAAAATATTAAAATGTATTTTGGTGAACAAGAAATTCCATGTTTTCTGGAATTTGAAATTATCATGTATTTGCTGTCTCCTTCAGAAAATTTGGATGGCTTTCCATTATGTTTGCATGTTTCAGTCCGATAGTTTGGGGTGGTGGTCTTGGGTGGGTTTGTTTGTTTGTTTGTTTTTTCTTTTAAGCAGAGGATTTTTTAGCTTGTTACAAAGAGGCAGCAAAATAATATTAATTTCTTGGTTCAGAAAGCTGGGCCAGTCCTGATGGAGATTAAAACCTGCTTCCCTCATTTAGAATTTTAAAGGTTTTTGTTCACACTCTCTCCCAGCATTGTTCCGTCACCAAATACTCATTCCTGTTCTTGAAATCTATTCACTTCCATGATCCATCCATAAGAGTGAAAGAGCACTACAGCAGTGGGTGAATGATTTGTTCCCTTTCAGAAGAGAGGTCGTTCTCTGCAGAGCATAAATGGTTGTGTAGCCTCCTTTGGTGAAATACATCTCACACAGCTTTAGATATCTATAGACATCTACATCTGAGCCAGCTGAACAGATTCACTTTGTAATTTATAGGGGGAGATAGGTAGTTTACGTACATCATCTCTGACCCCTTTTAAAATACCTGCTTTAGGGTGAGGCACTAAAAGTACCTGCCTATCTCCAGTAACTATGAAGAAATCCATATGTGAAGAATCCAGTGTCTGTGGAACAGACCCTTTCACAAAGACGTTTTCCCAGTCTTTCAAGTTGCATCTGTTAGGCAGCAGGAAAAGTCTGTATCCTGGTACCCAGACACCAAGGGCCAAATCCCTCATATGCTCTGTGCTGCTCTGTGAATTACTGGACTGCTGATTACTCATGGCAGTTTCTGAGAATGAAGGACAAGAATCCAGTATTCTTGAGATGATCGAGCTAAATTGCAACAGGAGGCAATAGGCACAAACTGAAACACAGGAGAGTCCATCTGAACATCGGGAAATACTCGTATACTGTGAGGGTGACTGAGCACCGGTACAGGTTTCCCAGGGAGGCTGTGGCATCTCCACTCTTGGAGGTACTCAAAAGCACTTTGGACATGGTCCTGGACAACTTGCTTCAGGTGGCCCTGTTTCAGCAGGGGATTGGGCAAGATGACCTCCAGAGGTCCCTTCCAACCTCAACTGTTCTGTGATACTGTGATTATAGTAATCTCTATGGCAAAATACTTTGCTGCTGAGATAGTTTCACCACTCACTGTTGTGAAAGAAAAAAAAAAAATAATGAAGTGCATTGAGCCTACAAGACAAAAATATTTTATTATGACTATAACTGTTTATAAGAAAATTTGGATAGGTTTGAAGCAGGTTTCCTTTGAGGGCTTTACAGTCCAGTACATATTTTAGGATCAGAGAAGCTGGTGATCATCAATAGTTAGATTTTCCCCTTTTCCCCCGATTAAATAGGCTTTATTTCAGGTTCATTCTAGAAACCAATTAGCTGATGCATAGAACTAAAAATATAGACATATACATTAGTTCAAAGGTAGAGATTCCAACAAAAAATTCTAAAATTTGAACAGGAGAAAAAGGAGTGGTTTTTTTTTTCTTATGTAACATATGCCCAGACCTGAAATGGTGAGATTAGCAAACGTAGTGCTAAGGATTTATATTGGGAGACAAATTTATTCCCATAGCAATAAGCAAAGTACAGATTCCAATCCAGTTTAAAAATAGAAATAAAAGTAATGTGTTACTAGTAGAATCCTCTTTTCTAATTTCAAAGGCTGAGTAAAAATAGATGAAATAATTTCAAGGAA
Organism: Falco rusticolus; assembly: GCF_015220075.1. Taxonomy (NCBI): domain Eukaryota; kingdom Metazoa; phylum Chordata; class Aves; order Falconiformes; family Falconidae; genus Falco; species Falco rusticolus. Next base: position 2,497,808 of record NC_051191.1, on the reverse strand, counting down.
ATAGATTAGATGCATACAATATTTTAATCTTTTTTCTATTCAAGATTACCTGTCAGAGACTAAAATAATCCCATATACACAAATCTCAAACTATTAATATGTTATCAAAGTTTAATTGTTAATTAATTGTCTTTTTAGTTAGCTTTCCTTATAAGCAAATCCACATTAACATTAGTTGCTAAGGAGAAAAAGAAAATTGTTACATAGTAACTTACCACCTATTCATAACATTTCAGAATATGCTGTCTTTATGACATTTTCCCCACACCATGAGCCATATCTCTTGTACCTCTTGGTCATAGCTTGCTGTAAATCCACGGAAATTCAGGCAGTTCATGGCATTTATATCACAAATGGGGGAAAAAAAAGCTTTGAGATTTAATCTGATCATTATCACTTCACAAGAGGCTCTTACAGTAGATCAAGTCTGACATTAATATAGATTTGAAAGTTAATAAAGTTTCTTTAAGCAAAACTACTTTCATGATATATTTAACCTTTTGGGGAAACTGAATGCCTTTTCTCCCAGTATTTTCAGTGGTCTTTGTTGTGCATGAAAATAGTTATTGCCTTATTATTGTTTCCAAAATTTTAGATGGCAGCATTAAGTTTGACCCATGGGAGTCTCCCAAGATTACAAAAGAAATTCTCATCCACTGCATTTAGTTACAATTAGCTCCTTCATCTTCATTTCACTAACTTTAGCCTCCATATCAACATTATGTTGGTTCAGATTATAGCAGCATTAATAAATTAATTCCAAGAATTTCTTGTGCCTACACTTACTTCTGTAATGAGAGTCTTCGTATATCAAACTACATACTGGGTTTTACTGAAGAACTTCAACTTTTTAAAATAAATGTTTTCATGAAATAAAAATTTGTATAATATTTCTTTACTGTGCTATACAGTCATAGTATCACAAAAAAAAATTAGATTCAGTAGGAATGTCAAGACCCTCCTCAAGGCAAGGTCATCTGTAAGGGGCATTCCTGGCAGGTGCTTAAGGTGGGAATGGAACACCACAGCCTTCCTGGGCAAAGGAGTCCTGTGCTTTAATCTGCTGATCATTAGATTTTTTTTTCCCCTCTGTGTTTAAGTCCTCTTTCTTGCTGCATCTGAAAACACAGTCTGTCCTGCTCTCCTTATTCATAAGGAGTGTAGATATATTCTCTTAAACATTACTTAAAATACCTGAAAGGAAGTTACCATTTTCCTTCCAACTCTGCTGCAGTTTAAATAAATAATCCCATTTCTTTCAATCACTTCTCTTTGATCATTTTTTCTCTACTGTCGATCATTCTCTTTGTCTTCCACTATAATCTCTCCAATTGGTACACACTTTTCATCTAATGGAACATAAAAATATTGCCATTAAATCTTTGCCCCGTCTTCCCCTGTAGCTCCCAGATCTCTCTTTCCAAACCTATTCATGACCTGCTGTTCCCTTGCTGGTTTCATATTGCAGATTATTTCTGCCTAAGTGCTGTACCTTGCATTTCATCCAATTTTTAAGCCATTTCTCCAATTTGTCAAGATAATTTCAAACTTTATTCCTGCCTCCGTCCTTGTGATGTCTCTCAGTTTCATGACATCTGCAAATTTAATAAGCATATTTTCCATTTCAATTCAATTTCAGTTCAATTTCTTAATAAAAACATTGAACAGAACTGGACCCGTGACTGAACCCTGTATATTCCCACCTGATCCTTCTTTTGTTGTTCGGGGTTTTTTTTACCAGTGAAATGTTGCCAAGGGCTCCACAGGTACTGTTAGCAAAGCTGTCTAACATCCACCTGGTAGTTTTCATCTGGACTATGATTCCAGAGTTTGCCTATGAGAATGTCACAACAAACGATTCCACATGCCCTGTGAAAGTCTGTATACAACATCTACCGCTGTTCCCCTGCTCACAGTTCCTGCAGTGGTCATGGAAGGAAATTAAGCAGGTTTGACATGATGTATTCTTGACAAATCAGTTCTCTCTGTTATTTATCGCCTTGTTATCTTCCAGGTGATTAGAAATAAGTTTGATTATTTGTTGCCACGGTTTAACCCCGGCCTGCAACGAAGCCCCACGCAGCCACTCACTCGCTCCCCCTCTCGCAGAGGGATGGGGAGGAGAATTGGAAAGGAATATAAAACTCAGGGGTTGAGATAAGAACAATTTCATAGGTAAAGCTAAAGCTGCTCATGCAAGCAAAGGAAAACAAGGAATTCAGTTGCCACTTCTCATGGGCAGGCAGGTGCTCAGCCATCCCCAGGAGAGCAGGACTCTGTCATGCATAACGGTTAATCAGGAAGACAAACATCATAATGCCAGATGGGATGTCCCCACCTTCCTTTTTCTTTCCCCAGCTTATATACTCAGCACGACATCATAAGGTACGGAATACCCCTTTGGCTAGTTGGGGCCAGCTGTCCTGGCTGTGCCCCCTCCCAATGTCCTGTGCCCCTCCAGCCCTCTCGCTGGCAGGGCCCAAGGAACTGAAAGTCCTTGACTTGGTGCAACCATCACCCAGCAACAAGCAAAACCATCAGTGTGTTGTCAACAATGTTCTCACCCCAAACCCAAAACACAGCACTGTACCAGCTACTAAGAAGAAAACGAACTCTATCCCAGCTGAAACCAGGACATTTGGTCAAATTTCTTCCAGACGTTGAAATTAAGCTAGAAGTTCTATAACTTGGTTCCTTTTCTCTTTTTCATAGGGAGTCACAAAATTTGTTCTTCTTCAGGCCTTCTGACATTTTATCTCTGCTTCTCAGTTTCTCAGAAGTAACCCTCAAATGCAAAAAAGCAGCTGCCTTTTGGTACCTGTTAGCTGTGGCTGCACTTCATCTTCCACCTGTAATCACACCCAATGCAGTTTACCATTTTTATGGTAACCAGAAAAAGTTATTGCTGGTTACTATTACTATTACTAAAGTTAAAGTAACTGGTTACTGTTACTATTACTAAATTTATTAATTTAAATAATTACTATTATTAAAATTAATAAATATTACCTAAAGTTACTATTGGTAACCAGAGGTTACCATTCCATTTTATACTCTGCTTTTTGTCAGGGATACCCTGATATACTATCGCTTAGATTATGCCAGCCAAGCTGCTAAAGTGATTATTCTCTTGTATTTCTGTGATAATAAGCTGGGATAGCTCATTTTTTTCTTCAGTGAAACTCTTTAAGGGAGCCTGGCTCACTTGGACTAAAATGAGTTAGAAGGCACTCACATCGTGATGTGAAGGAGAAAGTGATTAGCAGCTGGGAACAGGATAGGGGTCATTACCTCTGCAGGCAACACAGCTGGAGAAGGAAGAAGGCATGTGTTCTGGCTTCGGTTTTCTTCTAGCTGAGAAAGTCTAGCATTTCAAGAGATATTAGCATTGAACACTGGACTTTTTCACAGTCTTATTTTCCAAAACTTCTTGTAGTCAGCTAATACACCCAGTTCTTTCTTTTCCCCTGCTGCTTCTATCTAATCAGCTATTGAAAGCAGAGGAAATTTCACAGCTTTGCCCTCTACTGAATAATGTTATTTTTTCTCATGTCTGCATCTCCTGTTCTTAAGATTATCAAGTTACTTCTATACGATTTCTTACATCTACTACATTGAATTATTTTTCTGAACATGATGCCATATGCAACTATCATTAACACATTGTTATGGCTTAATATGGATATTAATAAAAGCATTAAATACAAATTGACCCAAGTTAAGTCCTTAAGGAATTACACCATAATGGAAGGCCTGTAGTTTCCTTCAGCACAGTCCACCACAATCTCCCCTTTTGCTGTTGATTTACCCCTGTCACATTTTGTTTAGTAATCTATCTTCTCTTGCTTTACTCATAAATTATGAGTAAAGGACATATCTTCTAGAAATGGTACAGGGGATGTTTTTCTGGTGCACGTGTGAGACCCTGCAATGAGCCCCAAAAGATTGGAGGCCACGAGCCGAGGCAGAGCTATTTCTGTGACAACGGCGAAGACTGTAGAAGTTAGTTTTTAGTGACTCTCCCAACATGCTCATTTATCATTAGAACCTGTTCCTCCTGGCATTAATTGCAGGGCTTTCACAGAGCTTTAATGGGAGAAGAATCAGAATATCAAACAGGCAAGATCTCTCACTAACTGAAACTCTACATAGGAACAGCTCTAACAGAATTCATTGGGCAAATACTGGAGACATTTATGTAAGCTTCAAAGTCAATAAAGATAAAAATTTGAACCAGGAACAGCTTTTCAAGGAAAGTCATAGAACGCTTGAAATCTGAACTGGATAAGTAATTAGAAAAAGGACATTATAAGCTGCAGGCTCTGATATAGGTTGGAAGGCCTCTTATTACGATGTCTAATTTATTTGACTAATCCTAGAAATTTATACTCCATGGTGACAGTCACAGAAATTCACATATTATTTAATCCTTCTCTTTGTCTCATTGCAAATACAGTTCTTCATAGGGAATTGTGCTTTAGGAAATGGCTTTCAGTGACTTTCAGGCAGCAGTAGGAGAAAAAAAAAAACATTCTTGTCCAGTTCTTATTGCAGTGATGGTTGCTATTGCCCAGTATCTTTAACAAACGTGAACAAAGTACTGTATGGAAACACATGAAAGACCCTTTACATGTTGGGTGGCAACACCGTTTCAAGGTTCCACTTTTGAAAAAGGATGACCTTTATCCTTGAGGGATGGCCCTTCACAGCCCTGTATGAAAAGGACTTAACATAGCTTTTCAGTGAAGGGTGAGTGACACAGTCATTTTTCATGAGAAATGTTGAGAATTCACAGACATAAATACACCTGAGACAGAAATATAGGCACAACAATACTCTATTTAATGTGAAACCAGAAAATAAGGTTGAGGCTTATATAGTAAATATTCTGGGGATGGAAAACTATAAACAGAAAAAATAACGTGTCCCTATTATTCCAGAAAGCACCACCAGACTTTGGGTTGGGTTATGTATACAATCTAGCTAGAACTTTCCTTATAAAGTAAGTTTGCAAGTTACCTTGTTGTGGTTTAACCGCAGCCGGCAACCAAGCCCCACGAAGCCACTTTCTCACTCCCCCTCACCCAGAGGGATGGGGAGGAGAATCACAAAGAAATGTAAAACTCAGGGGTTGAGATAAGAACAATTTAATAGGTAAAGCAAAAGCCGCACATGCAAGCAAAGCAAGGAATTCATTCATCACCTTCCATCGGCAGGCAGGTGTTCGAACATCCCCAGGACTGCAGGGATCCAGCATATGTAACTCTTACTCGGGAAGACAAACACCATAATGCCAGATGTCCCCACCTTCCTTCTTCTTCCCCCAGTTTATATACACTCAGCATGATGCCATACGGTGTGGAATACCCCTTTGGCTGGTTCAGGCCAGCTGTCCTGGTGTGTCCCCTCCCAATGTCCCGTGCCCCTCCAGCCCTCTCGCTGGCAGGGCCCAAAGAACTGAGAAGTCCTTGACTTAGTACAAGCATCACCCAGCAAAAACCAAAACCATCAGTGTGCCATCAGCATTGTTCTCACTCCAAATCCAAAACACAGCAGTGTACCAGCTACTAAGAAAACTAACTCTATCCCAGCTAAAACAAGGACACCTTGCCGTTAGATACCTGAACCAGATACAAGATTCATCGTCATGCTTTTTTACATTCATACACACCTGTTAAATCTAATATAAGATAGTTTAGATTATGAACATAAATCCAGTCTTCAAGAACTGAAACTAAGCCAACTTTTGTGCTGCTATTTTGTTGGCATGCAATCTAAATATTTTCATTGGCTTTGGCTCCTGCTTTTAAACTGGATGGTTTTCAGGCTAATGCCCGGTTAGGAGATATGCTTTCTTTAATAATGGAGAGGCCAACCAGCCACAGTTAGTACAACCAGAGGCACAAGAGCTACTTTTTTCTGGCTGTAATATATTTTTCTCCTTGACATAGGGATTTTCTTAGCATAAAGTTAATTGCTAGCAATGGGTTCCCTCAGAAATATTTTGCCAAGAAATTAACTGCATGTATCATTAATGAAGTCAGTGTTTCTGCATCACTGTTCATAGAAAATATTCACATAAATAGGGCAATAAACTCAGGAGATTCTATCAAAGTAAATGTGCCTAAGTAGATTTCTCCAGAAAGAGAAATCTATAAAAATATTGTTGCACTTCACAATTTTTTCTGAATTTTGCTGTCTGTCTTCCCAATAGCTTTTTCTTGCTTCTCTCTATATCTTAATCTTTAGAAGTACATTTTTCATGATGAGTACCTGGTTCAGACTGAAATAAGTTAGAAAGCTTCAAAAGAAATAGTTCAGCCTATTCTGAGACTGAGATGAGGAAAAATTGTTTTTGCACATTAACTTTCTGGTCATTAAGCTTATTTATTCTCTTTGAGAAACTAACAGAGCCATAAAATCGAGTGATGGAGATCAGATACTCACCATTCACATGAAAAACAGCTCTTGATTAACCAAGCCATGAGCCTTTCAAGAAGTCTCAGTTCATACATATCATTCAGGAACCTGTTCAAACTTTGACAGCAAAGTTTAGCATATACCGAGCATACCCCAGGCTTCTGACAGTGGTAGGTGTGTGTGGCCGTGCTGTGCAGAACAGGACATTCCCTGAGAATCCTGCTGTAAGCCACAAGTGCTGGATAAAGCCATTTTTTCTCTCTCCTATTCTCAGTAATTACAGAGATCTCATTCCTGCCAGTTGTTACTTTCAGTAGTCAGACTACCTGTTTTCAGGGTTAAATCAGTGGCGTGCCACCTTGAAGAAGACAGTCTGTAATGACCAATCACAGCCAGATTTCCCCTCTAAGACAGGACAAATCATTCTTTTTGTGGTAGAATTACCCAGGAACTTCTACAGTGTTTTAAATACATATCTTCATCTGAGCGTGTTCAAACTGTAATTCTGAGTTCTTTTTCAAAATCATCAGGGATATGCGGAATTGCTGCATGCTCGTGGGTGCACTTGACATTGGCTGGAACTGTGATCTGAACAATCAAGCTATAATAAAGTCTGGACTCTTAAGTGAATGTTGTTCTTCACTCCTCTGTGTCTCAGTTCCTTGTAAATGAAGCGCAGCAAATGTTGCCCCCTTCACTTCAAGTTATGAAGACAATTCCTTTATTAGTGTTTTGAAAAATACCAGGTGCTGAGATGCAAGCAGCAAAGAAACAACAAGTAAACTTGTAATTTGGAATGCAGAATTTGAGTGGGTCAGGGCCCACTCACGGAGAAATTCAGATAGCAGTGCTATTTATTTGCTGACTCATTTCTTAAAGGCTATTAAGATATATAGGATAAAAGCTGCACAGGCAGTTTCTTATTTTTTGAGTGTTTCGTTCTGAAAATGTTAGCTACAGCACATTAAAAATCCTTTTCAGTCAATTTCCTTTGTGAAGAAAGCAAGAAGTAGAAAGGAGGTATGTATTTGCATCTGGTCCCAGCCCACTGCTGATATTCTGCCAGGGCATGCTCTGCGCCAGGCATTCAGAGCTGCTCCTTAGGGTATACGCAGCCTCTGAGAGCAGGGAGCTGAACTCAGCCACCTCAAAAGCCTCTTCCATTCTTACGATAGCAACCTAGACACAAGCACTTTTATCCACATAGCTATAAGAAACTCTTAACAGCAGCAAAACATTTCTGTCTGATTTTGGATACAAGGAGCCTGGACTAATCTGTTTCTTCACAGGCAGAACAGCTACAAAAGACTGAGTTTTGCAGATACCTTTGCAGAGACAAACCGAGTACATTCTTCTCTTGAACAGCTACAGTGTAGCTTTATGATAAGCAATAAAATCAGACTCATGATGGCTAGTAAATTACTTTGAGATATTTCTATTTGATAGTTTTCTTACACTGAAACCGCTGTCTAAGATAAACCAGTGCAGCAAACCCATACACAATAATTTCAAGGATGTGTTTTTAAGGAACGTGTTTTGCTTTGCTTCCATGGAGACACACAGCAAAAATCTCACTTTAACATTCCAGTTTTCTTCACATGGCCTGTAGGGAAGCAATTAAAACCAGCAGTTCCGAAGGAAGTACTGGCAACTTCTTTTAGAGAAATATGTATATCCCATTGTATCCATCTGAACTAACAATTATAATGTATTACTAGCTGCATGCTGACAATAAGTCATTTATATTCTGTGTTGCTGAGCTTGAACACCAGACAACTGCAAGTGATCAGGAAAGAATAACTGTTGTTCTTTGCCTAGAAAAGTCCCCAATGCTAATTTTACCATGAAAAGCCGTTTACAATTGCAACAGGAAATCAGGTAGACCTCAGAAAAATCCTATCTCACTGCCTTGCCATGTCGATACACAACTTTCTGTCCATGATTGTATCTATCCATGATTCTGTCCATGACTTCTAACTATGATTAAAATCATACAAGCAACAGTTTTTGCTAGTAGTGGGATTTTTTATCTTTTAAAACCGAGTTCTATAAGAAGACACAGATAAAACTTTTGAATTATCTTTATTCTCATCAGAAAGTATCCAGAGCATGACCATTCATCACCAGAACAGAGTGTAAAATGTATTATGTTCTCTAGAAGCACACTGAGTAAAGTGAAGGGTAAATGAGACCACACTTTATAGATGCCCATCTCCTTCCATTTGTTACAGCAAATGTTGCAGTCCCAAGTCCATCAGTCTGAAATCAGGAACAGCATGATAAGAATCCCTGATTACAGAAAAACTGACTGTCACAGAACGGAGATCCTTCAGTAATGTAATGTAATAGTACTTATTTCATCAATTTTTGGAAAATTCAGAAATGTACTTGAATGTTGCAAATCCATCCTTTTTTGTCTCCTACGTGCATATGTATTTGCACACATACAGGCACATACATCCGATTGCAATAAAAACCACCTAGAATTTTAATACACTTTTTATTGGACAACTGTTTAATTAACAAAAATTGAAATAATCCAAGGTTTGCTTATAACACCTCAGCTCCCCCCTCGAGTTGAATTCTAAGATACAAACGTAATCATTTGATGTTTCCCTTTTGATCTCATGAATCCTGCAGTTCTAGCTACACACTGATCCCACCCCATGACAAAAGGCCACATCTTTCAGGAGCCCAGCACCTGTAACCCAGTCATCTGGGCACCCTGCTGGAGACTCATCCTTCCCCTGAGGCAAGCCCAGAGCACCCAAATCTCCTACTTACTAAACAGACACTTCTAGCAAAAGCCATCACCCATTTAGGTGAAACTTAAAGCAAACCGAGTTCTGAAATCTCGGAGCATCTCTGGCAGACTCCTTACAAGACCTAAGAAATGAGAGGCCTGTTTCTGGTACCCATGTTTCAACATAGTATACATGCCTAGATTGAATTCAGACTCAACCTTTACAAGCTTAGTCACTTCGGGATTCTTTTTTTGTCTAAAGTGTTGGCACTTTGGGTATCTCTCTTCTCAAACTGTATGATATACCTGCATTGCTTCTATGAAAAAAATCCCATGAATGCTCCCATCTCCCTTTGTTTGGTACTTTATATTTTTAGGAGTTTTTTGAACAGTGGCACTGTACAGTTAACAGAGAGGTGTTTTGGTCACCATTCCTTGCACATGGAGTGGCTGGCTAAACCAGATATTAGGGAGAGAAGGGTATAAGGAAAATGTAGTCTCTCTGCCAGACTTAAATGCCTGCTGAAGATACACCCTGAGAAATATGTGTCTGTAGAATTACGATTCACAGCTCAGCATTACCTTTATGCTGTGCCACCATCACCCTGCCTCTGAGTACAGACATCTGAAGGCACTTGTCAGTCCTGTGCAAGTCATTTTACCCTAGTCATCGTACAACCTCTCCATTCTGGCCGAGACTGTGTCTAATCGTTGACATGAAAATGCCAAGGGCTTTGAATCCCTCCTCCAGGGAAGCACCTGATAAGAAACTCTGCCCCAGCCCTTCCCTCTCTTCCCTACCACTGCAAATTCCCACATTAACTAATCATATTTTCAATATGCTACATCATCAAAATTCAGTGATGAAATAGGTGAATTGATTGAATGGCTTCAAACCAAGTGCCACTGACTTGAGAACGGTGCATATTTGAACCAGTCCTTCACTGCAAACACAGAGCTAACAGCAAGACGATCTGGTGCTCAAACAAGATCACTAATGACACTCATATGAAAGATCATTTAACCAGGGATGCATCTACATGTCATCAGTTCAGACTACACTTCGGGAGTCCTTGAATTACTCACCGGTGTCAGAAAGCAGGCTCTGGAGAGTTACAAACTTTCTTTCCTCAGCTCCTGAGCCATAGGCTTCATCCCATATTGCAGGAAAAATCCTGATCTCAGCTACTAGTGCTTTCTATAATCCTCAGCTAGTAAGTGGTTACTGATGTACCTTGATGTAATGTCTTCAATGCCTAAGAAATTCCAAGTAGCGCCAAATGAAGCCATGTTGTCTCCTAGGAACAGGAGTCATCATCAGCACATCAAGCTCAATTTCCAGGAGCTTCTAGGAAGAAGGATATGGACCTTCTGTGAATCTTTGCAGCAGAGTTTTTGGACGGAATAGCATACCCTGAGACTGATACATCCACATGGTGGGGCACATCATTCAGCAGACACTCCATTTCTGGCACTGCGGCAGTGTAACTGTATTCATACAGCAGAGCATCAGCCTTACATTCGACATCAGGCCTTCCCCACTGATTTGCTTTTATACTGCTTTCTGTGCAGAAGCACCAACAGACCGCGTAAATGGAGTCTACACAGAAATACCAATACTTTTACAGTAGCTATATCTGCTTTAATAACTTTTGCCAAATGCAGTATGCACCAGACGCGGCATTGTCAGAAATGGTCCCTCATGAGAATAAGTTTGGGTCCCAGTCTACAAAATGCATAATCAATTTCAAGGTCTTGGTCCTACAGCATTTTTATACCCCATGCCCAAGGAAGTAGGAGAACAAAAGGCTACAGCTCAGAAATGAAAAGCATCAGTGACAGCTCTAGTCTTCCAGTATAACAGAACATTCTACTGCAGCAGTAAAATTCTTCTGTGTAGGTGATACTCCCTACCGTCTACCCACACCTTCCAGAAAAATATGCCATCAGAAATCTCATCTGCTGCTGCCCCCAGTGCAGAGTGCATTGCTTCCACCTTGCCCTCTCTAACAAATACATCACAAGATGTACATTTTTAAAAAATAATGAAGGAAGAAAGGCTAAGACTCTAGGAAAGTAAGAGTCCTTACCATCTACTGCTGCACATGTGCTGTTCCCATGGAGCAGGAGAGAACAAACTGTATGTGGCAGAAATTTAGTTACAGTGATGGATATTTCTCTGGAAGGTGTTCAGGCCCTTTGAGATTAAGAAATGAGTTTATAAATCTACATAGGATAATTAGGATAGGATAGGATAGGATAGGATAGGATAGGATAGGATAGGATACGATACGATACGATACGATACGATACGATAGGATACGATAGGATACGATAGGATACAATACGACATGACAGGTTTTCAGGTCTTTGACTTACTTGCATATTCTTTGTGCTGCCATCTTTATCTTAAAGCAACATTTTTTTTTGAGAGAGAAATACAATACAACCCCAAATTTGTGGAGAATCATGTTTATTCACAACAATTCCATCATGCACTGTTTATAAGTAATTGACCCTTTTCTCCTGTAAAGGTGTTTTCAAATATGTGCCTTCTAATTGAAGGTATTCTGTAGCTTAAATTTCCATGAAAGTTTATCATAAACACAGGTAAGACAGCAACCTATCTTCAGGCCACTGACTGACACCTGTGACTCTTGTGCTGAAAAAATGTTATTTGGTCTGAAAGAACCGCAATGTATCCCATACAAATTTGGTAAAGTGTGTGTGGTTTTGCATCCTCACCTAAACAAACCCTGTTTATTGCAGTCTGTGAGCAGCTGTTTTGAAGAGCTATTGATTTATCTGTTATTTTCTGTCACCCTTTTTGGATTTTACTTTAAATCTTAGAAAAAATTGCTTTTTATACTTTCAGATTTAATCATGTGCCCTTTGCTGTCTGAGCAGAGCTCAGCCCACCCGAGCACAAGCCCTGAGCCCCCCCACACTTGGCATGCAGCTCTGGACTCCACACCGCTAATGTCTTCTTAATGTGCTTCTACTTGGGCACACTTTGGAGCACTGCTGGTTCTGCACATTTTCTATCTTGAAAGAGAATAATTGTGTTATTGCTTTAACTAAGTAGTAATACTCATTTTTTATTTTATGTTCTCAGACATAATTTCTTAGCAAACCAATCCTCAAAGAAGTTAGGAAGTAATTTGAAAAAAAAAAAAAAAAAAAACCACTTGAAAAAGACAATCTCATTAAATAACTCCTGAAGGCTTTTGTTAACCATGAAGTTTCTCTAGTATTTTTATATTTATACACACATAGACACACTTCATTTTTAAACTGAAATTTATTTTAAGATTTTCCTTCAAGATATACACTACTCCACTATGTATTTCTTGTAACTTCTCCTATATCATATTTAACCTAGAAAGAACACATTTTACCTTAACAAACATATCCAGGATTTTTTTTTATAAATACATCTCTTCCTTTTAGCTATTTTCTTAACACCATGTCAGCAAACAGTTTCAAAAAGCTCATTTTAGTCATTGCATACTCAAAGCTGTCATCTAGCTTTTTGTCATCTCTTTGGAGAGCAGCATCCACATATTCCCACTGGCTGAGATTCTCAGGCCCTGTATTTAAAGAGTGACAGAATTCACGCTCTGATCCCATCCTAGGAGATGAAAGAGAGATGACAGTAGGCAGTAATAGCAAGAGAAATGTTTAGGGAGCAAAATAGATTAGGCTAGATTACATTCTATTACATTACATTAGATGATAAAGCACTGAAGAAAGTTAGAAGTATGTAGATGGGAAAGAATAATTTGGGAAAGGAGGGAGGAAGAGGAAAAGAGGAGTGTTGTAAAAGGGGAGTAAGGAGATAGAAGAAACTCAGAGGCATAAATTATATTGAGAAGAAACTCTTGAACAATACAGAAAATTTTAGTCTAAAAAACAGTTACTAAGAAAATAAGTATTTGTAAATTAGTCCTGCAGGAAATGTGGTTGCTGAATAGGAATAGAGAAAAAGAAGTGGTGACAGGAGCTTTAGTAAAGGGTCGCGTTTGTGGTGGTTGTTTTTGAAAATGCAGTTAGATGCTGAAATATTGAAAACTATGAGTCTGTGCTGCTCTGACTACACATCGCACACACATGAAGGGTTAACACTTTCCCACGTTAGATGAGCAAGGAGTGGCACCCCGGCCCAAGCCTGACTTGACATTCCTTTAGGACAGCAGGTATCACCTTCACTTCCCCTTTGAAAAGGTGACAGGTATGCACTTCTGCCTTAAGGGCACTGTGGTCCAGTTCTTTCTCTGCCTGTCAACAGACCTGCCAGGCATCTGGGCATAAAGGAAAGAATTCACTGTCCTTTTAAAGCCAGTCGGGAGCTGTTAACTCCAAATTGGCTGATTGTCTTATCTCTGGCTTCAGGATGAATCTACCTAAGTGTCAGCGTCTTAAGCTGTTGAGAGAAGTATCGATCGAATCTTTACTCAAAAGTCTTTAAAACTCTCAAAATGTAAGAGACGTTTAGGGACTTCTCAGGACAAAACTAGAATTCTGAACTGCTGTGAAAACACTTTGAAATGCAATCTCAATTTCTGTTCAAAAAGCCTCAGAACCAGAATGGCCCAGAAAATAAAGTTTACTGGGCATTTTTCATCTCCTGTATTGATATTACACGTCATGTAAATCTATCCACTGAATACTGACGTTGTTCATTAAACACATCATTTGTGTAATAGCACTTCATTAATTATAGAGCTCCTGAATAATGAAAATAATTGTCAAATAATATATTAACTGGATAATATCAAAAATAGGCAAAGAGTATTAAGTCATTTTTATAATAATTTAGCATAACAATATTTTCTGGATTTAAACACTATCAGACAAGTATTAAAACAGTTCACGCATATGAAATTATTAGCTTTTTCAAATTAACTCTCTCTTGGGCCTTTATAGTGTGGCATTTATGCAACAAAAGACCAAAGGCAACAAAGCATTCCACTTTCAACTCACCGTATGCAGAACACAAACCTAGAGTTCGGTGATTAAAATCCTACTAATTTAAAGTATCTGTGTTTAATGTAAATGGACACATACATATATATGTTTTCATAAATGATTCCTAGATACACTAAAAACCTATTGAGAACCACCTTGAAAATTTAATGTAAGAAAAGGAATAACTTTTCCTACATTCAAAAATGTCAGAAAAAAGATTATTATCTGCAGTATTTAAACAGTTAATTCAAACATGTTAAGTAACTCATACTAGTGCTTTTTGACACTTTTTCTTTAACAAAAATCACAACAAAGTGAAATTGTTAACTGTAGTTAGAGCAGCAACCACATTTCTTTTTTAATATGGACAATAAATTGTCAGGTTTTTTTATTTGGCTACATATGACAAACTTTTACAACTAAAAAAATCCATTACAATCTTCATATAAAAAAAAAAAAAGTTGTAAGTATTTATTCAAAAACTCAGTTGTAATAGTAGCCAAGGAAAGATTAATTTTGTGTTATGTGCACCTTCAAAAGTTGTGAAACATTTCCTTTCAGGAGCAACTTCAAACACTGATGAAGTCTCAGAAGGAAGTAAAGGGCTACATCTCCCATCGATCATGCTCAAATGGTTCAGCATTTGGCCAGATTCACATGCAAATCCAAATAGTCATTTTAACTGGTGGGAAGTGAGAGTTTACAACAGTTTTCTCATAGCTGTTGTCAGAGCACACAGGTTAATAATGGTTTACATGCCTCTCTCTTCTCAGTGTCTATTAGTACTGTTTATGACACAATTCCTTCTACGTGGTCCCAAAGTATTCAATAAGTGCCTTTTGAGAGAATGTCTCCTAACTGCAGCTGAGGATTTTCTAACACTAAGAGCTGAGGTGAAGTGTTTCATGAAGCACTTTGCAATTTATGGCTGTATAGGTCAGATGTAAGCAGTCTTTCATGTTAACCAAACCCTCAATATTACAGATTTTCTTTTTTTCCCGAAGACCTACATAATATAGCTAATGACATTGAACTCAGTATCTCTGTCTCAAAAGGATTAAGGTGATAATCCTGTTTACTGAACCCTGAAGGCAATTTCTTGGGTGTTCTCTGTGTCACAAATTCTATATCCTCTTCCTGCAACCCTGATCATATTGGATAAACGTCATGGTCCACTCTGAGAATTTTTTAGTTCTGTTTCTTCCATATTTTGCTACACCACTGAAGTATGAATGTTACTCGATTCAGATCTGCATAGAAGAATATGCTTTCATTTTAATAGTTCTCATAATTAGGCCATTGTTTACAGTGATGGTACTAGGCATTATCACAGATGGACACAGTATCATTTTTTTTTCTTTTTGGAGTCAAAAGGAGATTGGAAATGGAAAGTACTAATAGGAAGAAGCAATACGAGAATATTCGTGTTCTTTGGCATAGAGAAGAGCTTCAGAATCAGCAAGTGCAGGAGGAAACACCAGATCTGGTCAGGTGGGAAAGATAAAGTCAGATGTGATACTGAACAGAGAGCAGAAACAGCAGGTGAAAACCCAAAACTAGGAACGAGCATGGGGAGCATGTCTGGGAGACATTTCTTGTCAAGAGCTTGTAAATGGTGGGAAAATAGTTGTAGGCAGGTGAAAACACTGCAACAGTGAAATTTTGCATGGGAGTGAGGCAGAACGGTGTGAACACAGAGGGTTGCTGTCTAAGAAGAAAGAGCTCCCAAGGGGATGAAAATGCATTTTGTAATAAAGAAAACTTTTGCCTAGAGGATTGCTGCCTTTTTCATTCCAGGAACAGAAGAGACGGGTCACACAAATAGCTGAAGACAGGACAGCCAGTTACAGCGTGCCAGATACCCCAGAATAGCTTTAGGCATGAATGTTCTTATTCTTCAGGTAATGGCAGGTAGTGAGACTGTAACTTCAACCTCTCAGGCAGTAGAAGGCTTCTGAAATGCCTCCTGGGCAGAATTGAGGAGCAGTGCAAAACAACCCTGCCTACCTTGCTTAGGTACCTGAGATGGCCACAGGCACAGAAGGCTTCAAGAAAAGGTCCTGTGAAGGATTCATCTCAGCCCAACTAGAGCCTTTGAGATTCAAAAAAACAAATGTTCCCCAAAGACAAAAATGTCCCTGCCCCTAGCTACACTGATTTTCAGGTATATATTACCTCTAATATCCTTCCTTCTTGGTCTATGAGTTTGGTAGTTGGGATTCCTTGGACACCTGCCAGGCATTCCCATATGTAATTTGCTAAAACATAACCTATATGGTAATCTGAGATACTGATGCTCTCGTTTCCCATCTCTAGGTGTAGGATGGGCTAGTTCTAACCCGGCTAAGAGAATGGGCTATGTGTGTAATCTCAAAAGAGGTTTCACAGAGACGTCTGGCTGAGTCCCAGCGGCAGCCACATAAGACAATTTCAAACATCCCACCCATGTCTTCGTACTACCTAGCTGGTCAGCTTGGGCCTCCCATCCCTCAGTGTCCTGGCAGACGTGAGCTCCAGTCGAAGACACTCACTGTCTTTCACTTACTGTTGGATGTAACTTGACCTGGGGGTATAATTGAGCCACATGAAGATCACTGTGGACACAGTAGATAACTCTCAGATGTTACAGCACTGAGCATCACATATCCTGAGAGCCTTTGCCTCTGTGTGTCATCTTGCACAGGGTGTTAACAAGATGCACCAATTAATTTTTATGAGTAATTCAGATACTTCAGTGAGGAGCGCCATGGAAATACTAATGAGGAAATTAATTATTCTACATGGATAGCAAAATTAGATGTGTTCAGCAAAGATGGCATGTGCTCGCTCACTTGCCAGCAGTGAGAATACCAAATATTGATTAGTTGCTCATTAAATCTGCACCATTCATTCTGACAGATGCCTCTCCGAACTGAATCAGTCCTGTTCCTGCCATTATTCATCCCATCATGCTGTAGGCACTTAATTGAGGTGCCTCCACTTTCCACTTTTTCCCAGGTCAGTGGGATGAAACAGACCACCCCAGGGACCATTCAGCTCCTGCAGCAGCAGAATCAGATGTGAAAGTTAGTTGCCTCCTGACAGGCTATCAGCAGAATGTTGAATAACTACACTTGAATTTTAGGTATTTCAGTAAGTGTCTAATTTAGGTAGGCTACATCAGGGTATATGTCACCTTGCAATTAAGACCTATCATAGACAAAGGGACATTGAGACACAGTTTAGATTACATTGACAATCTGAATTCGGGCATTTCTAAATTTTATGTGCTTCACTCTGCCTCCCAGATAATGTCATTTTAATACTGGAGATATTTTGACAGTATGTTAGGGTTTATGTCAACTTTTCTGAATGTTTTGCTGTCGCCTTAGCAGGACAATCAGAAAAAGATCAAGCTGAGCTATATGCCTTTCAACCTAGTCACTGGGTCCAGCAGTCTGTCATGCCTGTTAACACTTGTTGTACACCACTGTTGATTTCCATGTCCCACCAGCTACATCCTCCCCTTTTCCCATATCAGTAAGTCTCCTTTCATTTTGTTAGTGTCCATGTTCCATGTTTCCCTTTCAAACTCATTTAGAAAATTGCTTTTTTTTTTTTTTTTTTTTTTTTGAATGTCAGGTATCACAGGCCAAAACAGGTTTCCTTTTCATTCTGATTTGAATCTCCTCGTATTCCTCTTTTTCCTGCCTCCTTTAGTGTTCTGCCTACTTGAATCAGTGTAGTGAATGGATCTCCAAACAGTTCTTAATTAGGCATAACTGGACAACGTAAGAAGAGCTATTCTTGTCCCATCCCTCCCCCCTTTATAAAATTTGTCATTAGCTTAAAAACAGCATTCAGTTAGATAGATAGATATAAACTTAAAATTTTGAATGCATGCTGAACCGAGGAATACAGAAGACTTTACCAAACTACTGCAGAAGCTGTTATTAGTCAGCTTCTATTTGGACTCTCCCTCACTCTTCCAGCTGATCATGACTGTTGTTGTCTTGGCTTTCTGCCTAGGTAATCAGGAAAAAAAATAGACCATTCTGGAGAGCAGCTCATACCATCTGAGATCTAGACCACTCTTTGGAGGTAGCTCGCTCTCCCTTTCTCTCCAGTAACTGTCACAAAGGTGTGGGTAGACACTGCCCTAAATTAGGCACCTCAGTCACCTGCCTGAAGTTCAGCATGAATGCACCAAAGGCAACAGTCTGCAGTATTAATGAGTTTACTCTCATCTCATTGAAATTCCATAGTCTTTCTTCTCAAATAAAAGCCAGCAGAAAGCGTAGTAGTGGGGGTTTTATCTGACTGCTTGACAGATCACAGAGAAAATGCCTGGAATTACATAGGAAATATTTTTGATGTTATTGCATGACATTTAATTCTGTGGATCTATCTAACCACTTACCTAAGCAAATCAGATATGACACAGGAAATAAAAACATTCTTGAAGGCAATATGAAAGCTGTTCCTTGCTGCTAGTGGTAATGTCCAAGGAAATTAAGTCTGTATAGTATTTAGTAGTGTCTTCTTTAAAGGAGGACAAGATTCTCCTGAATAGCTGTAATGATACTAAAAGAAAAACACGGAAATTTTGGAAAGTAAAAAAGTTTCAGGGCTTCTGAGTACGACAAAGCCTGAAGGAAACTGTTTAGAGGGCATGTTTTTCCACGTTCACTTCCTTTTAGTTTCTTTGTACCTTTCACTGAAGCATTTGATACAGGTCTTCTAGATTAGAGCATGCTCGTCCACAAAGCTGCTGCTTGTGATCTAGCATGGTGATTCCTGTGACTCAGAAATTTATAAACCCATTTATAAACCCACTGATGTACTACTGATCCTCAAGTACTCGTATAAGGCTCAATTGAGTAAAGGCTTCAAGAATAGGATATAATTAAGTAATTCTTCCTAAAACAAAATGTAATACTATAAGCAGATCCTGAGCAATAATAAAAATGAAACTCAGCACTCAAAAGTCATATCTTTACAGACAAATTAGAGAGGCTGGACTTCAATAGCTGGAAGAATCAGTCCTGTTTAAGGTAAATAAAGAGTTCACATTGCCAAGGAATGATGAAGCTGAACTCTGGGTATGGCAATTGTCATTTTTGATGGAATAGAGATCTTGACATATTTATTTACTTTTCACAATTGTACTGAAATGCCGAGTCTCTCATTATGAAATGTGTTCTGTCATTAATCCTTGAATTTCTTTTAAAACATAGGAGTCATAAGGTTCTGAGGTGGAACAGCAAGAATGGATGCCAGCAAAAATAACAAGCTCAGCCTCTCAGCTGAAATGCAAAGTGATAGGGTTTCTCTTTTTCATCCTTCACTCATTGCTCTGTTTGTCACCCTGATCTGTAAATTAGAGTGAGAGAAAAATAATCATTAACAAACCTTGCGTGTCAATGGCAAATAGCTTGAAAAAAAATCTTTTTGTTGTTGTTGTTTGTACATCCCAATATACACACATAGCAGGTAGAGATCATTACACTGGAAGCAACTGATAGCCTAAGAAATAACTGATTTATTTTTGGGATTTCTTTATTTGGCTTGAAGAAATATCTTAATGAACTTAAATGCAGAATTTTATAACTGACCTCTGGTTTTGTGAACTATTTTTGAGATTATTGTTATCAAGTTACAGCTCCTTTTACTCTGCTCACTTTCCACAAAGCACAGCTATTTCACAAAGCATTTATTAATAATTTCACTAAGTCAAGGGTGGTTTTTTTTCCTCTTGTGCTCACTGTAACAGTCCAATGGAGCACTAAGCATGGTAAAGAAATGAATCTGATTCAGAAAGAAAAGCTGAGAAGCTTCCTAAAGCAGTAGGCAGAGATGGCAAAAGGAGGAAGTAAAGCATGCAGCTATTAATTCTTTTTTTTTTTTTTTTTTTTTTTTTTTTTTTTTTAAGGAGAGGGGAATGTCTTCTTTTGTCTTCTGTGTAATGGCAGGGGGTGGGGGAGAAATTTTGTGTTAGTTAAGAAGTTCCATGCTGAAACACAGTGTGCTGGAGGAGAACAACCTTTAGAGGCTGGCTCACAGTTATGATTTATGAAACAAATACAGGGACTAGGTTCTGTTTCTGGGAGATGGAGGTCACATCCCAACAGGCTTGGAAATGCGTGACCTCTGAAGGCTTTGCAGATGTCAGGAACTTAAAAGCCTTTTAAGGAAAAGTAATGTGACTCATCAAACTTGAAAGCTTAATTTTGTCAATTTATGTATAAGCACAGGCACTGGGCAATGAAAATTCTCAGTCATTTCCAGTCATAATTTATCACCAGAATTTTTCCTGCATCTTAGAAATCTCTTCTTGCATCATGCTCAGTAGCATTCACAAAGACTGCAAGGTTTGAGGTTCCCACACCCCTAGATGATGTGTTACACTAGAAGTCATTCTGGATGCTTATCCTACTAAATGAAAACTTACAGAGAGCACTTTTTAAAGTAAGAGTTGAAAAACATATACATTGTAAAATTTTCATTTCAACTAGCTACTATATTTTCTCAGTGTGTTAAAGCCAGGAGCACTTTGTAGAACAGTGAAAGTAAGTAAGCATGGTCTTATTTTTAGTTATTAATTACTATTTAGGGGGAAAAAAGCAGCGCTACAGTTTCTACTTGTTTCTGGATGTTTTTAAATTGGCTGCTATCTCATTTTATATCTGGATACAATATGTGTATATGCAGTGTCTAACGTATATTACATGCCATAGAAAAACATTAACACTGGACAATAAATCAGGAAATACTCTGTCTGGCATGTGTACCATGAAGCAATCCTTAAATACATATTCACAGGCTTTTTCAAGTGGTGTTTAACACCATTATTACTGTGCTTGTTGGCTTTTGTGTGCCAAAGAAGCGGAATCCATACAAGTCACATGAAAGAGAAAAAATGACTGTGACCAGATCTCCTGCAGAGCCTGCATCTACCAGTTTCTTTACAATGTGCTTCTGAAATGTACATACATTAAAAATAAACACCGTAGGAAGTGCTGCACTCCACTCCTTTTGAACACTCAGAAGCCCATGCAGTCCCCATCCCAGCACCTGCAACAATTTTACAAGATCCTGATACTAAATCTAAATTATTAAATCATCAAAGCTACCCATTTCTTCTTTATTTGCTTCATATCAACAGGACCTCATCTTGGCAATTTTTTTATTTGCCACAGAGGTACTTCAAGCTGTACCCACTGACATCAAATTACCTTACTGAATCATCGCTGGTTCCCTCCAGTGATCAAAACCGTAACCTGTTGAAACTCTTCCAGTCCCTCAACAGAAGCAAATTCTCAAGCTGTCAAGAGCTCAGAAGAGCACTCACTCATACTTTTTTTATCATGAACAGTGTGCTGTCCAAGCGGCTCTGCTGACCACTGCAGTAATAGCTGTAGAAAGAGCCAAAAGCACCACCATAAAATAAATGTCCATGATAGGTGTGACAAATCTCCTTCTAGTGCTGATTACTACAGTGGTTACTGATGTGGCTTAGGTGACCAGTTTGGATTAGATATCCAAGGTCTAAGTTGCTGATGTTTGATACCACAAATCCAGGCTACCACCTGGTTCCAGGAAACTTCTTGTCTCCAGATTTTGTAATAACGTCTACTAATCTAGTTGTCCTCTTCTTTACATATATACAAGTATTTCTGTTATATCTTACATAAGATATGTATTATTAATACATATGTTGTCATTTATTAGGTATATATAGATTTATTTATGTATATGGAACAAATCTGTTCTCATCCTGTTGTGTTCTCATCCTGTTCATCTTTATCTATTAAAAAGGCAAACACACTATTAACAATGGATACAGTGATGTTTGTATAAACAGTAAAAGTGGTTCTCTGAACGGATAAAGCACTGTGTGTAGTAACATTATATATACTTGCAAAAACATAATTTAACATCACTATATCTTCCAAAATTTGAGACAACCATTTCCGTTGCCTACTAACCAGGTATTTGCTTTATCCATTATAATAATACTTGTTTCATTAGTTATTATAAATCCCCATGTGCATATATAAAGATAATTACATCTGTATGAAGAAAGATAATTTTTAATCACTCGCTTTGTAGACTGGAAGATAAAATACAGCTTTTATAACTTCTATTAAGAAGAAAAGCTATGCTTTGTATAGTACCAAAACCATTTGTGTAACCCAGATAATGCTAATTCATGACAAAAGGCATTTCCTCCGAACAATAGACCGGATCTTGTTGCAGATGCCTGTACCGCAGCAATTGGTGTGCAGGGTTCGTCAGGCAGCAATTGCCTGCTGGAGGCAACTGTCCCTTTGTTAATGTGATGGGGCTAATGAAGACAATGGTAACCTTTAAAATTTTTCATTTTTCCTGTGATGCACATAACCTCCTGACACACCTTAGAAAATACCTTGAATATGGCAAAAGCTATCATTATCTGACAGGTGAATGTTTTATGGGTCACCACTGAAACTAACTGATGGCAAATCGTCAGTAGTTTCTTCAAAGCCCCTTTATGTAATTCTTCAGTATTGTGCTATAAACCACTTTTACCATGTGTGTCCTCAACTCATCTATGCTCCTAATATAACAATACCGTTCACTGTGTATGACATCCCTCTAAATGATTAATTTTAACAACTTAAAGCACTCCATGTCAGTCATGTGTCCCAAATTAAAGTTAAAAGAAACATGGACTAGATCGCAGGTTATGAGATTACATTACATCAAGAATGATAAAATATCCATATTGTTTTGCTCTTATTCTGCCCATCTTTCAGTCTTAGGAATATTGTCTTTTGAAGCCTGTCCCCTTGGCATTCATTCACCGAATCAATGGCTGGATATGTTAGAAGATCTGGCTCACTGCTTCCTCTCCAGATACAGAACATGCCACCTCTGGGATATGTACAGATTCTATTAGTGCAAAGCCTCGGGCCTGACAATATCTTGCTGCAATGATTGTCTCTTGTGACTGAATAGTTACCCACACAGATTTAATTAACAGCAGCAGTAGAGTATTCACTGTTATAGAACTCTGTGGTAAATTACTAATCAGAACTCCAGGCACACTGGAGGGAATAGAAAGCTGAGGAAATGATGAGATCGGTTTTAAACAATATGGAACAGGCATGAACAACGTGAACATCATTTATATGCAATAAATGCAGTGATGGCCTGGGAGTAAAATGCCTAGCAGACTATCACTTAAATCTTCTCTAATAGTTTCACAAGTTAAGGGGCAAGGGAGGTGGGGGGGTGGGGGGGGTGGGGGGCAGAAAGGAAAATTGTTTACATTAGTGGTTATTTTGACCCTAAATGGGGAAAATAATTTTTATATGGGTATAGTCTTAGCCATCACTGTCTAGCCTTTGCTGAACTAAAATGTTGGCAACTGCAGGCAAAAAAACATGTAAGCAGGGCTGTTCTGGTTTCAGCAAAGAATTAAGCAGCAGTGCTCTGGAGAAGAGATTAATTAAAATTGCTTAAATCACAGACTTGGAATGGGCACCTCAGTCCTTTTATAGAGCTGCTGCTTTGGCACTTCTGAAATGAGCCCACCTGCCTAGTGCAATCAAGGTCACTGAAACACTCCAAAAGTGTATTTTCGCTTACAGAGTGCCATTGGGACTACACCGTGCAGTTAAGCTCCGAGGATGGTACACCATGGGCAGAGCTCCAGTGGGAGACAACGTATTCAGGAACTCATAAAAGTTTCTGTGCAATTCCAGATGCCATGAGCAACTGCAAGTCATTTCAAAAATAAGTTTGCATGTTTTCTGCCTCTTAATACCCAAAAGCATTGCAGTGTTGTGAAAAAAGCCCACTCTCACTGGAGCAAGAAGGGTAAAATTTTGGATCTCTGATGGCTTTTATGTGAAGCAAAGAAAAGGCTTCTTCTAACACATTCTCAGAGCACAAATTTCGATGTACGTTTTCCAAAACACACATAGAATCATGGAAACTTGGAATACCATGGAAGACAGAATTACAAATGAGAAGTACCCTCTCCCTCTCTCTTTCTCTCCCAGATCTTTCTTAAAAAAATGTTTTAACTTTAAAATGCTTCAGGTCGGTTCTCTACAAATGATTCTTCAAACATATACCAAAAAAATAGCTCCCTGTTAGAAATCTGGAAAACTTTTGTGCTGCAGGCTTTCAGTATCTATGAAATATTGATTAGAGAAGAAAAATATTCACAGCCCACATGTTGTACTCTGCAAGCTAAATTGATCCTTTGCCACTTCAAACTTCATCTTATATAGGGGTAAACATATTACCTGCATGTTCCTGCCAGAGCAAGAAATTCTAAATTAGTAAAGGAGCATAAAGTTTAAGCTTTCAGTATCAAACTTCAGCATGAGTGCATCATCAGTACGGAAAGGACCGAGTTTCTTTTGTCTCTGAATACAAGCACATATTTACAAGTTGCCATGTTTTTTGCAATGTAGTAAGTCAATCTAACCCACAGCAGCTGGTTGGAAGTGCTGTCATTGCTAATGCCTGGTAAAATATCTTAGCATAGTCAACAGGGTGAGCTAATCTTTACTTCTGTAACTCAAGTGGAGAGTCAGAAGACCGAACTGTCTCTTGCTTTTGATCAATGTCATTTCAGATCAGTATCTGACTAATCCCTGGTAATTTCAGCACTTGCAATTATGTGAGCTTACTTTAAGAACTACGACTTCTGTCTGTCTGTCTGCCAGACTTTAGGAAGAGAATACAGAAATGGCTCTGCGTAAAAAGCATTATTCACAGACAGAAACCTTTGTCAGCTCTTCAGCTGATGCCAGAGAGCTGAATTCCATTAAACCAATAGGATGTTTATAAAAAGGGAGTTTAGAACCATTATTTTTAAAGGTAGTTCAAAATTAGTAGAAGCTGAGGGACACTAGGCTTTTAGAAATCACAAATTACCAGCAAGTCTATGACATGGCTGCTTCTAGCTCGCCTTAGATTTGCTTAAAATAATAAGAAGCATAGTTAAATGGAAGATCAAAGAGCAATTTGGGGGAAGATAAAGAAATCTCATAGAGGAAATAAAAAGCCTGCACAGACAGTTAAACAGCTAGACTTTTACATGCTTTACTTCATACACTATCTAAATAATGCTACAACAGCAAAGTATGCAGGCAGAATCGGAGCTTGCAGGTCATTGGACATTTCAAATTCTGCCATTGCCATTTCAGCACAAAGTGCTTAAAACCTTTGTGCTGAACCACTGCAAGAATTCCCAGTGCTTGTTGACACTGAAAATATCTCTCTTATTTGTGGTGTTTTAGTAAACCACAGCCAGCACATTAAACCAAAACAAAATACAGGATGCTTTATTCAGTACATCTGAAAAAATAATCTTTTAAAGTAGTTTCTGCATCATTTGCTTAGAACTCTTTATTATGAGTAATCATTTTGCTGCTTCTGCACCTGCACTAGAAAAATTAAAATTAGGTGAAATTAACAGCATAGAAGGCAAGCCTGTAGATGTTATCCATAAGAGTTCAGGGAAGTCACACAAAGAAAACAAGAAACTGTTACGGGAGTACCACACACAGGCAGATGAAAACAAACCTGCAGAAACAGCGATACTCGTTACACACTTGGCTGGCTGTACACCAGTGCTGTTGTTTTGGAAATGGATGCAATGTATTTGTTCCGCTAGGGAATTTTCTGTTGGTGGATACATAAAATTAAAATGTTTCTAAAAGGACCTAGAGTTTTTTTCAGTTATACAGCAAGGGTGGAAAAAAATGTTGGCTGTATTTTGAACAGTTGTGCTTTATCTCTGAACGAGTTTCACATTTTGCTGTCAGCTATTATTGCTCTTGCCTCCCACAGCTCTGCTGGGGTCCCATCTTCAACCCAACCTTTCCTTTATGGCTTACATCTCTAGTACAACTTGTCACTGATTTCTTACTTCCCCTTTACACTAACCAGCTCGTTTAGATTTCTGACCCACTTAGCTTTTTTTTTTTTTTTTTTGAACCAGGAGAGTAGGAAGACACCATGTGGATTCCTCAGTAATTAGAATTTTATCTCCTCATCCAACCCAAGCAGAAATACCACAAGATGTACCATACTTATATGCAGCACTAATATTTACTGATAAGAATAGCCCCATTGACATTCTGTTGAAGCTGAAGGACCATTAACATAAGCAAAGAGCACAAGGTCAGAACCTGACTTGGATCAGAATGTCCGGTTTTAACAAAACCTCCACATGCATCAAATACTACCTTTCTGTGGGAAAAAATAATGCAAATCTGTTCTTTACTATTGCACATAAGTAACACAGAATGTCCATGGCATATCTTATTTTCATTTTATTTTTGCAGATTCAAAGCAAGGAATAAGAGCCAAATCAAATAAAATACTCTGATTTCTTTCATTTTTTTCCTGTATAGTGATATTCCACATTTAGGTGACTCACCATAACCTTTGGCTGAGTATTAGTTAACCTCAATTTCCTCTTTGTTCATTAGGAATCAGTAGTTCATGAAAGAATCAAGAAAAATCCCACCATACTATATTTGTGTGGTTCACTTGCCAGATAAGCCCTTACAGAGACCGATGATTTTAAAGTAAAATTAGGAGGTGGGCTGGGGTTTGGGTGGACTCCTCCAAGACTTTTGTGTGAATGGTAAGGCATAGTACAGAGAGGAAAGCATTCGAATTTGGAATGAAGCAC
The DNA here is from genome assembly GCF_015220075.1 of Falco rusticolus. Taxonomy (NCBI): domain Eukaryota; kingdom Metazoa; phylum Chordata; class Aves; order Falconiformes; family Falconidae; genus Falco; species Falco rusticolus. Next base: position 2,470,995 of record NC_051191.1, on the reverse strand, counting down.
AGCAGGTAGAGACATTCAGCATAAATTTCCAATAGATATTCCTTGTGCTGGTGTGCTAATTAAAGCTTGTTTTATGGTTTTTGTCTTTGATTTTTTTTCTTTTAAGTATATCAAGACTATTATCAGGCCCAGTTTAACCTGAATATGTATCTAGTGAGCTAGGAAGAGAGATCACATAAGCAACAGCGATTGTTGTGAAAGAGTTTTCATGACAGCACACTGAATCCAGCTGAAATTTAGCTCATAAGAAGGTGTCGCTGAGTTGGAGGAGCTCAGGAACATCAGAGGTGATGCATTTCTCTCTAACAACCTGAGTTATGGGCATTCACAATTCCAATGTCTCCTGGATTTTGCGTACAAGTTTTTCACTGACATCACTATAAAGATGCTCATTTAAGTTCTCCTGATATGAAAGGAGCACAGGGAGAAAGAATACAGCAGTGATAGACTGCAGCTAGGTATACAACTGCAGAAGAAAAGCTAAGACAAAACACAGACGGAATCCAGGTGAGCCTCTAACAGATGGAGAAACTACCTGCTCTGGAACGCTTCTGTGAAAGATGCTTGTGCAACAAAAAATAAAATTAATTTGAAATAAAAAGGTAGAGGTCACAAGTACAATCTCTTACCTTACTCAGCAGCGCGGAAGGAAACATGACAATTAGCCAATTATAATTGTTACATCGTGCTCATCTATACACCCACAAAGCAGCAGAGAGCCAGGCGGGGGAGCCCAAATCATGCCTTGCCTTCTCCCAAGACCATCACAGGAGCCATCAGGCCATCAAAGGCCCATCTTCACAAAGCCAGAGAGGACAATGGCAGGTGGGAGTCCACATTAAGGTATCAGAGGAAGTGACACCCTGTTCAGGGCCTTCCCGGGGCTGTCCCAGGGCAGCCTCACCCCACTGTCCAGGCATGACAATGGGTCAGCATCACAGCGCCTTTTGGACTGAGGGGGGCCACTGCCTAGGGGCATGGGACATCTTACTGAGTGCAGGGGAAGAACACTTCGGGATTGCACAAGACTTATTGTGGGATGTTTACAGGAGGAATTAAAGGTGGAGAAAGCAAATGATCAAGGTGGTTTAGGGAGGAAGAAGTGCTGAAAAATGATGGGGGAAGAAGGGGTAGTTGTGTGTAAGTGATTTGCTGGTTGTTACACCTCTTTGGCCATGTCCTGTACCTGATCAGCATAGTCTGTCTTGTCTTCTCATTAAATTCCTTTCTACTTTTTTCCTGGATGATGGACTGTCTTGTGTGTGTCTGGCGGTGTGACTGCAGCCATACCATGGATTCATGGGTCTGTGGCACCAGCAACTGCAGAGACCTCAGTGCAACTGGAGGGGGACCTTGGGTCTCAAGGACCCATGTGTCCATGGTGTCGGCTACTGGAGCAAGTGTGAGTGTGTAAATAACTGTAAGCACCAGAAAAGGTCAAGCCAGGTGAGCCAGTGAGTAGGTGAAGTGGTCTGGGAGCCAGAGAGTGAGTAGGTCTCTAAAAGTGAGGCCACAGGGCATGGGGTGCGGGGTGGCTACTGGGGATTGGGGAGTTCCAGACAGCATTTTGTGTCTGTGAGAATGTGTGAGGGCATTTGTGCCAGCAGCTAGAGCAGGGCTGTGGCCTCAGAGGCTCATGTCCTGCTGCCAGCAGCTGGGCAGACTGGGTATATGAGCTCAGCTCTGGGAGCACCCACGTAGTATATATGCACATATACATATTTCCACTAGCATCCTGCTCCTCAGAGAGGCGAGCAGGATGAGGCCATTGCTGCCTGTGCTGTCTGAGTGCTCTGTGCGTGTCTCTCTGTGTAGCCCATTGTATGTATACATGTATATATATAATGCAGATGCATTTGTGCATGTGCTTGTTGAGCCTAGGGAATATGTGCTCTGCCTTGCTACCAGCTGGACCTGGGGACACGGAGCTGTGGCAGCTTTGTCTCTCTCAAGCTTCCAGATTTGGCCTTGTTCCACTAACAACGATGTATTGAGCAAATACTTGTTTCCCTTTTACCTAGGGAAGGAAGAGTGGGTCTGGAAATTACTAAGTATCACTTGAACAAATACAAGAAAGAAGACAGTAAAGAAGAAAAAAACCCTACATCTTATCTATTTATAAAACATAGTTACACTGACATGGCTTCCTAGAAATTCAGTATTGATGGGTTTTATAACAGAATTCTGTGCTGCAATAATTCCTTTTCTCTCCTCTGGCTGGCTGGGTCATAGTGAGGTGGTAACTATAATCTTTCATTTCGGGTGGTTTTAACTGCTTGAAGAAGTTCTGCTAGAGATTTTCCTGTTCAGCTTCTGGTGATGTTTTTTACCAGGTTGTCCACAAACGGCTCCTCCTCTTTTCTCTTCATGTTTTTCCCTGCAAAATGATGTTTGCTAGGCCTTTTGCTTCAGTCACATTGCCAAACCTTTCCAGCTCCTCTTTTTGCACTGCTGCTAGTAGAGGCTCATGGGATCCAATTACTGCAGATCCTGCTTCTCTGTAATAGAGCTGTTAGTTCTGTGCACTGTATATGGGATCCATTGAATTCTGCAGAGACATCTGAATTCAAAGGTTTGAATTCCTCATTCTGTTGCTGCTGTTTGAGTTTCACCCATTTCACACTGTTCATGCTCTCGAGAACACAATGTTTCTAAGAAGTTTTCTTTCTTTTTCTCTTGGATCTGCTAAGGTTGTTCTTGTCTTTCCAGGTTGTGTTTCGGACTGTGAGCACTGCTAGCATGAGGCCAATTCTTTGGATTTCAGTTTCAGGTTTCCCTCTTTCATGGTACTAGTACTGAGATACTTGAATAAGTCCCCTCATTCAACTTTCTTGCTTTTGATGTCTATTTCTTGTTCAGTGACAGTAATCCTCATTGTCATTACACTGCTCTTTTTTTGTCCTGATCTCCATACCATACATCATCGCAGTGCCGCCCAGCTTTGTCATTGTATTTGCACATCCTGGTCCCATCCCTCCTATCAAATCTACATCACCTTCAAAGGATACATTACCTATATTACTACCTCTAACTGATAGCACTCCTTCAAAGTTTCCAGAGTCCTTTGACATAACATGTTCAAGGAAACAATTGAAGGGATGTGGCAATAGGAGACATCGCTTTCTTACACCAGCTGTTATATGGAACTACTTACTCAGTGTGTTGCCTTCAAGGACTTTACTCCCTGAACTGTAATAAAGGATTTCAAGGGTTGCCACTGTTCTCTTGCTAATGTTGAGTGTCTTCATCACAGTCCATAGTATTCCTTGCCATATGTGATCAATTGCTTTATTGAAGCCTGTGAAGCTGCAGTGTAGTTCCATTTCATATTTTCGGTATTTTCTGTTTAATTTCTCAAGTTGAACGTCTGACCTATTGTTCTTGGTGTCACTCTAAAACCTTCTTCCTCCTCAAGTAATATCTTTGGCAGATCAGGTAGACATATGATCATACTGTCACGGTCCTTTTCCAGCAAGTAATGCCCTCACAGTTGGTATGTGTGAAGCCTGTGCATTATAAAAGTGGCAGTATCTCCCTTGCTTTTTTGCAAATGTTTAGCTTTTCCTGCTAGAGATTTTCCAAAGCTGTAATTTGCTGCTCCTCATTTGACGACTCTAAGGGTGAACAAATCCTGAGTCGTGTTCAGATAACGTGTTGATGTTAAGTCAACATTTACTTCATAGTTAAACGAATCCTCACAGCAATCCCACAGCCATCCTACAATTGTTTCTGCTTCTTTTTTTGAAGACGTTCATTTTTGTCATGGAACATAAACACACTTCCTCATTGTCAAGCTGATGGTAAAATTTTTCCTCTTCCTCCTCCCTATATTTTGTTGCCTGTGTATCTGTATGATTTTAACTTTGGTATGATTGCTCAAATGTCTTATTTTATGATGTTTGTATAACTTTTATCCCTATGTTGACAAACTTTCTTGTCGTTCTCTTTTTCCAAGAAGTTTCCTAACCAGCCATCGTACAACTGCTAAATATATCACATTGCATGAACTGTTCACATTCAGTTTCCTAGGCTGGCTGCTGAATTTTTTGGTAGAATTTAATGTGTTGACCTTTTCTCCAGCAGCATGCTTTGCATCCTTATCTTGGCCAAGGCCTATGAGAAATGAAAATATCCTCCAGGGCCCTGTCCATGGGGTTGCTAACCACAATGATTACCCTGACTTCCTAATGGGTGGTTTATCCTGGCTGTCGTTCCTGCCCTTCAAAAGTAGATGCAATAATCCTGTTGTCATAAATAGATGGTTGCCTAAAAAACAAGTCTTCCGATTACTATTTTTCATCCAGTAGTACTGGTTTCTTTGTTAGCACTGGAAAATAAGGTGGAGTTGAGATCAAAAGTAACATGTTACCCTTCACTTGCAGAGGTATTTACCCTAAAACTTTTCTGCAAATAACCTGTAGAGCTTTCAAAGGACTCAGGTTCTATATCTCCCCATATAAATTATTAGAGACCTTCATAAAGTAAAAACATTTAGTTGTTTCTTCTCATTTCAAAGTACTATTTGAAGTGTCAAGAATTTTCCTCTTGATATAAGGCAGAAATTTTTTACAGTAAGAACAGTCATTCACTGGAACATTATCCCCAGGGACGTGGTAGAGTCCCCATCAATAGAGGTTTTCAAGATGCAGTTGAACAGGGTGCTAGATAACCTCATCCTGGTACCCTTTCCCATGAAACACTAGACCAGATGATCTTTTGAGGTCCCTTCCAACCTGGGATGTTGTATGATTATATAATTTTAATATAAACAAAGGCTTTGATAGAAAACCATTATTGTTGCAGAGCAGTTAGTTACTGTAGAATTCTGATGCTGAAATTTTTCTTAGAAAAAACTTTTCCCAAATTAAAAGTGAGCCATGATGTGAGAACTCAACTGGCTTATGTACCTTCAGGATTATGAATATTAACTTGATGACCTTCAGATTAAATAGTTTTTATGGGACCCAAGTAAGAGGTATTGCCCCTGCAGCCTTTCAGTAGCAAGGTTCTGCAGTTTATTTTCTTATCTCGTACGGGGATTACAAGTTAATTTATACACCGCCAGCTGCCCTCCTTGCCCCTGAATAAGAGCCAAATGATCAAGAGGAAAGGCTAATGTGGAGCAACACAGCAGCATGCCAGATATGTCTTATATGAGCAGTAAGTTTTTCAGTGTCTTTTTTTTTCAAAATAAATATGAGTGTATTGTGGTTTCCACTAATTTAACTGTATTTTAAAGGAGATGGAAAACTTTGATCCTATGTACTGTTTTTCATTCCTACTCTCATAGTTAAATGAAATAAGTTTTCCTCTAAGTGTTTTCTTATTTACATAAATAAATCTTATTTATGTAAAAAAATTTACATACCTCTAAGAATAATTAAGAATTTTGTACCTATTATTGTACCTGTAAGAACAAATATAGAACAGTTGTGTCCTCTTCTCGGTTTACATTTAAATTATTTTTTAAATTAGCCAAGAGCGCAAGATTGTTTAAGTTATAATATAATGGGACTTTTTCTTCACTTTGAATGTGATGTTGGTTTTTTAACCCTATTACGATATGGCAGCTGCACAGAAAAACAAACTGGCAACACTCAGATAAAAAAAATCTTCTTGGATAAGTAAGTTGTGCTGTAACACTGTATAAAAATCAGCCTTATATCCAGAAAAATTGTAATCAGATTTGTAATGGTTAAAAGTTAGAATAAAGCCAGTAGTTGTGTTAAGTGGTAGTGTTTGGTTCTTTGCTAGAAATGGATTTGATTGGAAATACAATGCAATAAACTATAATCACAAAATAACTATGGTGTTATGACAGCAACTGCTGAAAAAATATTTGTTGCAGATGAAGTTAGCCAGAATGAATTATGCATTACAAATGTGGAAAGAAAATAGTATGTGCCTTTTAAATTTTATTTTTACTGTACAAATCAAATAGTATTTGGGGGACTTCAAATCCACCAAGTCTGGACACCATGTACCCTCTTACCTTCTGAATAGGTAAACATCTTCTGCTTTTAGCAACAAGATTTTTAATTATGCTTAATAATTCCATGACTTTCTGTAATAATTTTATGTAAACCAGTCAGGAAAAGCTAACAAAGGTAGCCAGAGCTAATTGGGCTCTGTATAATCTTAATTTGATCTGACAGTTGAGAAACATGTATACTTGTGAGTAATGTAAATTTAAATTGTAGACTCTTGATATTAATGGACTGTAATATTATAGATACATTTGTTCATTTCTTTTATTATTAGTTCTCATCACATCCAAGACCAAGGCCATTGACACAGTAATTAGTAATACAAGTTCCTGTTATTTTCCACAGCCCATGCAAAATGATTACATGTGTTTAAGAAAAAGTGTGCAAGGGCAAGATGTGATGTATAATTGGTTAGTGTGAGGTGGCAGAATGGCTGTCTCCAAAACCATTTCCAGCCAAGCTTCACTCAGAATGTTCTTTCACTCTAAGTAAAATAAACAGGTCTGAACTTATTGGAATTTTCTATTTGCTGTCCAGTAAATCCTTATAGCTTCTGGGGTTTTATACAACTAAGATTTATAGCATCTATTCTCACTGTGCAGAGTCCCAAGATGATGTTAATAGATGGTTAGTTTTGCCAATAAATCCCTCGTGGAGCAGAGAGAAATATCTGTTTCAGGTGAGTTGTTCAGAACTAAATCCACATCCCAAACAGAACGTAGTACTTTGGCTTAAGAGACTCGGCTCTAAAAATGTAAAGCTATTTCTCTCCCAATTCCTAACAAAGGCAAACGATGGCAAAACCAAAATCTATGGCTCCTAATAACTCCCAGATCTGTTAATCAGGGGCTGGGGGCTCTTTTTTTTTTTGTAAGGAATCTAAAGTAATTTGTGAGGTGCAAAAAACATATTCCTCAGGGTCTTTGCTACTTCAGCCCAAGAGGCTGGAAGGTCATGACTGCGAACAGTAGTGACAGGCTTCCAGAACCACTAGGCAGAATGTCAGGAGTGCTTGATTGCCTGGGAGCATGGAAACCATCTAAATAACGCAGGAACTGGTAGGATGGAGGAGAGAAAGAAGCAGAAGGAGGGACGACAATGAAGTTATTGGGTTTTAGTTGGACTTCCTTTAGAGCCTAAGGAGAAGTTGGAAAGAAGCTGACACAAACTGCCATGCCTACTTCAGACTGGGTAGGAATGAAAAGCATTCTTGTTTTCAGGATGTGCATGTGCCTTGCAGGCTACACCAGTGTTTGTGTGTCCTACTGATTTGTTTTCTTCGACACAGCATGGCATTGCTGACCTATATTCAACTTACTAACAGCTTGCTGTAACTCCAATCCTTTTTCTGAAGAATTGCTTCCTCATTCTTTAATTATGCAGCAGATTATTCCTGTCTAAAAGTTCTCTTTTCCTTAATAAATCTCATACTTTTCTAACTTAATTTTTTCAAGATTGCTTTCAATTTCAGTTCAAGACCTCTTGCATACTTGCATTGCTATTAGAGATCCATACTTCCCTCATTCTTTTTTTCGTCTCTTGTACATTTGTTATTTCTGTTCTTCCTGTATTTAATCCTCTGCACAAGTTTTCCAATAAATCAACTAATGTGCCCTGGATTACCTCAAATAATTGTTTAACTGTTGTAAACTGAAGTTCTTTGGATCCTGCTGATCTGAAAGGACTTAATTAAACGTTTAGCCCTTAAACTCACTTTACTCATTGCATTCCTGCTATGATTACAAAATCTATTAGAAAATATGTTTTACAACTCTTTATAGATCTGGACAAGTATCTGAAACAGGGCTTTTTTGCTTAAATAAACATTTGCTTAAATAGAGAAGATTTATTTGGATGGACTCCGACCCTCTTGATGTTAGCTCACATGTATAGTTAGTAAGTCAATACCGGTAAATTTAATTGAAAACCAATTTTGAAATCACAGTTGCAAGTATTGATATTTACAAACATTTAGTTTAATAGATCAGCTTATCTATGTGGATAGCAAAAACAATAAGCCACATCTTTTGTAAACTGCTTTTGGCACAAAATCATAGCAGGCAAAAGGCAGCTTTAAACTAGCCTTGTTTTTTCCCCATTTTTCAGTTCTTCATACTAAGGAAGGAAAGCTGCCCAAAGGCTAGGTGTGGGTAGCCAAATAAAGAGTAATTGCAGCACAGCTACTCATATCTAACCACTGCCTGTATAGCTAGATCATTTTAGCACACATTGTCTATTGGGATAACACAGTTACTCATGGTGTGTCCAGCAACCTAGTAGATTTTGTCATTGGTCACGTCATATCTTACCAAATGTTGTTACAAAAGCTGACTAACTATCCATGCTGTTATCAACGCTCCATTTGAAATTTCACTATGTTTATGATAACATGTGGAAACTACATAGGCAGTGGAAGCAGGGACAGGTATCCTGGGAAGAGTATAGGGATGTTACCTGGTTGTCTAGGGATGGGGTCAGGAAGATCAAGGCACAGCTGGAGCTCAACTTGGTGAGGAATGCAAAGAACAGCAAGGGCTTCTATAGGTATGTCAGTGAAAAAGGAAGGTCAAAGAAAGCCTAACGCCGTTGATGAACGAGACTGGCAAACTCATTAAAATGGACCAGGAGAAGGTCAAGGTACTCAACATTTCTACCTTGGTCTTCACTGCCAACCTCTCTTCCCACACCTCTCAAGTAGATGGACCACAAGATGTGGACTGGGGGAGCAAAGCCCCTCCCACTGTGAGAAATCAGTTTTGTGACCACCTGAGGAACCTGAACATACTTAAACCTGTGGGACCTGATGAGATACATCCCAGAGTCCTGAGGGAGCTGGCTGATGTAGTTACCAAGTCACTTTCCATTATATTAGAAAAGCTGTCGTAGTCACGGAAGTCCCTGGTGACCAGAAAAAAGGGAAACACTGCACCCAATTTTAAAAAAAGAGTAGAAAGGAGGACCCTGGGATCTACTGACCTGTCAGTCTCTGCTCTGTGCCTGGGAGGATCATGGAACAGATCCTCCTATAAGCTACACCAAGACTCATGGAGGGCAGGGAGGTGATTCGAGACAGCCAGCACGGCCTCCCCAAGGGCAAGACCTGCCTGAACAAACTGGTGGCCTTCTATGATGGAGTGACTACATCAGTGGACAAGGGAAGAGCTATGGATGTCATCTATCTGGATTTCTGTAAGGCCTTTGACATGGTGGCCCACAACATCCTCCTCTAAATCGGAGAGAGATGGATTTGTTGGATGGACTGTTTGGTGGATGAGGAACTGATTAGGTGGTCGCATCCAGAGGGTAGTGGCCAGAGGCTCAGTGTACGCATGGAGATCAGTGAGGAGTGGTGTCCCTCAGGAGTCGGCGTTGGGACCAGTACTGTTTAATATCTTCATCGATGACACAGACAGCGGGACCAAGCGCACCCTCAGCAAGTTTTCAGGCAACACCAAGCTGAGTGGTGCCGTTGACATGCCTGAGGGATGGGATGCCTTCCAGAGGGACCTGGGCAAGCTCAAGAAGTGGGCCTGTGTGACCCTCGTGAGGTTCAAGAAGGCCAAGTGCAAGGTCCTGCACCTGGGTTGGGGCAACCCCCAGTATCAATACAGGCTGGGGAATGAAGGGACTGAGAGCAGCCCTTTGGAGAAGGACTTGGGGGTACTGGTGGATGAAAAGCTGGACATGAGCCAGCAGTGTGCACTTGCAGCCCAGAAAGCCGACCATGTCCTGGGCTGAATCAAAAGAAGCATGGCCAGCAGGCTGAGGGAGGTGATTCTGCTCTTATACTCTGCTCTTGTGAGACCCCCACCTGCAGTACTGCGTCCAGCTTTGGAGTCCTCAGCACAGGAAAGACAGAACCCTGTTGGAGTGGGTCCAGAGGAGAGCCACAAAAAAAGATCAGAGGGATGGAACACCTCTGCTACAAGGAAAGGCAGAGAGAATTTGGGTTCTTCAGCCTAGAGAAGAGAAGACTCTGGAGAGACCTTGTTGCAATCTTTCAGTACCTAAAGAGGACTTCTAAGAAAGATGGGGACAAACTTTTTAGCAGGGCCTGTAGCAATAGGACAAGGAACAATAGTTTTAAGCTGAAAGAGAGTAGATTTAGACTAGATATAAGGAAGAAATTTTTTACGGTGAGGGTGGTGAAGCACTAGAACAGGTTGCCCAGAGAGGTGACAGATGCCCCATCCCTTGAAACATTCAAGGCCAGGCTGGATGGGGCTCTGCCCAACCTGATCTAGTTGAAGCTGTCCCCACTCATGGCAGGGGGGAGGTGGACTAGATGACCTTTAGGGGTCCCTTCCAACGCAAACTAGTCTACGATTCTATACTACTAGCAGGGTTGCAGGAGGTTGGCTTGTGCTCCAGCTGGACTGTTCTGTCATTTCTACTTATTCCCTTCCAGGGTAACAGAAGTTTTGCTAAATGTATCTGTATATTATTTCTGCTATGCTTAAGCAAAATATTTGGCTTAATGTGTCCAAACCAAAGTAGGCTCCTTTGAATTTCTTTAAGAACAAAATACAGATTCAGAGTGCTAAGAGAAATTATCTATTTTAATGAGAGAAACAACTGAGAATATCCTTAGAATTTGTAAAGAAAAATGAAAGCACTGTAAATCAGAGCAAGAACCTAAAAACTCTCTTTAAATTCTCCCTGTGGAAGAGCGCATCTTTTTTCCACTGAGTACATAAGAAGCCTAGAAGATTAGCCTGCTGTCTCCGGCACTTAAGTTAGTTGCCTAAAGTTAAGTGGTCTGGAGGCTGTTCTTCCCCCGTTCCCACAACATCTATAATTAATCAACTGAAAAATCAGTTCATGAGCTATTCACAGTAGGAAGAGATCAGTTCACAGGGGAAGGTATCTGCAATCAGTAATCTAGGCTGCTCTAGATAAGTTTGTAGAATAAATTCTGCACAATGAATTATTCTGCTTGTTTTTCAACTAATCTAGCTTCCTTTGAGCTTTGATGTCATTTGCAGGCATCAATACTAGTTAGCTGAAAAACTTTCTGGTTTCTGGTAAACTCTTAAATCCACATAGTATGAACAATTCTGTTATCTCTGGTAACAACATTTGTATTGAAAAGATGGTGAAACTGCTGCAATTTCTGTGTTACTGTATGTTAGCTCCAGTTTGCTGGTGTGACTTGAACACACCAAATGTAACACCACATACAGATTTAGAAAAACACCAAAAAAATACTGCACTGTAATAAAAAGTTAATAGAACCAGAATATCTTGGGAGAAAATCAAGGAGTACTATATTTCATTATATTTCTATACTTTTAGAAGTCTGAGCATTCCTGCAGCAGTCATCATTAATCTTAATGCAGTGTGGTACAAAACCTGTAAATAATATATAATCTTACAAAATTTTCGTAAAAGTTGCGACCTGCAGTGCTCTCTTGCTTATGTTATCTATGGAAAAATCATTAAGAAATGTAAAAAGTCAGTGTGAGCCTTGTAAGTAACTCATTTTAGAACTTCCTTTGTGACTTTGTCTTAAAACAATGCAGCGGTGTCAGAGTTGGCCTCAGTGTTTTCTGATTTTTTTTTTTCTTTTACTTTTTAGAAATATCAATATCAAGTACTACTTTGTAAAAATTTGTATTTACCTCTTAGGGACATTTAAAGGAAGTTTTGATACATAATAGAGTCATATAATATTCCATCTGCAATCTTTCTACTAATAAGTTATTTAGGTGTCCAGCTCCTGATGCTAAGACATTTCATTCCAACTGTCTTAATGATTTCTTAAAAGCAGAGTCCAATCCTTTCAAACATAAGCCCTCTTTCTCTAGAAAATTAAGGGGTCTTTTTGGCTCATGACCTAAGAGTACAAGCCCCAATTTACTGAAAAGAAGAGAAATAACTGCATTAACTTTGGCAGGCTTTCGGTCATGCCTACGGCAGTTTAAAATGAACATGTTATAGAAACCATTCAAAAAAGGTTTTGAACTCCTGTCTGACCCTTAAGTCCCTTCTTTACTACAGCTTACAAACTTCTGAAAGGTTAAACTTTCAAAGCAATCTATAGGAAACACACACAAACCCCCCTTTATTTATGTTCAAACTGTACGTGATTATTTTTCATGCATAACTCTTAAAATTCATCCCAAAGTGTCTTGATTGTATTACATCTTCAAAGTGCATAGAAACAGAATTGAATTCACAAAGCTATTTGAAACTTTAGGCCTTTGTAATAAAAACGTAAAAATCCCTCCTGGGTTATGGATCATATAGCAGGAAACTTAGGAAATAATCAAAGAGTTTGGCACTTATCTTCATAATCTTTATCCAACAATGTAGTTGCACTCAATTTTTTCCAGAAAGCACTATTCGGTTCCTAGACATCAAAAGAACTTCTGAAGAAAAGTCACTAATCCATTTGAAACAGATTCCTAGCGACAAAATAAGAAAGAAAAGCCTTGTAATTTTCAGGGTACGATAGCAAAGAATTGTAGTTTAGCTTGTTAATTACCATGCTTCCAATTGTATGTGAAAAGCAGGTTTTCAGCGTGAATAATGTGTAGCGTGTGCTTTTTAAGTACACTTTCTTTGCAATTCTTACTTTGTTTGAATGACTGTAAAGATCACATCCTATATATCACCCATATGCTGCTCAGAATAGAAATATTTCAGGAGTGGAAATATTGTAATACAGGAAAAGCTGTACCAGTTTAAACTACGGGATCTAACACTAGAGTAATTTTGTAGATTTGAAAATTGTAGAATTGCAATTAATGCTTCTGAAAGTAATTTTGCTTTAGTTTCATCATTTTTCTCTGGCACTAGTTTAGATGAACATAGATATTGACAGGATTTAGGTGTAACTGATCAGTTTTCTAGCTCAGACTAAGGAAATAGTTCTCTTCTTTCACCCACAAGGACAAACCAGAGTTGGAAGAAATTTCAGAGAATGGGATTCTTCTCAGCCTGCTGTAAACAAAGGTTAAAGTTCATATGATCTTGAAGACTGAGGTTTCTGCAGAATTTTAAGCCATTCAGACTTGGTTACAATTCAAAATTCAGTAACTTTACATCAAAGGATTACAAATCTGCATCTACTTTTTATAGCATGTAATAGAATTACAACCCATTGTACTAAATATCTTATTATGAGCCCAGATGGAGAAGCCACATTCTTCAACCCCTGTCTCCTAGTTTTAAATTCTTTACTGAAGAAATATAGTTGTCAGATTCAGTCACCAAGAGGAATTTTCATAGAAAAAGGTAATAAAAGTATATTAGAGGAAGCAGGGTATTATGCCTTTTCATCAGTTAGATCTCTTGGATTACAGCTTCATGCTCTGAAAGAGCAGGGCAGTGAAATGCATTACAGACACAGAGCACACACTTCACCCTGTCTCTAATGATTTACTTTTACTACATTCTTCTCCAGTGTTTCTGAAGAGAATTGCATCTGACAGATGTGGAAAAAACATTCAACAGCAAGGATTTGCTAGGATTTCTCTGCTGGTAAATAGGAGATAAGCATACATACATATGGTTTTGATTGAAAGCAGAAGAGGAAGAGAAAAAAAAAACCGAACAACTTTCATTCGTTACCCTTATGTTACCATGGACTTCAGCTAAAAATCAATGAAATTACTTGAAGAAATACTTAATTCCTTTCTGTTTAATTCCATCTTTTGTTCCTTTTTGGGGGGTGTAAACTCCCAGACACAAAAAGCTGACCATGACCAATTACAGCCACGGAGATCATTGACCAGCGAGACCACCATATGACAGAACACTGAATTTGTATAAAGCAACTTTAACCTACCTGTGATTTTTTTTTTAAAGGCTAGGTAATAAGGACAAATGCAACAAGTTACAGTAACTTCACCAAAAAGCAAAGATAAAGATGGAGATGAAAAAAAAACATGTGAGAAGAACATTCCCTCTGAGCAAGTGACTGATAAAACCTGGGTTTGTGTGAAGTTTTCCCACTGGAGCTCAGAGAGGAGAAGAAATTAAGACCAAACATGGACTTGGAAAACAGAACAAAGTTCAGACAGGAATGTCAAGATAAATGGCAGCATAAAAAACTGACAACCTGCATTTACCGAACAACAGAAGCTGAATGACCGATCAATAAACAAAAAAAAAAAAGAATGACTAGGAGAACAGGGCAGGAGGATTGACTAGCCAGCTTCGGAACAGCTATGCTGCACTGGGCAGCAATGAGGAGAAACAGGCTGAAAGAGAAGATTGGATGACATAAGAGAGAAGCTGCTAGTCCCATAAGAGAAGAGATAATGGAGATGGCTATGAGAAATTGCCCCAGTAGAAACAAAGACATTACACAGAACAGAAGGCAGGATAGTCAACAGACAGGAGAAATAACTCCGAGTAGAGCTTTCAGACAAGAGGCAGCTTTTTGTGATTGGGGAATCCTTGGTAAGGACTAAAAAAACCTGCCACTACAACAGATCCAGAGGAAAGTCAGAATGGAATCTGCCAGGAGAGCATACACAGAGTGAAGCTGGGGATGAAAAAGATTTTCAAAGAAACCGTGGGGGGAAATACACAGGTATTGATTATTGTTCATGTCAGGACACACCTCAGATTTCAGATGGAATAGATTAAGGGAATTACTCAAAGCTGGAGTAGCTAGTGAGAGACACAAGTGCCTCAGGTAATTTTCATAAGGATTATTCCAACTGCTGGAGGAGGACTCTAGAGGCTTCCATCCTCCTCTAAGGACTGCTTCTCGGAGGTACATTATAACAAACTCATCAAATATTTAAAGTTAAATGTATTACTACTTGCACTAGGCGCAAATGTATTTTGTAATATATAAGTATACACTATGATATATAAAATACACTATAAATGTGCGGTTTTGTAAGATATTGATGCCACGGTATTCTATTGGACATTATTAGTAGTAATGGGAATGAACAGAACTAGAATAAGAACAGCAAAATAGATGCAGACAGACTCAAAAAGAAAATTCACAAACCTGTAAGAAAAGATGGAGCTCCAAGTAGAGACTGAAGTGGTAGTCAACATCCATTTAATATTTTCATTAATAACCTTGGAAAGAAAAATGAAAGGGAATTTCACTTGCTGATGCAAAACTGGCAGCACTATGAGCATGGGAAACATCAGATTCTTGTAATAGGAGGACTCCATGACATTAAGGAATGGAGTAATAGGCATATGGATGAAATTTAACTGCAGAAAGTAAAGGTCATTCATGCAGGGAGTAATAATGAGAATTTCTTCTATAATCCAGGAGCTTCTCAGCTGGAAACAATAAAGAAGGAAAAGCAGCTGGATCTATTAATCAGTCACAGAATGTCTATGAGCCACCAGTGTCACGCAACCATGAAAAAGTGAGTGTGATTCCAGGTTATGTAACAGAAAGTTACAGGCCATTCCTCAACGTGCCATGGTGTCATTTCTATAGTCTTACTAGTAATACACCAAAAAGCAGTAGTTTAAAGAGCAGATACACCCATTTTCTAAACTTAAATAACCAATGGACTAATTTTCTGAAAAATTATTGTGTTGTCAGTTCAGAAAAAGCATTATAGAATTTTTCATTGCTATTATTATGCACTAAACCCAGATATAAAAGCAGGGCCTGCTCCCCATTATTCTGGTGTAATGCAATTGCACAAAATAATACAGGTTCAGTCCCAAGACAAGTTACAATTACAGGTTTAATCATGCAGATACTTAAGTCCATTAATAATTGCATATTGACATACTTTTAATATTTCATATTCCAGATTATTGGTTTAATAACTATCCATTTAGTAATCAGAGAAAGATATTTAGTATAGGAATGCAAGTCTACAATGGCATATTCAAATCCATATTCCAAGTGAAATAAGTGATGACAGAAACTGCCTAATAAGGAGGTAGAGTGAACGTAATGCTGCTACTCACACATTTATCATTCTGTTTATTCAGCTTGTTAGTCTTCTCTTATGAAGTACAATCATTAAGACATATCCTGGATTTCTAACCATTATAAATTACATGTATTGTTGGTAGTCACTCAACATGAACATGCAAGAACCTGTGTGTGACAGAATAGCTCCCTTCTATACATGAACTACTAAAGTAGTAAAAAAATTTAATTGCAAGGAGGCTATATAGCATCATTTGTAAGCCAGGCAGTTGGCACAGAAAGTACGTGGTTAAAAGTAGGCACTGAGAGGAAGCACAGTTTTTCCAAGGGCAATATCGGTTTTCTGAGTAGTGAAGTGTGAAGACCCCAATCTTCTCACAGTTCTGTTGTGGTCAAGAACTAGAATTGGATCCCTGAGGATTTTCCTTTGCAGTATAAGATTTATTATATATTCTTCTTTTACCTAGACTAACCTAGTTTTCATTTAGAATTTCTCAAAGAATATTCCTTCCAGCTTTACCCCATTGTAGAGCTTTTCCTTAACAAGAAAGCAGGAGGAGAAAAAAAAACAATCAGTACAAATTATCTATTTCATTTAAAGTCTATCTTTCAAGAGGCTTAAATATAAATTATATGAATATTTATCTAAGACAACTGCAGAAGAAATGAATGGACAATTTACTGGAACAGGATAAAAGAAGATATGGGGTTTTGCTAGGTGCACTCAAATAGGCTGAACAAGAAATAAACATATTATTTGTATACATTATTTGTATTACCTTGTCACAAGGAAAACAATTTCTTCTTAAGTTAGGCTACCATAATTTAATTGGTTTGCACAACCAGGTCCCAAGCTACAAACCTTAAACTTCCAGGAATGTGAATTTCTATGCGAGTTCAGACAGCATGTAGACACTGTTAAATACTTCCTTATTATTTAAAGACAGTCCACAACTGGCTTGTGGACACAGAATAAAATAGTATTCAGCAGACTAATAAAGTTTATTTGTTCATTTTGGGTTTATGGGATTTTTTTTTCTCCTTTTGACATATTAGAGAGACTATACTAGGCAATTACTTAAATTACATAGTTAAAATTTTGCACAGGCAGCCCCACAGTTATCAGCAAAATTGCATGAGTTACTAATTGCTGCAGAAATTATTCTTGTAAATATCTGCTTCCAAACAAATTAAAGATTTATCAGTTATGTCTAAACTGAGGGATGAAGAAAAGGTTTTAGAGCAAGCCAAAACATGCCAGTACCTGCAGCTCAGGCACTTTTATTTTGTAATGGTGGCTGTGCTGCTTGTGTTCTTGTGTTCAGACTGAAAAAGCACACATCCTGAAGACAAGCTGAGCTTTCTTTAGCTACTTAGGGTGCATGCTACCATGCAAACAGTGAGAAGATGGGCTTGCACTAGGGTGCTGCATTGATTTTGACTTATTGACCCACTTATTAGTGGAGATAAAATCTAGTTTCTAGTGAGAGGCAACAGCTCCTACTCAGTGTGGACACTGTATTCAATGTCAGCAAGCAGCTGAAGATGTTGGTAACAGAAGTTAATCAGTTGTGAACATTCTAATGGATATGAGAGCGAAGAGGGTGCTTTGTGTTAGTATTCTGTGGCTCTTACAGAAGTTTGCTGTTATTCAAGCCTGAGAAAAGCAATTTTAGGAATACAAATATAAAACTATAAATTTCTGGAGGACAATTTTATGTTTTGTTTTGGAATAGAGGAGCTAGCCTGGGTTGAAAAATGCCCAAGACTAGTGGAATCTCCAGGAAAAATAAAACTAAACTCCAACACACCTCTTAAGAATATGGATTAAGCATGATTTCACAAAGATTTAGAATACATCCATGTTTCTATGGAGGTGACAAAATTTTTATCCCTAACATGACCTCAATCCTCTTTTCCTTACTTTCACTTGACTGTAGAAAGTTTCAACCTTCTTTCCCAGAGCAAAGAGACTAGAATTTTATAATAAAGGCTTGCAAGTACTCACTGGTAAGTAAACCATAATACTCTTCATACTTTCAATACAATGCAATTTTAGTACAAATACTCCCAAAATACCTTCTGTGAGATAAGAATTTGATGAAAAATTATACTCAGGTAGTTTACATTTGGCAAAATTGCAGTGGAAGTATAAGAACTTGGTGTTTGATATTTTCAAAATTTCAAACCCAGGTGAAAGTACCTCACAATTGCCTATAAGCAAGGCAAAGAACCAGAAGTATAGAAGTATTGCATCAGACTGTTGTATTTAATAGTCTTTTAAACTAATATAAGATTGCAAAGTTATGAAGAGCCAGTGCAGTCACTGTAGTCATTGTTTAGTAAACTGTCAAATTGAGATATGAAGGATGTCAATGTATACTATATACAGTGTACAAACACAAAGAATCCATTGAAAGCCAGGTTTTAACCTACAACTGCTGTGAGTTTACAATCCATTTACTTATGTTAGAGGATAGTATCAACTAGAAGTGGCATCTTCTCCTTAGATTATTTATCTTAATCCATAAATTTTTAGGAAACAGGTGCCTTTTTAGCAATACACAAGAGCTGGTGAATATATGAAAAGTATTTCTAGGATTCTTCCATAAATGTCGCTCACACTGACATGTTTATGTGGCTTACCTTCTTTGCTTATAGGAGTAGAAATAATATAAAATTAAAATTACTGGATAAAGTTATGTGAGAATTGATACGATATGAATGAAGCTAACAAATTGTCATGAAAATATGTTACAGGCAATCTACTTTTGTTCTGCTGTAGATTGTGTGTTCATGATACATATAGAGTAGAACAGATACTTGTCAACTGTAAGAGCAATAGGTACTTAGTAAGTTCTTAGCAGCACTTAAAGCCAGGGATTTTCTTGGAGAAAGCAAAGCAAAATGCACAGAGAAAGCAGTTGTTGAAGTAAGCAAGCATAACACAAACAGAAACAGTGTGTACATGCAAAAGTAGATACCTATTACCATTGGAGGTATTGATAACATGTCATGTGAAAAGTGAAAAGAAGTGACAATGACCGGGGATGACTCAGATGCTTAAACTTCCCTTCTCATAACCAGCTGATATATTGCCAGATAACATACATTGAAGACTCAGTTTTGGAAGAGTAACAGTAACAACCAGTGGCCATTTAAGGTTGACCAATACATAGTACATATTCCTTCAGAATCTCTGAAAGGGAACATGTTATTCACTACTCACAGTATTGAAAACACCACATCAAGCTAATACAGGTAAACCAGTTCCTAATTATGTTTGGTCAGTATATTTTTTATGTATTCATCATGCTTTTACAACACTGAAATTGTACTTTAACTTAAAGTAATACTAACACATATTTTTAAATAATCTTGTTTTAAAATTAACTTCCCAGTCAGTGGGAAAGTTGTCTTCAGCTAGGTTTTGTCTTCTCAGCCCAGATGCCTGCCTGCTGGTGCATAGAGCAGCCAGACAGCACTGTAAGGGAGACCCAAAGCAGAGTGTTGATAGAGGACTGAGTCCCCTCTGGGTCTGTTAGTGAGTTAGATACAATGCAGCACAAAATACGTGCATATATATTCCAACAAAAATTAATCCTTGTGTAAAGTATGAATGAAAGCAACATGGGCTAAAAAACCCTTGCCTTCTGGGTCTCTGACTGTTAACAATGTCACAGACGTGGATTTTCCCACGTTGAACAAAAAGTGAGTGTAGACTCCTCTATGTCTACTCTGTTGACATGTATGGTGCAATTTTTCAAGGGTTTTCAATTTTTCAAGAAATTTTTCTGCTCAGAGCACAATGTTAATCATTTCACCAAGGAGGTCAAGAAAAGAAAGCAATGTCTTATTAGAGCATAAGGAAGCAGAAACAGGCTCAACAGCTATCTTACTATGCCTCTCTGTGTAGAGTAGCTCTACTCATAGCCTTTGAGCTTCGACTGGAATGAGTCTCTGCGCTGGGTCAGATCACAACTCTCTCTGCCACAGTGTTTCAGCACTGACAGTGGTCACTGCTTCAGATTCTTCTTCTTCAGAAACACACAAACAAACCACCCCACCCTTAGAGATGAAGTCTTCAGATTCAGAACAAACATCCTGTGGTGATTCTGAGTAGCTGCAAGATAGCTCTGATTACAATACTCCTGACAAAAATAAATAGATCTAAATAACTGTACGACAGGCTTTTCTCCAGACAGAGACTTGCCTTTTTACTTCATAGAAGCCTATGGGTCAATGAGGCTGTCACTGACAACCCTTTATGTCACTGGAAGAATTTCCTGGATTACATGTTGAAAGTACATGGCAACTGATGTAAAAATGACGGCAGATCTGCAAGCTCGATAGCAGCTGCATTTCAGAACTTAGCCAATACTAGAGACACATAGACAAAAAATTCTTTTCTGCAATAAAAAATATTCAGAACCAATTTCACTTGTTAAAAAATTAACTTCATAAATACAGTTCTCAGAAAGATACAAAATCAAATTATTAAACAATTGGTCTGTAAGGACCCTGAGGAAATACAAAATAAATGATTATTTCCCCAGGACCACTAGGACACAAAAGAATGAATAATATATGGAACATGGGGAAAACTAGCTATAAGATAAACCAATTCTACCACGAATAGTCAAACCCTGCACAGGGGCCCTGAAAGGCTGTGGAGTCTCCATGCTTAGACATATGCAAAAGTTTACTGGAAATGGCCTTGAGCAACCTTCTCTTATCGGAGCATAAGGCTGGATTAGATGACCTCTGGTGGTCCCTCCCAACTTGTGTGACTCTATAGTTCAATGATTTAATTTTCTTCTTTGATTTCTAACCTGATAGGTTTGACAGAGAGCCACAGTAGTGTAATCACTAACCACCTAGGACAGCGGTCCTCAAACTATGGCCCACAGGCTGGATAGGGCCCCCCAGGGTCCTCAATTCAGCCCCCAGTATTTACAGACCCCCCCCCGCCAGGGGTTGGGGGGCAAACCAAGCAGCCGCAGATGGCTGCCTGCTGCTTCATCCGCGCGCCGGCCCCCTGGTTAAAAAGTTTGAGGACCCCTGATCTAGGAAGTTACAGTTTTGATTAAATTAGTGAAAGAATTGGTAGAAATATTGAATTAAAATGTAGTCACCCAAGGGCAGCAATCAGAGGAGAACATGCCAAGTCAAGGCAGTTAAGTGTCTGTCACAAGTCTGGTAGCTTTCAGTACTTTCTGTAAGAATGCTAATCAGGGAAATATTCTGAGCCTCCATTACCCATGCTACATAGTAGAGTTAAACATAAGAGCATTGCGGCTCTGAAAGGTTCCTAGTCATGAAGCAATTGTGGAGCAAGCCTCTACTGGCTCTTGCCAGCTTAAGTTTTCCCAGTATATGAGGAATTTCTTAAAACATACAGTAAAAAAAGTACATATCCAAGTGCCATTTAAGTAGCCAATGTATACTTCCATACAGAGATACAGACCCCCTCTTTCTTGTGTCTACTTCCAAATCTATTAAAGAAGCATTGCTCTTAGAGTAGCAACGTTCAAACTACATTCTCAAAGAATTTATATGGATCTCCTTATAAAAGGTCTTGCATTGCTGCAGTGGTATTGCTGCTGTAATATTGAACAACTGTTTCCTACATAACTACTCTGATAAATCTTTTCCTCATTTTAAGGCACAGGAGACGAGAGGTGGCAGAGGCACACCTGAATATGGCTTATCCCTGGGCTTTTTAATGGCTTCTAGGGGATGTCAGCATTCAACACAAACTAAAGCAGTTCTTAGGAAGTTCTGATTTCTTCTAGTAACCAGGTAACACTCCTGTTAGCCCCAGAATCAGCTTCCTAGTCCCTCTCCGCTTAACTTAGGTCAGGTATTCCACAAACAGATATGAAAGTCAGGGTTCATATGTGCCTCTCGCACCCAACAGTGGTCTTGTCATGCTTTCATGATTAGCAACCCATGACAGGTGTCTCCTGTTGCTTTTAGCAACAAGGAGCTGGCAGCAACTCATTATCAGCAAGAACAGTATTAAAATACAGGACCACAATTCAAAAGCAACTACATTTCTCATGTTTTTTGAGAAGTGATTGTAATGCCTTAGACAGAAAAACACTTTTTATTGCAGCTTCTCATCACTAGAAGATTTTTTCAGATGTTGCAAAATGCCAGGCAAAATAACTAATGTTAAAACATATTTTTTGTTCCTAATATTGCCATTCAGCACAGAATAACAGTGTGGCAGCTAGTCATTTTAATCTTTCAAGGACTGGGCAGCGGGGTTCAGCTGCATCCTGCTCAAGAAGCCTCCTGTGATAGATGCGGTGGCGGTTTGCCATGTACGGCAGAGAACCAGCGGTACCTCAGCACCCAGGGTGCAGGGCTCAGGGGCTGCAGGTGTGGCGGAGGGGAGTCAGGGCCAGACCGGAGCCTGCAGCACCTCCTGAGGCTCAGCGCACATGCGGAGGGGCAGCGAGCAGGCAGGGCTGGCAGCAGGCAGAGGCACTTTCCTGGGGACAAGGAAGCTCCATGTCTGCTGCCACTTGAAAAAACAGGAGGCAAGAACATGGTGGGAAAAGGGAGAGTTGTAAACAAAATTTTTTATTGCTATTTCCACCCTCATTGTTTCTATTATTCTCAGAGTAAGTATACGCATATGCCACTTATTTAAAATTAGACTTTCTGAGTTAAAAGGTCTTTTGATATTTTGGGAGATTTGGGGGAACAAGAAGTTCTAGAAAGATGCATTTCAGAGCTCTCCCTGACTCACAGTCCTGTCACAATCACAGAGCAATTAATCTGAGAAGCTGGGAAATATTGTTGCTTCAAAGAAAGAAGTGTATAATTAAATGCATGATCACCAATTAACATTGCTCTCTTCTTCATACTTTGAACAGAATTTAATCTTATCAGGGAAAACACAAACAATTCAAGAACTTTTCTCAGCCAGGTTGTAAAGTCTTGACCTTGTTGAAATCATTAACTTGAGGTTTGGGTTTATTTAAAGACTATTTTGGCCCAATTTTCCAAATGAATCTAATAAATAATTTAGAGATGAGCAGCTGTGCCTCAAAACGCTTTAGCAGGTTTCACACTCTGTTACTCTTGAAGACCAAATTACTTCGATCCTCTTTCACCAATTCCAATGTGACATCTGCTCTTCTCCCTCTGTTTCAGGCAGCTCTCTCAACCTCCTCTGTCTTTTCTCTCATCAGGGATTCAGGGCATTCCTCCACCTCCTGTGTTCCCCTCTGTCAGGTTTTCCTTTCCCTACCAACAGCCACAAGTCCCTGACCCCTCCCTTTCTGTGCTCTCCTTTTTTCCTCATTTACTTTGCTAAGGACTCTCTGTGTAAAGGTACGGCTGTGCTAAAAAGATGACAGCGGCAGAAACTCCAAGTGTCCTCCTTTCCTATTTTTTATAACTTTACCTCTTATTTTTTATATTTTTACCTAAGTTGATGTTGATACTTTAACATTCACATAGATTCTGAAATTGTCTCAGTGAAGTAGTCAGACAGGAAAAGAAAAAAAAAAAAAGAAAAAGTCATCATATTGCCAGACCTCTCCCTTCCTTAGCTAACAATACACTTCGTTGGCTTGAACACGTGTGTCAATATTTACCAGATGAGACCAAAATAAAATTTTTACTTCCTTACTGTATTTGAAATAAATTACATTTCATTTTACTTGAATTTTTTCCCTTTTCTCTTTCCTCTATTTCTACTTTCTGGGGGAATAGAAACAAATTTTAGCATTCCTTTAAGACATGTAATATGTTATAAAAAATGTTGCAATTTTAATTTCTTCCTGCCCTTTCATTATTCATAATTCCCTGCCTACAAGGGGTCCCTCCAAACACGTACAATGTAACTCTTGGGAAGCACCACAGCAGATTAAGTTTAAAGGTTTGAGGGCATGAAATATTTCTTTACACCACTTTCAGGCCACCCTGATTCTGGACAGCTGTTTGGTCCAGCCACCCCACCCTCTACTACAAGGATATTTTAGGGCTACACTTAACCTAAGGAAACACAGCCCTGCAGCCTGTACCTTGAGACCCTGCTGTGTCTCCTGGTGTTGGGATTGAAGAAGTTCTTTCAGGATCCTTTCTCTTGTTCTTGTGCTCTCACTTCAGTGCCGAAAGTACTTCAGAGTTTCATAAAGCTCTTTTTACACCACTGATAGCACAGCCTGGAGCCCTACAGGGCAGCTGCCACTGGCGTTAAAGGACAGACGGTAAATGGAAAGGACCGAAACTGCGTGTGCCACCACTTACACAAGGGGCAATGATTTATCAAGTGTAAGTTACGTATAACTGAAATCAATTGCTGTTACATTATCATGATGAAATGTTGAAACAGGAAAGTTGTTTTTTAATATGAGATATGGTGGTTTACACATGGAAATGTATTTACATGGCTGCCTGAAATGCAAGTTTTTATTTGTTTGGTTGGGGTTCTTTATTATCTGTCTTTCCTCTATAGCATATTTTCATAGTTCTAAATACTCTTGGTGTTAATTTTAGCCTCCCTTGGTTTACATACACTTTAACTTTTACTTTAAGAAGAGTCTGAACATCTTAAACTTCTTTGCTAATTTATAATGGCATTACATAATTGAGTACATTATGAAGAATTTATTCACTTTCCTGGCAGAATTTCATCCAATCAATGTAATTAGCATCTAATATTTTGCAAGTGAAGCTGAACTCCTGTAACCTGGCTGTTTGATGATCATGCAGCGCTGTGACTTTCAACTTTGTCTAATTTCTATATGTTGTCTTGTCATCCCATCTTCCTTTTCTCTGTACAGCTCCGAAACTATTTGATCAGTCTGCTGCTCAGTGGCCCATTACTTGAATAGTTTCCATCAAAATAAACCAATTTTTTACTGAAAGAGGTTCACCCTTATATTGCTAGCTGGTTCTTTCTCTGAGGTTGAACAGTCATTGATGCTCTCATTTTGCCTGGGATGTGGTTTAAAAGCCATTTGGTCAGCTTTCACTTTGCAGTGGAATGATTTGATCCAGAAGTTAATTGCATTGACATTAACCTGTTTTAACAAGCCTAAAGTATCAATAAATCATTTCTTTAGTGGCTGCACTTTTTCTGCTGCTTCATTGATATACTGCACCTGAACTGATAAATAGGCTGAAAAACATTTTTCTAACACACTTTGCATTCCCAATAATATCTTTCTAAAGAATAAAATTAATGTTAATATACAAGAACACATAAAATTTTGTTAACCAGATTACTTAGCTTTGCTGTTCTTATCCCTTTTAAAAGATTCAGTTTTAGAAGACATTGCACTTGGGGGATGCAGTTTTAATCTTTTAGGTAGTCTGACTGGTAAGTCCAGCTACAGACCTATAATAAAACTTCTCTAAATAACCTAAAAATTCCTCTGAAGATACAAATCTTTTTTTTCCCCCCCCTTTCTCCTCCCCCAGCCTCAAATTTGTGTCTTTACATGTACCTTATGGACACATATTGAGTGCACTTATATAGCCTCAGCTTGTTTTATGGGCTACTACATCTATCTGATGTCTGTATTGAGTGACACTATCAAGAATAAATTATCTGTTGCAATGCACCTCTCTCCATTTGAACCCAACCTTCAATGCAGCATATCAGTGTTGGTTTTCATCAGTAAATCAGTAGTACCTGCAAGTAAACTTTACTATGAAGTCTTAATCACTTTTTCTTTGTCACTAAAAAAAAAGACAATAATCTGATATAAGTAACCTGTCAAGCAAATATTTTATACCTCCTTATAAGAACATGTAAATTTGGTGGCACATAACTCTTCTCAAACTTAAGTAAGTATGGTTGAGAAGAAAAGAAATTCAACAAAAAAGTTAGCCACATATTATTTGTTTTATGCATATATATGCATGTGGTTTTTTATCTCCATTGCTCGAGATGAAAAGTCAGCTCTGGGAGGCCCAGAGGTTTCTGCATAGCAGAAGGAGACAAGACTTTTAAAGATAAAAAAAAGTAAAAAATTAGTGCAAAGTTATTTTCCTTAAGTTGTAAAATATAGGCTACACCCTGTGGGCACTAGATCAGTAGGAGTTTTATCATTGTTAGCTAGATTTTTGAAAGATGCAATGCAATGAACTCCCATTTCATATTTTTTCTGTTGTAAGAAGGAGTGGTATTTTGTATATAGTGACAAGGAGAAAAAGAAAATAAATGTTATGACTGTAACCTTGATCGGTATACATGCATATGGCAAGCTCTAACTCCCTACTTTGTGAATATATGAACACATGAATCTGTGGGTGTGTATCTACAGAAAAAAAGAAAAAAGTATAGAAACAAATTAGTGAGCACAACTTGTGTTCACTGTGGAAACATGATGAATTTTCAAATACAAATCAAATCTGATTCATTTCCCTGCTCCTAATATGGCTTGTGACTGAGTAATTTTTTTCAAGATAGTTTGCTACTGAGGACAAAACTTTAAAGCTGTGGCAGAGATCATTTTTTACCTTAGGCAAGAAAGAGGAACATAATTTCCATCTCAGAGATTCTAATCCTTGTGGTTACTGGCTTCTAATATGTAATGAATAGATTCAAGTCCAGTGGCAAGCATGGGGAATAATAACATACCTAACAAAGTACAAAATTTCCAACATGCAAGCAGAAGCATGTAATACCTTTAGTCAAAGGCCTTTTTTTAATGCAGCTAGCATACTGATTAGAAAAGATCACCCTAAACTGCTTGAATTTAGGATATGATAACCTTTAAAGGAAAAATGAATCCGTTTTCTAACCACAGCAGGCAGAAAGTTCACATGATAAGAATCACTTGTCAAAACTAATGAAACAGGGCCATATCTAACATTAGGTTTTGCACTACATTTAGCATTTCAAATTTTAGATGGTACCTTAGTGAAGCAGTAACATTATTTGTGCCATGTATTCCACGTGCAAAGGGAAACCATGAGCATTCAGGCATTTCATACCAGGCCAAGGGAAAGAGAAACAGCATCAGTAAGGACAAAATATTCAGCAAGGTTCAGGCATAGGCTTCTCTATTGGCTTCACTGGGATGCAATTAATTAGTGCCCATTAGATACTTAAAAGTTGGTTATCTAGTTTAAGGGACTAAAATCACTATATAGTCAATTTAAAGTGTTAGGAGCTTCCTGAAAGCAGCTCATCCCATCCAAGTGTCTAAAATAGGAAGGATTAATCATCTTGCTCCATAGACAAACGGAATGAAAAAGATTAGCTTATTCCTACACCAGATATCACGTTAAAACAGTATTTTTCTCAAACTTAGATGCATGCTCAAATTCATGAACACAGATGAATGCAGCACTGCTCTGTAAAAACATTTCTGTACCATATCTGACAAAATTATTTGGATATTCATTGTATAAACGTGTCATCCCCAGACCTGAAAGTACTCAAGGCCAGGCTGGATGAGGCTTTGAGCAGCCTGGTCTAGTGGCAGGTGTCCCTGCCCATGGCGGGGGGGTTAGAACTAGCTGATCTTTAAGATCCATTCCAACCCAAACTATTCTATGATTCTTTAAGTATAACAGTAGGAGGCTGGAAGAATAAGAAAGGGAAAAATAAACCACAAGAAGCGATTTTTTGATAAATATTTTGGGGTGATAAAATAAGGCAGTGTTATTTTCAGACAAGATCCTTCCATCACACACAGACAAGTTCCCAAGTTTATTTTACCCTTATGGGGAAACACCACATCAGCATGGCATTTAATACTTAAATAGATTGCTCCCAAGGGGTGAAAAGGCTTCTCCTGAGAAGCTGTACAAACTGATGGAAGGAAACAGAAGTAAGGATGTAGAAGACTGCATCAGTCTGCATTACTGTTGGGATTAGCTCAGATTATAATGGTTTATTCAGATTAGAACAATGTTTTAAAATCCTTTTGCTCCTACACTCAGTTTTAGTGTTACCATTAAGATTATATTTTCATATAAGAAGGTTGTCCAGTTACTATATTCATAACTGGTGATAGGCCTGGCCTTCAGGAGATAAATATTTCTAAGTAAGCCAGAAATACTAGGTAAGTATCACCAAAGCACAGGGCATGGACACCTACCGCCCAGTGAAAAGGCAGGGTGTTTTCTTACCTTTCCTACCATGCCTTCAAGGCATGAGATGTTATGTCTAGGAATATATACTCAAAGAGTGGAATGAAGAGCAATTAGTTCTGCAACAGTTGCATGAACGTATGCTAGGGATTTTTTGTGAGGTAACAACAAACTGGCATCGATGGAGTTGAGCTTTCAACAGAATGCTAATGGCAGAAGTGGCCCTTAAAGCTATTGCCCTGTCAAGCAGAAGATTAGATCATTACATGTCAGTATGTCAAGTTTCTTAAAGCAAAGGAATAGCTCAGCCATGCACTTAAGTAGATGAATGGGGCTGCATGAAGTAAAAAAAATAAATTCAGTCTTTTTGGTTTATAGATATTTTTGTGGGATGGAAAGAATAAACTATTTTATTCAATTAAACCTCTTATTGAGCTCATACAATACTCATATTCTTTTAAAGAAATCGCTGTTGCAAAGGAAGTAAGTTGTTGCTGCATCACTATCAAAACTAGCTGGCTGCAACAATGCTTTTATACCACCCCATACCAGGTTAACTTCAATAAGTAGTTCCCACACCTTGCCCAGGCACAGCCACCAACCCCCCACAAGGTTTCAAGTTTTCATGTACTGGCTGTGCTATTTCTTCATCCTCTTCAGGCCAGTCCATCCCGCCTGTTACCTCTGCTGCATCCAGAGCCTTCCTTCTCTGGGGTCCTCTTCCAGCCAGCCTCTCCTCACCCGCTCCCCCCTGCTTCTCCCAGGGCCTCTCCTATATCTGGGGTGCACACTTGTGTGCGCTCTCTCTCCTCCCTCTGCTTCTTCCAGATCTCTCTCCATCCAAAGCCCCTCTTCCATACCCCTTAGAGCTATTTAATTACTTAGCAGGAACCAGCCGCAGCTGCACATTATCCACATCAGCCAACCCACCGCCCCTGAATCAGTGTTAATTAACCCAGCTTCATTCCTCTGTAATTCCTCTACAAGTTGTGACTTCCCAGATTCATTTCCTCTTTGCATTCTTCTACACAGGTTCATCTCTTATTTTACAACAGTAACGACTAACTTACTCTGAAAAGGCATCAGTCTGCCTAATATAAGCACCTAAAACTAGGCAGAGAGGAGCTCTCTCCAGAGGCCTTTGAGATACCTGCTGCTCACAATTTTCTACACACAGAAGTTAGGTAGTGCTTTTTTTTACTCCTCGGAAAGTAGGTATGAAAAAAGGTATCTGTAAGATAGGGATTAGGTCCCACTCTTGGCTATTAGGAAAAGCATACTCCAATTTTTTGTAAATTATAGCAGTTTGAATGCAACACTTTAAATTATTTCACTATACAACATAGCTGTCTGACTGTGGTGGTTGTCTTAGGGTGACTGAACGCTGGAATGAGCTGCCGAAGAGGTTGTGGAGTGTCTGTCCTCGGAGATATTCAAAACCCGTCTGGACATGGCCCTGTGCAGCTTTCTATAGATGACTCTCTTTTGAGCAGGGCAGCTGGACTAAATGGTGTCAAGGTGCCTTCTGATTTCAGCTTTCTGTGATTTTGAGTTCCTTCTGGGTCACCTAACTGTTCTTTCACCTCATATGTGTTCTTTTCATGCCTGAGTTTAATCAGGAGTTCCTTGTTCATCCATGTAGGCCTCCTGTTGCCACGGCTGAATTTCCTGTTCATTGGGATGGACTATTCTTGAGGCTGGAGGAGGTGATGTTTGAAACCAACCAGCTCCCCTGGATCCCTTCTCTCTCCAGGGTGGTTTCCCATGGGATTCTTGCAAGCAGGTCCCAAAACAGGTCAAAATTCACTCTTCTGAAGTCCAGGGTTAGAATTCTGCTATTTGCCTTGATCCCTCCTCTCAAGATCCTGAACTCCAATAACTTATGGTAACCGCAGCCCACAGCCAACATCTCCAACCAGTTGTAAGGATCAGGTCTAGCAGACCATGTCTGTTGATCAACAGCACTCTCACCCATGTCATGAATTCATCACACCAATGCACACCAGAAACCTCCTGGATTGCTTGTGATCTGCTCTGCTGGCCTTCCACCAGATATTAGATATTTTATGGAAAATTTCCCTCAAAGCAGAACAAATGGAATCATGTCTTTGGGTCTGCAATATTGGGGGTTTTTATAAGACTATGTACCTAGGTAATAGAGTGTGTATTGCTTTTTTACAGCTGCCATTTCAGACAGTGCCAGTTATCTTGTATATTACGGTGGTGCTGTTTTAGTAGCCTTGTTGGGTTTTTTATATCTCTGTGTCACTAATTTTAGGATTATTTTTTTTCTGCAGATAGAGAAGTGAACCATGTCCATTTAAAATTATATTCTCTCACAAGTTACTTAAAAGGAAATTACAAGATTAACAAAATAAAGTTTAATTTGGGCTTGAATGTCAACCAAACAGACATCTTTTTGCTTTATGAATAATTTAAGAGCAAGCATAGTGTGATGGAAAAAATACAGTAAAAATATACTTAATGACCACCTTTCACAAGTTAACCATAAAGCAAATTTGTGCTAAACTCAATTAAAAATCATTCATTTAATTTTTATTTTTTAAAAAAACAATGACCTCAAGGGGTAAACTCACCACCTGTTTAAGCTAAAGAGAATAAAATTTCAGTTTCACAGTATATTTAATCATAGAACTAAACAATGGGAAAATCTGCAAACTTTGAGAAGTATAGAAGACTAAGCTAAGAAAATAAATTAAATACAAAAAAACCCCAAAGATCAGGATGAAAAGCTATCAATGTTTTTCTGATATAGCCTTTTCCTTTTTCTGTTATTTACCAAAAGAAGGTAAAATAAATATATGGACAAATGTAAATGAGCAACTGAATGCAAATGTCCTTAAGAGTATAAGAGGATATTAATTTCTGTGCAGGCCAAGATTCACTCAGTAAGCGAGTCCTCCTGACTTGAAGTTTAAAGTGAGATGTTGCTCAGAATAAATAAATGGTGGTCATATATAGATTTAACGAGGTCCTTCGTCTACTCAATTGTTGAAAAACATGAACTGTCACTCAAACTAATTCATGCACATCTGTACGTTAGACATGTTTTTTAACATACTCTACAAGACAAAATAACAGGTAACAATATTGATGAATGAAGGTATCATGCTCATCATTTTATAACATCTCACTTAATTAAACACATTACCTGGTAAATATTGTTGCCCCAGGCTTTCTGCAGATACAGGCAGGCATGCCTAAGCAGTCTACTGAGCTTACCTTTTCAAAGCCTTTTTGCAACTTTAAGAGCTAGAAATGCCTGATTGTAATGAAAGTTTAAATCATGGAATAGAAGAGAGAAAATGTTTAAATTGTAAAGACTGATGTGAAGAACCTGAAAGATTTTCTTGGCTAATCAGGACATCTTGGTCTTAAATTTTAATGAAAAAGTCGTCACAAGTGATAAGGTTCTTTGTATGCATGCCTATTTGGAAGCTGGAAGGTATGTTGTGCTGTTCTCTGTTCAGGTTTTTGCAGGCTTCTGGGCAAAAACTGTGGAAGAAATGGTGCGAAGAGCTGGGAGTATGCATTCCTCACCGTTCTAATAATGCTGGATGCATGAGATGGATCTGAGGACTGGACAGATGAGCAGACATGGTGTCAGGGGTGTATTGACTACATTGCATGAACACCTCTGCTTTTGACGTACTATATAAGTGTAAAATCCAAATTGAACATCAGCTTCTCATCATGAATTACTTTTCTATGGGAATTTTCAGTTCCAGTACTTCAGACATCTAGGGCAAATTGGCACCAAGGCTATGCTGCCAACAGAGAGGATGTGGAAAACTTCCCTGAGATTCTCAAATCAGAAAGACTTTCTACTCCAGAAATATGAATTTTAGATATGACTATATCAGCACTCTGACCTAGAAGGGAAATAAAAAGCTTCCTTGTAATCATGCAAAAAAAGCAAAACAAAATTGACGCTATGTACTGCCACCAAGAAGCTAAATTTTAAACATACCAGAGATTTACAACTCTCACACACATAAGTTATCAGACTAACTCCTGAGCCAGAGCAGTGGGTTTTAGCATACTAATAAGAAACTTGACCTTGACTATTACTTGTTGTAAGGAGGATAAAGAACTGAACAAAACCATAATCTAATGTTACTGTTGCAGTATTTAGTTAGAAGTTATTTTAATGGCAAAGTGTTCTTGCATATGAATAACAGCTAAAATTACTCTTGCACTATTTGTAAGATACAACAGAAATAAGTAGTGTTTGTTTCACAATAATATGAATTGGGCCATAGTTAAAGTTTTAGGGTGGAATTCATCTGACAATGTTGGATATCTGCAGTACAGACATATTCATCTGCACTAGTCACCCTATGATTTTTGAATGGTATGAATACCCTGTCTATTGATGAATTAAGGCATGTATATAGCTAGCCTCAATGTAGATTCCTACGTTTGGTTAAAGGTATAGTCGTAGACTGTGATAAGCTAATTGACAATAACTGTGAGGCAGCATTCTTTCTAAAGGAGTGATAATAGCTTCCCAGCAACACTTTGCAGTTAGTCAGAAAGTCACATTACCCATTTTGTAGACCCAACAAAAATGCGTGGGTTTGAAGACAGAAGAAAAGCACTCATCTTGAGTCCAGAAGTCTGCAGAAAGATGGCTGTGAGCTGGAGCTGACTTACAGTCAGAGCAAATTTGCACCACAAAAGCAAACACAGGTGCCTGCTGACCACCATGAGTATGCCCTCTGAGACCTTTAGCTACCATATGCACAGTAGATCAACAAAACTAGGATGCAATTGTGCACTTTAAAACTAGCACTTCTAGTTTATTTTTTCATGCAACAGCTTATCACTAGCATTTTCTTTCTCAAGAAATAGGAAAGTTAAAGTATGTTAATGCATTCTGTGGTTATCCAGGAAATATATCTTCTACATGTGCAGAAAGAGGGTAGAAATCCAGTAAGACATTATAACAAGATCAAGTGCATTAATGACCTTCATACCGCTGAATATGCCTTTCATAGATATACATGAGAGTAAGAACATAAACAGACTTTTTAAACAAGCTGCGATTGTAATGAGCTTGAGATATTCAAAAAGTATATTCTTTCATGCTCTAATCCTGGGCTTAAGTTCCACTAAATTATTCACATGTTTTTACTTAATACAGATAATCTCAAGCAAGTGATTGAATCTCTCATTTTATTTGAAATGAAAAGAATGTATTTTTTATTTAAAAATACATTCTTGCAAAAGAAGGGCTATTTGCAAGAAAGTCGAACAGCCCTTCTTCTGCAGAGAATGACTGCATGAATTTATCACATAATCACTCCATAGCACATTTGCCTTCACAGATGATATGGCCCATCCTGCTGTCCCTAACTTTTCTGACTACACTGGAACGTTTAAACACAGGAACTGAGTAAAGCTGCTTGAGAGATGTCTATGTGAGCCTCCAGATTGCCT
Organism: Falco rusticolus; assembly: GCF_015220075.1. Taxonomy (NCBI): domain Eukaryota; kingdom Metazoa; phylum Chordata; class Aves; order Falconiformes; family Falconidae; genus Falco; species Falco rusticolus. The sequence goes on along the minus strand of NC_051191.1, from coordinate 2,437,602 downwards.
GAAACAAGATGACTGGGGGTCTTGATTTTTAGCATCCACTAAGGTATAGGGGTAGGATTCACCTCTCCCAATCTAGGCATCTGAAAGCAAGGTGTCTAGACTAAAAAGGACATCTTGGTCTTTCTGCAATAAATAGGGAGAGATACACACCTCTAGAGAATGATTTATCATACTCTTAAGAAAACTGTTTAATCTAGAGAAGATGAATCAACTTTACAAGTCCTTCTGTTTCCGATGATTATGGAGACTATTAATAGAGGCATTTTAGATTATATGTCTGAATAGCATATGGGAAAAGAAATCCACTCTGAGGGTCCTCACCTTTGGCTCTACCTCACGTTGGATGGCCACTGTCTACAAAATCTCTTGATTCTCATTACATGAGGTGTTGCTAATTGCACTGAATAGTGCACTGTTGTGCAAGAAGTAATATTAGCAACAATCAAAGTCAGCAACGTCTCCATCATACCTTACCTATTCCTGTGTACAGGTGTCACTCTGCACATATAAGCTGTATCTTTTAAAACAAAATTATCAGGTTCAGGGTAACTCCTTGCAAACAACAACAAAAAAGCAGCGTCTAGAAATTAATGGGGAAAAAAAATAAGGTAATAAAATCAGATCCCTAGCAAAACGCTTTTTAGATACTAATTTTCAGGCTATTTAGAGTGTTATCCTGTGTCCGTGTATATTTGCTATGTTAGCTACCAAGTGACTACTCACATATACAAATCCTTACTAAGGTTTTGTATTAAGCTCATAACAACAAAAGCATGTGCTTCAAAGCTAAGAAAGAATAATGTTATCCTTTCAAATGTAACAGAAATGCCATGGTTTATCCCTTTTTAAGGCCTTTGCCACTTAGAATGTGCAGCATTTGCTTTAAAACAGTTACACTGTGAAACATTGCCTTAAGTATGATCATTTCAGTATGACTGCCATGGGTATTTCAGGTTCAGCAATGTGCCACATTCATTTATTCTTGCTATGATAGAAGCAATGCAGCATCAGGAATAAGAGTTCGTATGGAAGAGCACAAGAATGTTAAATACAAGTTGAAATTAAATTGTCTATTATGATTCAATGTACTTATTTTCTCTGTTTTTCACAGAAGATGTAGGTTACGAAAGTCAGGAGACTTTGAGAAAAGCAAATATAATCTTTTGCTAAAAATTTCCCTTGCAGAGAACAATTTGTAAAACTGCTAAACTGCTTTTGAGAGATTTGGAAAAGTCTGAAGACGGCTAGTAGGCAGAAATGCTAATAATTAATAAATCCCATTCTTACTTACATGGATGTCAGGAATTGGACAGAAACAGCTAAAGAATTGTAAAAACTGGCTAGTAGTCTGTCAGCAATCTGTCAGACTGCAAAGCTAAAACAGTGCTTCCAAGTACTGAGGAAGATTAGCTATCCACCAACCCTGGAATATGCCTTTAATAAACGCAAACGCCACTGCTTTATTCGAGAAATCTCTTTTTTATGGAAAAAGATGGTGTCATCCTACAGAAACACAGATGGATGAAAGAAATATATGGATAAAACCAAAGATACTGTAATCGTGTCAAATCAAGGTATAGTGAAATATATTAAATACTCTCATATACACCATTTTCCCTAGGTTTTGTCTGGGAAGATGGTCTCCAGTGCTCTTGTGCTTTCTATGTTTGACCAGTTAGCTCACTGTCCTTTCTGATATTGTTAAAACGGGCAATAATTATCAGTCCAAACTGTATGGACTCAAGTAGCATTTTGGTATGATTTGAGATCACATGGAACAAGTACAAGGCGTGTAAGAATAGTAGCCACGAATAAAAATTAGTTAAATGAAATGTTTTCATCCAATCTCTACAGAAGTGCAGTGCTGTGACTGCTTCCTAACTGAAGTAGTGTGGAAGAAATATAAATAGCTTGATGATGGAGTGCACCTATTTTAGGGACCAGTGATTATATATGTGTTATATAACACTTTATATGATGCAATTACCTGAAATAGATTAATTGACACAGCCAATCCATTCCATACTTCGGCCTTCTCAGGACATGTATTATTTTGTATGCTGCTCAAGTGAAAGGTTTACAGTTGCCTGTTTTCCGTATGCTGGCACATTCTTAGTTACAGAGAGACTCCTAAGTTAATAGAGTAGCTATATCCATGTGCATTTGGTATTTATGGCACTATGCCTATGACTAAGGATTTACTGTTTGGATTTCAGCTTCCTTCCTCTGGCTTAGATTCTCACCAAATAAATATGAATGCTGGGTTGGCGACTTCGTTGGAGATACACTGATTTACACCAGCAGAGGTGTAAATCTATGCTATTGTTGCTTCTTGCAAAAGTAGAAAGTGTTTTTTAAAAGGAAACAATTTGGAGCTGTACTTCATTTGTCATTACTCACTGTGCATCCAAGTAAATGCCCCATTATCCTCTGGAAGGGTTGCTATTGGTAACCTATTGCTTGGCAGGTAATGTCATGGGAAATTACTTTTTCCATTGTCTGCCTGTGCTTCTGGTAGTTTATTCACAGTCAATAGTTCTGATGATCATTTCCCCACTTACATTTACTTCAGCCACTGCGTTGACTTTCCTTTTTCTTAGGGGTATGCATATATAAATTTCTTGTTAACTCACGCCTGGAAGAAGCAATGCCACTTTTTGTTTACTAGGTTTTCCACTTGTACCAGCTGCTAAGAGACAGAGCAGAAATCCTGCTTAAAAGTTCTCCAATTATGCTTCATTATTTTATAACATTTTCAACAGCTGGATGCTTGATTACACGTACTACAGAGCAGAAGTCTTTTCTCTCTTTTGGCAAGTGTGCAGCTGCAAATCTTGTGGCTTTAGCATGGTATCCTAGAACACATTAATCATCCTTCTGAAGTTTCCTATCAGCAACAGCAATGGAAAATAGCTAAGAATGAGCTATTCAACAAGTACATGATCGATTACATAGGTACTTTGAATATTATAATTTGCAGCACAAACAGCTATAGTGCTAGAAAGCACCTGATATTATGAATCAAATAGCTTAGTAACTGTTGATTGTTGAATGTTTATCTTTGCAACTATTTTTAATAACAGAATTAAAATTATAAATCTTACAGAAACCAAACTCCAAATAGACCACTCTTTGAAAGAAAGAAAAACACATTTTCATTAAAAAAGCCATTTTTTTATTTGTAGGACATGAAAGTGATATTTGAAAAAGTTTTATACTTGCTCTGATTAATTTTTTGCAGTTCATTTCAATATAGGCACATGCCCATAAAAACATTGCAAGAAATTTCAGTTCTGGTAAACAAAACTAATATCTATTTAAAGTATTAAAGGATCATTTTATTATTAAGAAATACATGAAATGTCAAAAAATCTGAAAGACAAAGTACTCTTTAGTTTTAGAATTTATTCTGTCAGCTCCGCGGAATCTACACAGCTTTTTCTTGTTACCCCAGATGATGGGTTAAGGCAGCATTAGACATGACCCATGTGGTTTGATTCAGACATTTTCTTTGCTGTCATAGTTGGACACAAAAATCCTTGCTTACAGGAGCACCACAAACATAGCTGGTCAGTTGGCACCTGCTGCATATTCCACACTATAAACATTGTGCAGCTTTTAAAACACACAGGGAAATTGCATGTAAGGATTCTTTAGTAATTGCTTATTGTCATGGAGGCTGGCATGGAGCTGGAGATAAGGAGCACCTGCAGAAATTCAGTTATTTCTTTATTCACCTATTCTTCCATGTGGGAATGCTCACTGGGTGGAAGTTTGGATCTGTAACACTCTAAAAGTTGGGAACATGGTTACCCAAAGCAACATCCTTAATGACACCCTTTCATGCACCTTTTCCACCCATGGAAATTGTTTACCATTTTCAGCAGCTCCTCCTATTGAATTCCATATGTCTACCTCCAAAGGCTGATATAAACTTTTAGCTTTCCTCTGGCTGGATCTTTGCATAACGCTGCAGCCAGAAGAAAGAACAAAGAAGAACATTACAGCCAAGAGTTCTGTGTTCCTCATCTGGCTGGTGGCTGGAAACTAAGGCAGCCCTAAGGATACAGCAGCTGCATTATTGGCTTACTGTTGGAGACAGAAGACTGTTTGGGGGGTTGAGATTTTTTTATAACATTCACAGCATCCAGCATCACAAGGAGAAATCTAAGCAAAGCCCTCTTCCCCCTCAAAAAAAAAATATAAAAAAAATGTTGCAGTGTTCCCATGCCGATAAACTGGACTTCTCAGATCTGGGGACACGCACTGAAAAGAAAGCTGGAAACAATTGGTGACAGAAATGATGCTGTGCAGAAAGCTTAATCAGTAAAATCTGAAATCAAGAGAACTACATAAAAATGCACAGTCTGGAGACCTGATGAAATTACTAATGATCCTCTGTGGGAGAGATACAACAATTCAGAATGGTGATGGCCAAATTATGAATAAGACTGCAGTACCCAAAGAAAACATCTTACAAAACCTGCCAACTTGTGGTTGTTAAAGAAACATTTCAGCAAAAATAATTAAAAATCTAACTGAATGAAAGAAATGCATAAAACCTTAGAAAGTTGAGGGCTCCTGGTGAAAGCCCCTTGAGATTAAAAAGCAGATAAGATTTTAAAAATAAAGACTTTAATTTTGGGGGAATACACTGAGAGAAGGAAAAGGACAAGATTTGTGGGAGTGACTAAAAAGAAAGGACGATAAGCCTCGGTTTAATACCTTTGGTCAGGTCTCATAATTCTTTACTGACTTCCTACTTCTCAAAAGGAATTGGACCTAAAACTACTTTACTGACAGCTGCCTCTCTGTCTTTCAAAAACTGAGATACCTTTACACTAAAATGTGATTGATGAATCCTTAAAAATGAAAATGTTAATTAGCCTAGCAATAGTAGAACTGCATAAGAACAAAGTTTATGTCTTAATTAATTTCCAGGTGTTAAGAAAGACACAAAACAGAAGATACAGAGTGGAAAAGAATAACTGCTCCAAGGAAGAGGTAACATTTTCTGATTAAGACAGATACTTTCTACATATTTGTTACCCACAAACCATTTCTAGCAGCGATTATTGATTACTTTTGTAAAGAAGAGAGAGTCATGAAGAGCAAAATAAATAAGCAAGCAGTGGAAATGTGTTTTTTATAGGGGGAAAATAAAGTAAACCAAAAAATGACCTTGCCTGTTCTCCAACAGCTCCCTTGTGACAGCACTTCTCATCATGACAGCCATACATTCCCTGACATCCCAGGCTGCTCCAGAGACTGCATCCTTCCTATGCTTACAGTACACAGGCTTACTAATTTCCTAACTTACTCTTCAACATCTTCCTCTCCTACCATTACCATACAAATATATCTTAATATCACTGACTACAAAAAGTCCTTGACAAAACAAGCTCTCTCCAGCATCCGTCTTAGCACTTTTCCTTCTCATTGCATGCTAAATGTGCTGTTCACAACCACAGGCTATATTTTCTCTTGCTCTTGTCTGTCTGAGGCACTTTCTGACCTATCTTCTGGGCTTCATAGCTGACTCAGGTCTAGCCAAGGTCTGTGTCTGTCTCTTGTTAAACGTGCTTTGCTTATTGGGGCGTGGACTGGTCTTGACCCTATTTTCATGGTACCAAGTTTAAAGTCATTATGATACAGATAATACAGCAGAAAGTGAACTAATTTGATGGCTAAAATAAAGTGCTGCAGACAAAGTAAACTGACTCATTTCACTAGAAAAGATAACCAAATGCAACGTAAGTAATTTCGTTTTGTGAATCACTACCCAGCTGACAGAGAAGAAACCAGACTGCCTGCTTTGACCAACAAGCTGATGTTCCTGAGAGTCCACTGCAGGGAGAGAAACATTAAGCACCACTCACTCTAAAATAAATTTCAGGACTGTGCAGAGGATTCTGAATACTAAACAGTAACCACTCAAGTATGTTAAAACTTGAAAATTTTGTATCATGTCTCTTCAAACGAAATGTGTAGGAGACAACCTTCTTCTTCAAGACTAAAAGCAGATCTCTAGCCAAACTGCCACATTCTATGATCTATTCTAAAGCATGTAAAATGAATAACATATCATATATAATGAACTTCCTGTACACATTAACATATTTTCATCATGTTATGATTGACTTAATGTAAAATACTAGCAAAGTATTGCTAACACAAACAAAACCAGCAATTTTGTGATTTCCCAGTGACACTGGGGTTTAATCTAAGAAACATGTTTGCAAGGGATATACAGATGATGGAGGGAAGTAAGCAGGTGGCAAAAGCCACGAAACATTCATTTGGCTATGGAGTTCATTTTCTGGAGGAATAAACCATATCATGATGTTTAATTCCCTTGTCTATTACACATGATCCTTTAATACATATGAGTGTATTAGTCTTCACATACTTGCCTGCTTGTCCAGCTTCAAATTTAAAGCTATTATTTGAATTATAAAGAAATTCTGTAGCACAGATAATTTTGGAGACAGCCATAGCATAGTGTTACAATGCAGTAATTACATTTCAAAGGGAACCCTTTACTGTCAGTGAGACTGTTAATCAGTAATTAAGATGTGAAGAAGAGTAACGAATAAGCAAAATTAGTTTCATAGCTGGTTGCTAATATTGATGATTCAATTACAGGTGAAAAGTGAAAGCATTTTTAAAATCTTTTGAATATGCTTTCAGAACTTACTTTTCAATGTATTATGAATATAAGACATCACTTTAGAGAAGAATGTATGAAAGAGTTGTTGTAGCTAGAAAAGGGATTTAAGTACCATGCTTCATTTTTGTTTGTACTCTAAAGAACTTTCAAATATACCCAAAGATCATCCTCAGCAAGAACAACAAGGAAGAGTTTCACCAAAGGCAGCTAAAAATTTGAAAAATCAGACCCCATGTTTCCACCAAATTTACATTTCATACTCTAACAGTGGTAACATAAAAATATCAATGCAGAATTCTAAGTAAGGATATTAACATAGCCTGTGATGCTGGGAGGTGCAGAGTATCAAAGCCTTCTGGTATTGCTGTACCTCATCTATGCCTTTCATAGGGCAGATGTTGAACCAGCACCCTAGTCACTAAAAAAATATGCAGCTGTGTGAGACAACTGCCAAGACTTCAGTGTTAAAGATACCAGTCTTAAAAGAGTTTTGCAACAGGCTTGCTTAGAAAAAAGTCAGAAAACACTGATTTAAAAAATAGAAACAAAAAGATCCCCACAGAGACATGCCCAGATCTTATTAAGGAATATGTGCACAATATAGTGAGAGATATTCTGGTTTACATTTCTGAAAATGCCTTAATGGCATACACTGGTGAAGCAGAAATATATGAAAACAAAATTGTATTGCATTAAACTTCAGGAAAAAGAGCGCACCTGTTAATCTAAAAGCACAATGCTTGAATAAAGCTTTCTCTGAGGTTAAACTTCTTCAAAATTTAAAATGGGAAACTGCAGATGTGAGGTGTCACAGATGGAATAAAAAAATGAAGTGTCTAAAATCAATTGCAGTCATGTTCTTGTGGGTTACCTTCTCAGCAAGATCAGACAGCTAATTCAGATGTCAGGACATTTGCTTCAGCATCTGATGTGACCAATTACTACCTTGGAATAGAGAATCAGATAATTTTATAATGAAAATGCATTCACACTGGAAGTACAGAGATAATGTGTGCTCGCTTACTTTCAAAATACAGGGAATATCAAATCAGCTAGGTCAACGCTGACCATTCGGAAACATTTCAATATGCCTTGCTCTGAAAACTTTCACTTTAGCTCAGGACTGCAGCCTCATAACCTCAGTAACATGTTACTGCAATTTAGTTTTGAAGAGACAATCTCTCTTAATAATCTTAAACAAGTCAGGCAGCGGGTCGGAGCCTAGCCACCCCCAGCAAGGCAGCAAAGCAGGGTTGTGGGTGTTGTGGGCCATCTTCCCCCACATCCTGAGGGAAAAGGGGTCACTCTGGCAGGCGAGCCCCTCAGAGGGGAAGATGCACTCGGGGCCTTTATACAACCAGTCAAGAGTGGGATTTGGTCATTTCAGGGCAGCAGCAGCCAGTCAGTACTGCTGGGAGAGAGGAGTGGGATGGAGCTGCACTGCTCCAGGGGGAGAGGGGGTCACTGCTCAGAGGCCAGCTTTCTCCTGACATATCCATACATACATTTGCTGCTGCTGTACATCATGACTTGCGTATGACATTCCAAGAAGTTTTGCTTTATGGTCCTGCGCTTTCCCCCCGCCCCAAGTCTTTGCACCGTCTTTTGGATGCTTTAGAATTACAGGACTGATATATAGACATTTCTTTGGTGGTAGATGATCAATGTAAAGAGCTCCATTAATGTTATATGCAGCCCTGTTCGTAAGATAGTAGGCTTAATAAAGTTGTTATTTACTACTAATGGCTTCTTAATACAATGCAGTCTCTAGGGATTAAGAGAAAACCTGCTCTTTCGTAGAACAGAGGCAGCAGTAGAATTCAAGCTACTACAAATACATGCAGTAGCTTTAAGTAGATGGAATAATGCTGAGTTACAGATATATATGCCATGAGTACTTAGTAGTGGTTAGTGTTTTCAATCAAACAAGCCAAATAATTGAAAAGATTAACAATTAACACAGCTGAACACTCTGTATGTAGAACTTCTACCAGACAGTCCCATACACTGGTGTTAGGACACATTCCAGATGTATTATGTGCTTCAGCTGTGAGAAAAATAAGAAAAATGACAGAGAAGAAATGACAAAATGCTTTAAAAATGTCAAGAGCTATGCAATGCATATGGAGCTATCACATTGCAAAGGAGGGCTTACAGCAACAATTAATGACACCTTGGTGAGCAACTGGATCCTTACTCTTCAGACTTGGACAACAACATACAGTCCTGTAAATGTGAAAATCTGGAAATGCTGGCATCTTATGCAAGATAGCTTTTTTGTCTTACAGCTGATTGATAACTAAATTAAGTCGGACTGCTGTGGGAAAATTACTTTGACTTTCCTTGGCACAACTGAAATTAGGTCTTTGCGTTACTGTAAATGCTGTAACACATAGTTAGAGAGGTAAAATTCATAAAGCTGGAAAAAGCATCAATAGATACTGAATTCAAATACAGCATAAGCAAGGAATAAACCTTAATCCAGTGGTGCAAATTGTATAAAGCAGTACTGGCTACTTCTACATCTTAACAAAAAAGCAGGCTCTGGAAAATCCAAAGCTTAATTCCCATCTATATGGTTGATTTTGGATGCTTGATGAATACACTGTGCATCACCTCTGGTGGTCAGTTTACTTACTTTCTGAATCATTATTTTGTGTTTGGGACTCCAGATTTTGGAAAGGCCGTATTGATGTGCTGGAGAATATAATTTCAAGAGTACAGTATGGAAATTAAAAAAAACCTGTTCCCGGTTACCGCTAATAGCAATAGTCTACAATAATAAAAACCAGCCGAGGCCTCACAGTCACTCTTCTCTCTCCCTGGATCCAGCAGAAAGGCGCATACATCTCTAGAAGATGAATGAACGCCACGTAAGATCTAACTATAATTCTAATTAGTCACCTTGGAGGGAAATAACTTCATTAATTCTGGTAGCATTAACATCATCTTGTGCAGGTTCCAGTTTCTTCAATGGAAAAAATGGAGAAGATATGCACACTCGTAATTTATGGGAATTCTAAATTCAGTGCTACGTATCAGAACTCTAGGCAGCTTTTTGGGCAAGTGACAAATTTGGAGCTGTATAAACAGCAAACCAAAAATGTTAAAACTATTTTCCACTTTGGATACGATAATTTCACTGTGCTTTTGTAATGTTTTTTCACTGCACTTAGCTGTTTATTTAGCTCTTATTGTAAGACTGTAAGGAACCATAATTTGTGGCTTTCAGAAAGTTCACATGCAAAAAGTGCATTTTGTTCTGCTTGGAAAGTAATTGTCAATTTTTTTCCTGGATGACATTTTCATATATTTGCTCCAGGTTAAATGTGCCATTGTCACATTAAAATTTGAACACATTTCACAGCAAAATACCTCTTTCTGTCTATGAAAATCAGCCTCTGTGTTTGAAGAAGACACCAAGCCACCTGGAAAACTTAAAAAAAAAAATAATACTTTATCTGGCATAGGTAGAATGATTTTTTTGTGTGTGCAGATTTCTCAAGCTTACAAGGCTGGGTTTAATGCTGCTTTCTACATAATTGCTATTTTCACTATCGTCATGAATTTAACACTTCCAAGACGGACTGTGATGTAAATCTGTACTGACAGTCTATTGTCTTATGTTGAAAAATTTGAATCTTCTTTTTGAGCATAAAATCAAAAGGAGAAAGCCGGCCTTTCACAAGAAGAAAAGAATATTAAGGGAAGACAAAAGTAGCTCCGTAAGCTGTTCCTCAGTTACTATTTCCCTTGCTAGGGTGAGGTTCCTATGCTTGCACAAAGATGAAATACAGGATTTGATGCAGGGGCCATTCAAGTGTTAAACACGATTATGTTTTGTGTGATAAACAGACCTGTTCACTTGTTCTTTGGAAATAATGTAAAGCCAATGCCTTTTGTAAATATATGAATGTAAAATTACGAGAATAAAATTTTCTGCTTCATAATTCCTGCAATTTCAAAGAATAAGCTAAAGAAAAATTGTCAGGGGACATTCATACTTTCATGTGAATTGACATTATCAGTAAAATTATAAGCGGTATACAATTAGTTCTTATACAACATGGAAAACTACCTATTCTGTCTTCCTAACCGTGAAGTACATATGACTTTTAAATAGTCTTTCCAAAGAAGTTGTTAAAACTTTGTGCATTCATTTAAGACAAAACTAATACATTGAGGACACAGTCAAGAGAGAAGGCGAATCATCTACTACACCAATTCCATATCAAATACTCAAAGAAAAAGCCCAAACAGGCAGAGACTTGATACGGGTAATGCAAGATGTATTGCAGGCAAAGACTCAGTGTTCAATCCAGTGAATGATACTGAGCCTGACAGGAATTTTAGGAATCTAGGCCCACAAATGAACACTCAACATACTGTCAAGTTCTTAGGATGGCTGTACAGTGGGAGAGAATAGGAAGGCAAATCAATCCACCTAGGAAGGTGATTTTTATGCCTAGCACCTGCGGTTTTGTCAAAAAGCTGAGACAGCTCAGTGTTTTCCTCTTTAAACAGGGAGGAGAAAAGAAGTCAGTGCTATGGTCCAGCTCTAATATGACTGTTTAAATAAGCAGAGCACCAACTCAAGAATAGGGTGAGGAAAGCTCATTTTTTCTGACCATTGTGGTTGCTACTGGAGAGGGAAATCTGCTAAGTATTTCAGCATATGATTCAACTTTTCCCCAAATAATGCAGTCTGACCCCCAGGAATAGAGGGAAGAGTCAGGCATCTCGCTACTTACACCAGAGCAGCTCTAGGCACATGCAGAAAGAAAAGCTTAAGTATTGTGGATAGGACATATCAAACTTTTAAAGTATTGTTTGCATTAAATGCTTTAGTTCTGAAAACCCTTGCAGCTCTGAAGTACAGCTTCTTTCCTTCCCACACACATCCTAGCAATGTAAAGGTGATGTATAGCAGTAGTTCCAGTCCGTGCAGCTCACTTCCATGATTACAAAACCTCATTCATGGGTATCTGATTTAGCCATAATGATCAAAATTGTGCCATGGGAGAGTGAGAAGTTGAAAATAGAAAGATGGAGATGGGAAATTCCCTGAGAAACTTGTAGGTGAACCTCCTAGAGACCGTCTTGCGGTAAGGTTTTAAAGGATTTAAGTCCCACAGTTTACTGTGTTTAAGCCTGTAGGTTATAAACTGGGTTAAAAGGTGGCAGCTGGGCAGCAGAGAGGAAGGCTGAGTGATCCGTCTGGCTATTGCAGTCTGGGTCAGGTTAAACTGCTTCAGAAAAAGTGACAGGAGAGAGGACTGTGCTTTCCCAAAAACCATCTGTGTATGCTCAGCCTGGAGACCTGTCTTCGGAGAAGGACGAGGCATGCAGGAATGTAGCAGGGTGCCTACAGCTCCTGGGAAGCAGGAGGCTTCTGCAAGCAGCAGAGCCTGGCTCCACAGGGGGCACATCCTCGGCCAAGCCCAGCTGGTAAAGGTCTCTCCTAGGGAGCCACAGATGCGTTTGGAAGGACTTAAATTGCGGAATTGTCAATACAGGAGGAAACAAAACTTCTTGTAAGAACACAGGGGCTAGGAAGAGAACTCTTTTACAGGATTAATTTTATCTCATTCAGAAGATCTGGATTTCTTTCATCTTTTAAAGTATTTTTCTTTTCTAGTTCATATATTTCTATTTAAATAAAGACAAGTTCTGAAGACTGGAAGTCATTGATATCTTTAGTGCCAAGATAGTAAGATTCATCTGCCCTAACTAAATGGTGTTCAGTCAAACTAGGCTCTTTTTGTACGCACTGGAAAGAGGTAAGCACTTCCTAAAGGTCATCTCATTGTAAGCCTCACGGATAAGTAAAATGAATTGCCCTGCAGTGCAAGTCTATAGTGACCAGTTCACACTTGACAGCTAACAGTGTCTAAAATTGGGTGCTATGTCTCCTTCCCTTCTCATACTTCTAGTCCTTAGTAATATTTTATATATGCATAAATGTAATACCTATATTTTTTGAAGACTGTACTGGGTCGTGTCCCACAAGTTATCTCAGCAAAAATTATTAGACTAGTGATATATTTTAAAGGAGAGCCAAGCTTCTTCCCTATTCAGTTGCACTCACTCTTTTGAAGAAGATTTTTTCATTTGTAATACAAACTGCCATCTTTCAATAGTCATTATTAGTAACACTGGATTTTAGTGAAAATTGAATATCCTAAATTAGAAACCAACCAAGTTCATACAGCAAGGCTATAACTGCATGACCCTAGTGCAATAGACATTAGATTTAAATTTAATTAAAGCTAATATTTTCTAATATTACAGGTAAGAACTTGTAGTATTATCTAATGCTAATGATAATGTTCATTCAGCCTAAATGCAGGAAGTAAACCAAAACTGGTATCAAACAATCTGATGAACTCTGAAAGAACAGCAATCTTTAAAAATATCCATCATAATTTTATGAGTCTTAACAGAACTTCTCTGATCCCTCAACCATGCAAAGATGCAATCATGTTTGTAAGTAAAGCAAAGCAAATTCTTTTGCCTTATTAAATTTACATGCCATGGAATAGAGTACACATACAAAGTGACTGCATTTACTGTGTGCATATAATCCCAACAAAATCTGACATTCATAAAAGTCTATCAGCTGCAGCCGTTTATTTCTTAAATTATTTCTCCTACCAAAGGCATGCATGAGGCACTTTCCCAAAGCTATCATTCAAATGTCACTGTTGCTCTGGAATCAGGCACATGGATTCAACCACAGGGATAAAGACAAGACAAACAATCCATTAGGTGGACAATGGTAGGATTTTAGCTTGTCATACGTGAATCATGGAAGTCTAAAAGACTGAAGTCAAAATATTTAGGACTGATTGCAAATGTAACAATGTTTCCTGAGAGTGGAGGAGACCGTCACAAAACACAGAACAGATAATCACCGGTTTAGCAACTAAAGGTACTAGAAAGTGTAAAAAGGGAAACGAAGCTAGGATATTGAAGGTGATGACACTAAAGCCAGTAGATATTTTACTGTTGCAAAGGGATACATATGGCCATGGTAATTTTCACTCATTTCTTCTCCAAGGTACTAGTAAACCTATAAATAAATCAAATTTTCACTAGAAGTCCATGCTTATAGCAAGTTTGAATGAAATGGGATAGTATTTGTAACTGAACTTTCACAAAAATGTGGGAAGAAGCATCAATTTATTTCAATCAAAACACATTTGAGGCTCGTTCTGTAAAGCCAGTAACCCTTCTGTTACAGAAGGCTGCTGCAATAGTTCAGTAAAGCTAAACTCACTAGTCTTATCTGTGTCTTTCAGGTGAATACATATTTACTAATTCAGCTTAGTGTCCTCAGATCTCTACTGTAGGTGAGAAAACATTTTGTTCAGTCAGGAGAATAGTCATAGAAATGGGAGTAAGCTCCTGTACATCACCTCTGCAGTTTGAAAGGTTGTGGAATCCTTACCAAGTTTCCTTTACCAAATGACTAGTGCAGGGTTAATCTCACGAAGTGTTATGTCTTGGAAAGAACTGTGGATGGAAAGGATGATTCTTTCAGGAACCGTGTGGTCCAGTTTTGAGCTTGGTATTATAACAGTAGGGTTTAAGAGGATAAATTAATCTAGTGAGTGAATGTTCACCTTAGTTTTCAAAAGCACTTGTAAACAAACCAGCAATCTAGAAATTACTGCTCACTTCCTGATGAACTGCAAGGAATGTATTTATGTGCACATGTGCTTTGAGTCCCGTTTAAAATGTATCCAAGACAAGTTAAAGGCTTTTGTAAACTTTTTGCATTGTTTCATTTATCTAAATAAAGTGTTACCCTTCTAACCCCAAAGAAGATATTTTTCTGTATTGAGAACATGTCTGCTTGTGACAAAATAAGAACAGAACATTGTCTAGCAGGAAAGAGTAAGCGAGACTTGTTAGACTTCAGCATATTTTGAATCAATATATTTGATTTATCTGCAGTTGCTCAGCATTTGTTTTCTTAGCAGGTAAATGTGTCAGCTAGTAAATATCACAGTAGATTAAAGAGCACAACAATGAAAGTTACTTGATATTAAAGAAGCAGCCTCTGAAGAGGTAAAGGCCAGATCCCCATGAAGTAACATCAACAAAGCTGGACTATAAAACAAACAGGAAAATACTACAAGAGATATTTGATGCCATGAATGTTACAAAAAAAAAAAGGAAAGGTTTTCAGTGCTTGAAAGGTGACTTCAGAAAAGAAACAAAGGAATCGACTTAATGATCTAAAATCTCAAAGCATGAATCCTTATATTGTAATTATGCTGCTGTTCCCTTAAGAAAATTATCCCTCGCACTAAGGGAAGAAGAAAGTTCATTGCAGAGGTAGGAAATATGAGAGTGGTAAACACTGCCTGCGTGTTTGAGAAAAGAATGCGAACCCCCTACAGACTAACAAGAATTACAAACTTTAATTCCATGAAGCCTCAGAAGGATTTGAAGCTGTCATTTTGCCATATGAAAGACTAGTGATGTATGCCTCTAAAGTAATGGGAAAAATACAGAAGTAGTCATGGAAGAAAGATTGCTATGAGCACCTTGTAAATATAAATATATACAGAGTCATCTCAATTATCCAAATCACTAGCTAGCCAAACTCAACTACTAAAAATAAAATATGCTCCCTGAAGCAAGAAAAGCCAACCAAAGAACAGGGAGAAAGAGGACCTCCCTGAATTTAAGAGCAGGATATTATGCACAAGCCTCAGGGGTGGGCTTTGGTATCCTTTATTCCTGAGTCATGAAGAATTTTGATTTCGCGCTGCAAGAAGCAAGACATTTTGTAAAAATCTGTGTCAGTCATTATAAAAACAAGATATGGACTGCTCCTGGGAAGCTCTTTGTACCTGATGTTACTTGAACTTGCTGTTGTAATAGCTGTGTTGATCATCAGATCTCCCCAAAGGCCACATCTGCTGTTGTGAGAAGTTATCCAACTCTGCAAGTCTAGCTGTACACAACAGTTAAGAAAAACTATCTTTTTCTAATGCTTACTGAGGTGAAAAGTTGAAATCCATGATGGGGTTTTATGCAATGAAATAATTGATTGCATGAGGTAGCATAATAATCACTTAACACTGTGTGCTGCAAAGTTCTGAAAATAAGTCACCAAGCACAAAGTAAAAGACATAAAGGAAGAGCAAAATAACTAAAGGCATTGATTAACCATAAGAATTAAAATTATTTTATTTTGTATAAATACTTTAGTCCTGTGGACACAAAGGGGACTGTCTATATGCTCACATCTGGAGAAAGATCCTATAGAACCCAGGTATGACAGACTCGATAAATACAAGCAAAAGCATGACAGAGGCATTAAAATTGTGTAGGTTTCCTAAGCCACCTTGATCCAAGGTTGACTAAGTTTATTTGAGTACAGCAAGGAGGATTTTGCTGACAGGCTAAACTCCGTTTCAAAACGGATAGGCTGCATAATACAGTACATCAAGTAGCACTGTATTAATTCATTTTAAATGTCAACTTACATGCAGTGGCAGTGCAGAATGAATAAATATGAGAAAGCATTCCATCATTTAAACATCTTATTCTGATCAATGATGATCCTTGCCAGAAAGATAACCTCCTTTTTTGGCCACTGTATGCAATAGAAGCTGCAGGTTCACCCCTGTCCTTCCCAGTCAAACCCTTCTTCCTCGAATACAGCTCAGAGAGTGTGCAGGTCTACCCACATGTTGTACAACTTGTTTTGAAACAACCACAGGTTTTAGAAAACTGACCATTTTGGCTGATTTACTTTCCCATTTCTATTACCTTTTCTCCTAAAGGCCATGCTTTCCAGCTAGGCATCCAACATATAGCCTTCTATGTAGTTACTTTTGATGACCATATTTCAGTGATGAAAACTCAGACTATGATTTCTGTTTGGGGCTGTAAGAAGCCCACATCTGGTCTGCTTCAAACTCATTGCTAATCAATACCTCTTAGAAAATTAATTAATTAAATACTTAAAGTCTGGTGCATGGCTTTTTGAACATCTACTTTTTCATCACAAATCAAAAAGAATTAATGGAAAGGAATATGTCACAGTCCAGATAAGAAAGGAAACAAAAGGAAAAAGATAGCAGCAGTCTTGAAAGTCATCCATCACAGTTGCCGAAGTGTCATAAGCCCTTTGAGCATTTTTTTTTTCCCTGTGTCAGTTTGCAGGCAGTGGCTCAGAGACCGTTAGGGATAGTAGAAAAGTAGCTAGCTATCTGTCTTTTTTCCAGCCGAAGAAAACAGTAGAGATGGAACAATAAGGATGACAGAAAGACTAAAAGTAGACACCTAGTTAAATAAAAAGTTGAAGCATCAGTGACAGATGTTCCTAAATTCCCAAAGGTGTTTAGGTCTTTTCAAAAAGAAAAATGGAAACAGCTCCGAACAGCACTGGAAACAGCTAAAAACATGTGGATTCCTTTCTACTATTGCTGTTAAAGCTGCCAGAGAGATTCTGATCTCAAAGCCAAAACCTACTGAAGGTACCTGGGACAGAAAGAAAACCTTTCAACTACTTTTTATATTCTACAGAAAAAAGCAGTCCAGTCACTCATTTTGAAATAGTTCTGAAATTAGAGTAAAAGCATTATTATAACAAACAGTTCCAGAATTACTGAGTGACAGGCAATTCACATGATGGACATGCACTGCAAAAGAACAAAAGGAGATAATACTTGCTAAAACTGATCTCAGGTAGACAGAACTTATTCAACTATGGTACCTTTATTGGAGTGTATAATTAAAAAACAATACATCTTTCTACTTAGTTTGACAGTACAAGTCTAAATAGATAAAAATTAACTGCAATTAAGTACCCATTGAAGTTTTTCAAGTTAAAAACAGATAATCTTAGACTTACAGTAAAATGTCCATAACAAGGAGGTAAAGACAGAGAAAACAGCATTGAGAATTACAGACAGATATATGTGATAAATAAGATTTCTAAATACAAACTGAGTGCTCTCTGGTGGATGAAAAAGGGGATGAATAACCCTCTCATCTATTTGTAGTGTTTCAGGCAAGAACTCTGACCTTCTCTCCTTGTTCTGTGTTTGGAAATGTCAAAGCAACTTCTTAGCAAAATGGGGTTTAATTAATTAATTAATTAATCAATGCTTAACAAGAAACTACAGTCAAGAAAAGCCTTCATTAAAGGATTACCCGAGATCTGATACCTTTTGCTAAATTTCCTGGACTCTTTTCCGGAAGAGGTAGAAAGGTTAAAATTCTTGCAAAGATGGGGCAAAGAAAGTATTTGGGAGTGCTGTGTTTGAGTAGTTTGAACTTACTTATCCACATGAAACTCTATTTTTCAGATTTTACTACTTCTTACTTTCAATATCTCCTTTCATTTTTATTTCAAATCAGTTTTCAAATCAGGCTACGTAATTGATAACCTTTCAAATTAATGCTGTTCAACAACATATTCCAATTTATAAAACTGAAAGAGTATACTTTGCAAGATGTTTCAGGAATATATCTGTCATTTATGACAGGCATGTTTGCAGTCTCCTCTCTTTCTTTTTGAGCTTGAATGAGCACAAAACCAAAGCAAACATTCCCTGAGCTTCTGCATTTCATCTACTTCCTGTAAAAATAAGATAATTTGCTCATTTCACCTCACTTGGAATTAAAACTGTAACTGAGCTCAAAACATAGTGAACTTCTTTATAAAACTTATTCTGAGGTTAAAATCAAGGGTATTTCAAGGGACATGACTGGATTTAATGCTAACCCACAATTTCATTGCTTTACCTCAGATAAAGAAATTATTTTTTTTATAGGAAGAAGTGTGAAATACATAAAGCCAAGTTATTTCTCAGTGCAATTTTTAAAAACTAGCATGCTTTGGATTCCTGAAAACAAGAATGTCTAATGATGTTGAGGGGTGAGTGTTAAAACACCTAAAATGACCTTAGTGTCAAAAATGGTTTGAAGGTGATGGGCCTGACTCTGCATGTCCTGTTAAAGTCTTGGGTTACTCTTGTGCAAGTCAGAGGTAGTACTGAGCTACCTAAATGGCCCTGCAGGTTCATTCTGTGAAGAAATATTTGTGTTCTCTACCTCTTCTCATACTTGTGCTCAAAAGATAGCCGTGGAAAACATTGCTAGAACTGAGGCACTTCCGTACGTCAGGGACCAGTAATTAGCAGTATGACAGATTAGGTGTCTGCGAGCAGTGGTCCCTTGGATCATTTGGATCCTCCTCAAGCATGTCTTTTCAGGTGGGAAATAGCTGGGTGGATGTATCAGACTGAAGTGTGCATCAGCAAGAGAGCAGAAGCACATTTATGCATCAAGCAAGTCCCAGTCCTGGTTTTACATAGTCCTACGCATATGCAGCAAATATCCATGTTTCATAGGAAGCTACAACAAAGGAGGAAAGACATCAATGGCACGTGACAGATTGAAAAAAGAAAAAATGCAAAGGCTTGGGTCTGGTTTGTGCTGAAACACAAAAGGCATTGCAATGATAGAAATTTTTTTTGTCCTCAATTTTTCTCTTTCACTGACTTCTTCATTAATAAACATACTAATTACTAGAAACAACTTTCTTTGCCTCTTTCCTGCCTGGCTTCCTATTACAGTTTTAAGAAATTGTCTAAATGGCATTCATAATACTCATTTTTATAAGGCTAGATTTAACATGCTTGAGACTTCACACACCTACCTCCCAACGTTATCAAAGTATTTCATTTTGCCAAATACAAATTATGTATTTTAAATATATCCTCTAATTAAGTTCTTATTTGGTAATGTCTGATGATTCTTACTCAGTAAATAATAATAAATTACTTAATACAACCTGCAATTAAGGCATTTTAAATGCCTAGAATTCACTACTTCATCTAATTATGCAATTACAGGGTTAAGAAGCAGATTCTTCACATGACGTGTCCTATTCTGTCAAGACCTAGAGAGGAATTAGTTTAGAGATATTTGTCCTTTCTACGTTCTACATCATTATGTACAAAATTCTCTATCAAATCTAACTCCTTTTCCTTTATGCTGTGAAGTCTGTAATTATATGAAGTACATGATAATAATATGACGTGCATGATAATCTGAACATCTGTTATCTTTTTCTGCATTTTCTCACAAATGGACATTTTCCTCAATTTTCACCATGTCCATGGCCTTTTCTGAAGCTTTGATGCTGAGATTACGGTGTAAATCTTCTGTTTCAGTTGTCTAAGATTTGCTTTATGACTTCCTGTAAAGACCTCCAGATGCAGTAATACTGATGCAAAGAATTCTGTCATTTTTGAAGGCATTTTTCTTTATATTACAAAATACAGAATGGACAGTGTTAGCAACACCAACAAAGACTGTGTTAGTGAAAAGATAAACATGGCAAAAAGCTGCATGTTGGCTTTTTCCCTAATAATTTTTGTAAAATGCTGAATCAGAGCTAGGTGAGAGGACACACAAGGATGAGGAAAGGATCTGAACTGCTTTTCTTCAGAACAAATGCTTGTATTCCCACATGATCCAGAGCCCAGACTTCTCTGCTGTGCAGAAAAAGAAATGTTTGTTGCAACGGTTGCCCTTTGTAGAGATGCTTATTGTGCTTACCAAAGAACTAAAAATCTGGTATCAATATAATTTCCAACTTGAATAAAACAATTTCAGATTATTTATAGATAATGAACGTCAGAAAAAACAAGAAGCTATTCTCCTTCCTCCTGAACCCAACCTCCACAGTTTTTACAGAAGTTGAAGGAGCTCCATGAAGCCAAAGATGCAGAAGTCATGAGCCAGAGGAATAATAAGCTAGTAAGAGACAAACTTTTAGTACTGGTTTATGTGTAGACCTACAGGGTAAGGAGCTTTTTTTCTCTCACAGTATTCACACTTCCATGACCTTCCTGAGCACTTACAGAACGTCGTACAACCCCTAAGTAAGAATAAATGCAGCACTATAAAATGTAGAGCAGTTTATCTGCTCTATGATGCTACAAAACAGTACAAAGATGCATAAATTTCTTGGAAGATTCGGAAGGTCCTAAGTTTAACAGTAAAATGTTAAACAGAAATAATACTGCAGTAAAATTTTTGAAGTCATCAGCCAATTACTAGGATTGTTATTGTTCATATATAACAGCCACCGTAATGCTTTTTTTCACTCTGTAATGTTATCCAACGGGCCTTTTTCATCTCATAGTGTCTGCTTTGCATATTCAAAAGCTTGGCCCCACTCCTACCCACTTTAGGTCAATGGGAGTTTAATGACTGCCTTGAATAACAGGATCAAGCCAATAATGGCTGTCAAACTAACAAAAATGTTTAATGCCCTTAAGTGAAATGGATGACCTTCTAACTTGCCCTAGTGAAAAATGAAGCTGCTACACTGATACACATACGATACATGCTCATCTCTTGAATTGCCCTGCAATTTTGCCCTATCCAGTATCCATCATTTGTCACATTATGCAATTTTAAGTAGGCAGCTTTGCAATCAATAGCATTAAATACCTTTCTTGTCAAGAAGTGCATTACACAATAAATCACAGTCAAGCTGTCAGAAGGGATGTTTAACCCTCGCTCCCTCAAATACCCCTGGCCAAAGTTTTAAAAGCAAAGCCAAAAGTTAGGCAGAGCAGTACAAACTTCAGATTACCTTATTTTCAGAAGGGCTTAGCAATCACAGCCTTTACTGAGCTCAGTGAACGGTGCGAGCTGCATACATAACACTTGACAGCCCTGAAAAGCAGTTGCACAAGTACAGATTTAGGCCCCTAACCTTAGGTATTCAAGTTGAATCATTTAGATCTTTTTGCTGCAGTGGCATAATTCAAGTGATTAACATATATTGACATATACTATATTAACCTACCTTTCAGCTGTCGTACTCTTAACCAAATGGCTCCATATATCATTTGTTTAATAATCCATACAGTATTGTCCTTTCATTAATAGTTAACTACGTGTGTTTGGACAATAAATTAGATGAGTGATAGCACACGTTATAGACAACATGGCAGGTAAGCTTTAAGATTACAAGCGATGTCAGCAATATCTAGTTCATTGTGTGAGGCTATCAAATATTTCGGGGAAGTTGCTGAAGACGTAACTTTGTCTTCGGATTTTCTAACCTTCAGAACTAGTATTCCTACTATTTTACTGTAATAGAAAGTACATGTTTCCATCATAATTCCAGTTTAACAGGGTTTGCTTTCTTTGTTTCTCTCCCCATCCCCCCCAGTTTCCAGTGAGCCTTGAGCACTCAACATCAATAAATGTTAAAAAGAATAATATGACCACTTTGAACTCAGGGAGTAAAAAAGGCTGCAGAAGGAAAACATTTGAAGCTGTGTGAGAGACTGTGCCAGTGAGGCCCACCATTGCCACAGCAGATGTGTTGCCTCAACATTGCTAAACTCATGCCATCACCACAGTGAATACATTGTTAAAGGCAGGAAGATAGCATCCCACAGAAGAGGTTTAAGGCAGGAAGAGAACATCACTGCCACCGCAGAGATTTATCTATACTTTGTTAGAGGACGAAACCGACTGATGCCGTGGAGCAACGGGGGAGGCTGATCCTGCACAACTCAACCAAACCCCCGTGCATGTGCCCCGACTTGGGGTCGGGGGGTCAAGGTGCCGGGAGGCCCCTGAGGAATGTTGGACATGTACACCGTTGGTGGGGGGGGGGGATGGCTGAGCAGAACAGCTTGTAACAACTCTATAAAAAACAGAACCAACTAACATGGGACAGAACGTTCCCCCACCGGACTTGAAAACCAATCGAACTGTCGGAACGCCGCAACTCCGGGGTGGTAGCTATCGCCTTGAACTCTTTCTTTTTTTCTTCTTCCTTCTTTCTTTCCTTCCTTTCTCTCTCTTTATCTCTCGCTCTCTCTCTCCCTTTGCATTCACAGATTTATTGTTGGGCAAATAAAGTTCCTTGGCTCTTGACTCCATTTTGAGTCTTAATTCTGTTCCCGAGAATACAAACAGAACCACGCTCCGGTCTCAGACCAGCATGTGACAAGCTGGTACTAGGAAAGTACTCATTCCTTCAAGGGTACACCACTAGCTGAAGCTCCAGAAACTCCAAAAAGTCTAAGCCAAAATTTCCATTGTTAGTCAGAAGTTTGTATGACAATTTGTAATTTAAGGTATTTATGAAAAGAGAAGTATAAAAGGGTGAGAATGACTTCTTTTGCAGTTTCCAAAGCTGCAAAAGTATGTAGGTCTATCACAATGTCAGTTTAGGATGTTCCATAAAATATGGAGAAAATCAGTAAATGAATGGAGGTGATGTGAGCAGAGGACAAGCGTTTTTTTGTATATTGTTTTACAGACAAAGATGCTGAACCTTTGAGAAGCAAACATAAAATTGGACAAGAAGTATTCTTGCTGTACTTGCCTATTGTAAAACAACCTTTCAGTTTAAACTTCTTTTTCTGTATTGAAATCTACCACATTAACAATTCCATTATTTTGTTCTAGCTCCATACACAAGACAGCAAAATCCACCATCATTCACATCATATTCATAATCATGAACATGAATTCATATTCAAATACCACCAGAGGTATTATTCAAGACTGGGATTATTCAAACTGAAATTCAAAAGAGAATATAAAAGATTACTCCTCTGGTGTCACACTTTTGACTAAAAAATCCCCCTGGGTTGTGCTGCTTTTTTTTATACAACTCGTAAGACTCATCTACAGCTGTTGAAGCAGGCAGACAGCCTCAGTAAAATCCAAACACTGCATGAAACTACTCACACTGCAGGTTCTTGAGCCCTTACTGAGTACCTGACTCCCAAAGCCTTTCTGCCCCCGGTGCTGTTAATGGATAAAGAAATACCTAACAGCTCATCATTGAAATCTGTGGTAACTGCCTATGATCTCCCTTTTCTTAATTTTCACTGTTCAGTCAAGATGAATGTCCAACAAAAGCCCACTCAGCGGTCCCGGATCTGGGATGTGCGCAGCCTCCTCCTACCCAGCCCTTGCCTGCCCTGGGGCAGGTGCCAGTGACAGGCAGGGAAAGCAGCTGTCTGCTGTGTGCGGTGCGTGCGTCCCATGTCCAACACCTTCCAATGAGGAGGGGTGACCCGTGTCGCTTAGACCCACTCTCATGCCACTTTTCACTGTGATTTCTCAGTACCTGAAAAAGATCACGGGCTAGTGGGAGGGCAGCGCTGCTCAATTAAAAATCTATAGAGAAATATCTTCTGTAATGCAGATACCTATTACCAACTCGATATTCGCATTGCGTGTAGGTTTGCAACAGCGATATGAAAGTTGCCAAGTCCCAGCCAGTTCAAATCTTTCTCAGCTCGGTTTGACACGGACCTGTCCACTGACAGCACAAAACCTCTGAGGTGTGCATGCCCGAAACAAAGCTCATGTCCCTCCTTCATATATGTCACAGACAGCTTCGCATGAAGGAACTCCCCGGAGCCTCAGTGCTGACAGATGAAATATGCTTACCTCTGCTTTTTCTTTACCCTACCTAGTCAGCACAACCCACAAGCAAGTAGGCGACAGATCAAGGAAAGTTTTTGGTAACTCCATGAAAATAAAATGAATTTACAAGCTATTCAGAAACTTTTCATCTAGATTCCTTTCCTAAAGAATCAGGCAGGTGAGTAATTCTGTATATGAACAAAGAAACATATTCTTGTTGATCTTACAGATACAGAACTATGAAGTATTTCATATGCACTAATGAGGAAACCTGTGATAAGCCCGTATCTGTCAGAGTAAAAGGTTTGTTCCTTTTTTCCTACTGAGATTGTTAACTTCTTGCAGCCTTTCTTATTTACATTTTAAATAATGAAACGCCCACGAGTACCAGGCACTTTTCTATTGCTGCTCTGTGCAAAAAGAATATTAATAATGTTATTAATAAAGCTGGGAAGACTGCAATAAAATGTCTCTGTGCTTAAAACAAAGGAGCATCTTTAAGAACTCAGCAGATTTTCTGTATTATGCAGGTTTGATAGCACAAATATGATTAAAATGATCTCTGCTAGCAGATTGGAAATGCCAATTTACGTAACAGAAACTGCCTAAAGTGAAGGCACATTTGCTCAAAGAGATTACATTCCCAGTCAGTAACCAAACACTTGCTTCATTGCCTGGTCCTCAAATCCCTTCTCACTTAAGCTGCTGCAAATCAGGATGGAGTAAATGCTGCTGTGGTCTTCACCAGTGCAAACTTTATGGAGCTAGAAAATATAGGATCTATGGAGAATGTAGGTCCCTGGTGCAGAACCAGAGACGTAATCTCAGCACTATGCCAGAAGCTGCATGGCAAAGATGGCAGTTTGATTTGTCCTCTCACCAGCTGCGGATCATGTTGGTCCCATAGTATCTTTGAAAATGTGCTCACACGATTTAGTTATAATTGACGACAGCGTAATACATATGCTACACACTGGGTTGCACATCACAGGACTGAGGACTTGTGGAAACAACTGAAACAGTGCTAATGTATTCTGACACCTTCATTTGGGGTGGGGGTTTCACAGCTTTTGAAATACTGCAGGTTGCCATCAGGAAAATAACTAAAAGGATACTAAATTCATGCTTCACAGTCTACACACAGCATTTTGTATCTTTCCACAACGCTAGAGGACATATTAGCTCAGGACATCAACATCAATTTACTTCACCTTATGTGTGCTTTGTATTTTGCCTGGTCCAAAAAAAAAAAAAGAAAAGAAAAAAAACAACAACAACAACAAAAAATTACAACAAACCCAAAACATTTTCAAAGTCTGAATGGCAGCAGGAAAATGTTCAGAAATTGTTTCAGATTTTAGCTTCAACTGTATACTTTCCCTGAACAGTTGCGTACAAAGCAAAGGGACAAGGAATACAGGACAAGGATAGCTATCCTCATCTGCTAGAGGACGTGGGAAAACGGGAGTCAAGCCCAGAAAAAGCAAATAGTGGGAGCAGTCCAGCAGAAAAATAGCAAAGGAAGAAGAGGTGAAGGAGGGAAAAAAGGGAGTGAGTCTCCTTTCCTGCCTGAAGGAGGAAGCCTGTTTTTTAGGACAGACAGGTACCTTTCTGACTCACTGATGTCTACAAATTGCCTTCCAAATTGCTGACTTTTCTGATTCACTGCTTTTCTTTCTTTTCATCCTATTCTTTGTTGTTAGGGCTTCTAAAATACAGCCACTAGGATCTGTACGCTGAATATGAGCCTGAATTAGATACCACTAAACCTGAATGCTTGAAAATTGCTGGAATCTTATTTATACTGTGCTCTCTTCCCAAGTAATAGCTTTTAACACTTGTGGTGCAGACTGTACCACAGTTTTAGATCAATTGTTGTAAATATATAATTTATCAAGTTCTCTGTATAGACAGTCTTGTATCATCAATATATATATAACATATATATATGAAGCACACAGAGAAAACAGACGAAAAAGATTATAAGACCCATGATTTATTACTGCATCCTATGCATGCTCTTACAGCTGCTCTGCAGATTCTAACTTCAAAGCCACATTCAACCTTTTTCCTTTTCCTTCTCTGAACTGCAGTACAGCCAGTGCACAAATCTCTCATGTATTCAAGTCCTAGGGCTGAGAGAGCAGAGGAGAGAGATCAAGATTTAGTGTGCTGGTTTTGGCTGGGGTAGATACTTTTTTTCATAGCAGTAGCATGGGTTTATGCTTTGGAGTTATGCTGAAAACATTGTTGATAACGCAGGGATGTTTTTGTTCTTGCTAAGCAGTGCTTGCACAGAACCAAGGCCCCTTCTGCCCTTCACCCCACCCCACCAGCAAGTCGGCTGGGGGGGCACAGGGAGCTGGGAGGGGACACGGCCAGGACAGCTGACCCAACTGACCAAAGGGATTTTCTATATCTTATGTCATGCTCAGCATACAAACCTGGGGGAAGAAGAAGAAAGGAGGGACATTTGGAGTGGTGGTGTTTGCCTTCCCAAGTAACTGTTATGCGTGATGGAGCCCTGCTTGCCTGGAGGTGGCTGAACCTGCCTGCCCGTGGGAAGTGGTGAATGAATTCCTTGTTTTGCTTTGTTTGTGCACACAGCTTTTGCTTTACTTATTAACCTGTCTTTATCTCAACCCACAAGTTTTCTTACTTATACTCTTCCAATTCTCTCCTTTATCCTGTTGGGGGGAGCGAGTGAGCAGCTGCGTGGGGCTTAGTTGCCAGCTGGGGTTAAACCACGACACTCAGGATGGCAGATCAAGACCCAGAAACTCACAAGAGAGAATACACTGCTGACCCTTCTTATTGCTTCTCTCTGCAGACAGTGTGTGGGTTGCATTTATCTCTTGAATTTCTGCTTGGATTGTTACATACATTCACCATACAATCTGGCAGAACCCACCTGGGACTGTGGACCCCTTCAATACTTTCATACAAACAACAGTAGGGACTGACCACCCAGCAGTATATGTCCAAGGCCAAACTCCTCTGAAGGTGCATACAGTGAAAGAGGATGAGCCTCTGTGAGCCATGAAATCCGGTTTGTATTGCAGAGTCTACCTTGTGCTGACAATACTGCTAAGTTTTGCTGGAGGTCAGTCATAACACAGTCCCTACATGGACACCTGGTGCCAGTACCTAAGAAAGATGGTTGATAATTCACTGAAGAATAGCAACCTGAGACTGGGTACCCTAGAGCAAACCCTATCCCAGCTTAGCGCCTTAGCCATCGAGTTAAAATCAGTTCCTTTGTTTTCTTTCAGTTCCCCCTGAAGTAGAACAGACCGAGGATATCCTAGAGCATGGTAAGGAAGCCGTTGGCTCTAGACATGGCATCAAATATCCCAGCATCCCAAAGGGCTGAATAAAGCCTAAAACAGCTTTTCTTCTTCTTGGACAAGTGCCAAGTCCCAGTCCTAATGACTCTGTCCTAACAAATACTATGCCTATGAAAATTAAGTGCTTTAGCAGGAAAGAACAAGAAACACCAGTAAATACAGGGGATGGGTTGATCTGAGAGTCTCTTAAGATTCAGGACACTCAATTCAAACTATCATACTAAATCAAACATAGCATGGACATGGTCCCAAAGCAACATATAGTCCAAGCAATTGCTACTCTGCAACTCAGCCTCAGCAAAATTTCTTCCTACATAACTTGATTACCAATCCAAAGCTAAAAACCAGCACCTGGAGCATCCTAATCCACCTGGCCTTGGAGCGCAGCAGACCATTCGCTCCAGATAGCAAGGGCTAGGTGAAGTTGTGCATGTCCTTTTCTCAGTTCCTTAATGAGACAGTTCAAATGAATGAATAAACATTTGTGGGAGGTTTAAGGTTTTGGATCAGATAGTCAGCAACTCCC
Source organism: Falco rusticolus (assembly GCF_015220075.1). Classification (NCBI taxonomy): domain Eukaryota; kingdom Metazoa; phylum Chordata; class Aves; order Falconiformes; family Falconidae; genus Falco; species Falco rusticolus. The sequence continues at coordinate 2,409,611 of NC_051191.1, read as the reverse complement.
ACAAGGAGAAAACTAGCCCTTTCAATGACTGTCAGGTTCCCCAGTCATCTCAAACGTCATGAAATGGTACTCAAATATTTAAAGGTATGCTAGCAGCTTCTAAACATGGGTTGCATTCCAGGCTCTGGCAGACTGTACCCCAGTGTGCGGCACTTTCTAGTATGACTTCACGAGCAACATACGAGTGTTTCCTGGGAAGAAGAAAAAGGATTTCTCAGGAGAAACACACCGATGCAAGAACATTATTTCTGACATCAGTTCAGGGCCATTCAGAATGAGAATGATAGTGTACAAAAAGCAGGGGATTTTACACTACAATAAAAAATTCGGTACACAGATGAATGAGTGATATTGCCAAAAACAGTATGAAGCTATGAAGCTCTTACAGGTAATTGTAACCAAAACCAGCTGGGTGGGCTGAACTTTCAAGTGGGAGAAGTGTTCCTGCAATCAGATAAATAGAAGTCTGAAAGATAAGCTATATATGGCTGAGTGACCTACGTTTTTAGTCAAGGTTGTCAATCATGCTGGGTTAAAATACATGTAAAGACTGTAAACTGCTTTCAGAAATGCCTGAGAGTCCACTGCACATTTTAACAGCTCATCTGATTTAAGGACTAGAGATATACCCTTCTCCCATAAATGATTGCAAACAACACAGTTCGATGAAATATTAATGGTGTACAAGTCATCTGCAAACATTATGTGTTCAAACTGCTATGATGTTCAATGAAGTACATGTGTAAGTGACAGCATATATATATGGAATAATTGTGAACTAAAAGAAGACCCTGAGAATACTCTGAATGTGTAGAAGAAGAATCTAAAACTGCTTTGGGGACTGTTGCTTGCCATTCAATGTAAACATTGAATCAGTGAATACTTGTTACAAAAGCTGTAGATTTCATCACATTGAACACAAAGATTCACAGCCACAGGGGAAGCACCAAAACCAACAACAGAGAAACATCTCCAAAGGGCAAGAAAGCCTTTTGGATTCTTACAGACTGCCTAATGACTTCATATGAAGCACAATGAGGCATGGAAATTTCTTTCTACCCATCTCAAAGAAGAAGCTCTTTTGTATGACTGGGTTCAACACTCATGGACACAACTTCTTTCTTCAGAAGTATTTCATGCAGGTAAAATGTAGATGTGTCAACTTTATAAAATATATAGGTGTCTATGTCTAGTGCAGGAACACAAGCTGGAAGAAGAGAGCCTTCTTCCTTTCAGCATGGTGGAAATAATAGCCCGACTGGATACATATTAATTTCTAAGTAGCGCAAAAGCTTCTGGACAGTGTTAGTTAAATGACATTTACTGTGTCATCATGACCAAACTACAAAGTTCTGAAAGCATAAATGGCTTTGCTGACTTGTGTTAATTGAAGATGCTCACATTGCTTCTCCAAGCACTCAAAAATGCAGCAATAGGTGCCAGGGAAAGTCCATTAAATAACACAAGAACCTGTAGGTACTCAGAGTTAATAATCGCTCTTGTCAAAGAAGAAAAGATGCCAGATCTAATACAATGTGACAGAGAAACAGCTTTGCAATAATAGTAAGTTTTTAAGAAAAGATTTGTACATTATAACAGAATATGGAGTTATGATCATCTAATCTGACTTTTTGTATACCAAATACCATCAAACCTGATCCACTCATCAAGCCCACAACTTCCCGGTGAGCAGTGTGGCTTTCTTAGGGACTTCAGGCCAGATTTAAAACATCAGGAACAAAATTCCTGATAATTATTGTTATTTATACTTTTTTTTCTGCCTCTGATTAGCTGTGGCATCCCACTATGCTTTTTTAAAAATAGATCAAAGGAACTTTTGCCTCAGAATCCTTTTCCCTGTATAAGTACTTCTTGACCTTGGCAAAGATAAAATAAAATTTCTCTAACCTCCTCATGAAAGCAGGCTTTCTAGGACTGATACTGTTCTTACAGTATTTCCCTAATTCTGTCCAAGATCTCAACTTCCCTTTGAAGTGTTTCAGTGTTTTGTGGGTTTCATTAAAGCTGGAGAAGTAGTAATAACACCTTCTTATGTCTCTACTTGATGTTTCCCCACTTTCTAATCAAAAGACGATGAGCCTTTTTTACAACCGCACCATCCTGAAAATTCATTATGAGAAGAGGAAACACCATTTTTTCAGAAGGGTGTTGAGGAAGGCACAGGGCTGAGTAGGAGGAACTGGCAGTGCGTTGCTCATTCTGATACAGTGTGTTAATCTCCTCCTTTCCCCTATTTCTTATCCTCTCTTTTCAAACCCTATAATCTCTCTGAAACATATGGAAAAGTGTCATAAGTGTGTGCAATTTGGAAAATGGCAGCAGCTTTTCTAATGTAAGGCTGTAACTCAGTGTCATGACCAAGATGGGCTTGTTTTCCTCCCTGATGCTTAGACACTTTCTGCCTCTGGATTACTCAGAACATTCCCTTTTCCACACTTACATGCAATTGCATCATATTTAACACTTCTACTAGTAATTTTCTTTCCCTTCTACTGATGTGTACTTTCATCCAGAGGAATAGTCTGTTTTTCTGAAATACCTCTCACATCAAGTTGAGGTTTTTTAATGATCCCCAGTAACTTCCTAAGAGATACATTCTCTTTTTTTTTACTTTTCTGTTCTTGTTCTTTTCTGCAATTGTTAGTATCTCTTTTTAACTTGTTGTTTCTTTTCCTCAGTGTTAACCTCTCCTTTCTTCAGATGTTCTTTGCTTTTTCTTTAAACACTTAGGTTTTCAAATTAACTTTGATCTCTGTGTGTGGGTTGTCCTGGATAATACTGCTTTTTATCTCTGTTGCATGTCTGCACCTTTTTCTCCATTAATCTTCTAAACCTATAAATTATTGCAGAACATATTTCTATCTTTCCCTCACTGCTTCTAGCCACAGAGAATTCCCACTGACTTTAGACTTAGTACTTTAAATTGTCCAAGACTTTTATCTTTCTCAGCTTTTTGAGAAAGGCTGTTAATATTTTAGGGCTGTATTTTGACCTCAGAGAAACACCTGCAACTCCAAGTGTCTTCAGTGGGACTTCTCTGTTAGGCATCTTTCAGGGATGAGTTCGGCCTTCAGTCCACTGAAGTTACAATATGCTCCAGTGCACTATGTTCTCTCCACTGTCATGGTATATCCATATATAAACTCAATTATGTTGAATCTCATTTTGGGACATGGGGAGCCACATATTCTTGCAAGTTAGGCCTGTGAAACAGCAAAAGAGCCATTCCATTAAAAAAAAATAAAAAATGAGGCAAAATCTTTTTTTGGAATGTCTAGAACTACAAAGAAAATATAAATAACAAACACATCAAACTATGCAGCATATAATTATTTTGTCATTTGGTAATTAAAGGGTGAGGATGAATTTTGAACTAGTGACAACATAAAAAAGCTGAATTCTTCAGCCTGGGCTCCATTAGGAGGATGAAGAACTGCTCACAACCCTGGCCATTTTTGGTTCATGAAAACATCCTTTTCATCCACAAAGCCTTCCAGTGATTTAAGATGGGAGAAATATCTTTTGGGTATGCATACAGCACTTGTGTTACAGTACCTGATGCCAGGTGCCCCTATGACGCTGGCAAGTATTGGGCATTGACTTGTGCATAATTGCAAAACCCTACCAGATAAATGTTTACATATGTTTGAATTGCTTGTTCTCAGCTGTGCATTATGTTTCTCAAAAAAAAGAGGTAAAATGACACTTCTTAGAAAAAGGGGAGATATAGCTTTCTTTCTGAGGAGCAGTACATGTGTTCAGATGGAGAACAGATGGAGCAGTCAGTCCTCAGCCCTCAGAAGTGATGGTAAGAGTCCTCAGGAGGACCAGAAGGGACAGTACAGAGTTTGCTGCAACACAGAAAGTTTGTGAATGTAAGCCTGAATGCAAAGACGTGCAGCAGGCAGAGGAAATGGATTATAAGACATTTTTATTGCTAGTCACTTTGAGATTGTGTTACTTAGAAAGCGATTGAAGCTTGTATTTCTAATATAACCAAGCTTTGGTGGCTTAAAGGTTTATGTTTGGGAGCTCACTAGAGGGAAACATCTAAGCGGATCCCCTTCAAAGTCCTGGCCAGTTCAAGGTCCTGGTTGGAAAATCTCTCCTTCCACCACTCTGCATGTTTTACTAATGTGTGACAACACACGAAGGAGGAGCTCCGTGCCCAACAAGCTGGAAAAGCCAAGTTAAAGAGAATTCAGGATCTTGATTCCCTGTGCATCAAAGCACTAAGGCACAGTGCATGTAGTATGCAGGTTTTCAGCTGGCTGGCTGCACAGGCATAAGCATGGGCACATGCCCCACATTTCAATTTGCCTCCCTGACCTGAGGTCTTAGCCTCTCCTGATCTCTCTAAGACCTGCTAGGTGATAAACTCTAATGCTTGAGAATCAGGACCATCTCTGTTAATTTCTCCATCTGATGACTTCTCCAGGGAAAGAACAGATTCATCAAAAACATTCAATTTGGGGTCTATACTGCTTGAGAGCTCTCCAGACAGCAGCAGGACCATTTTTCACAATTTTCCAGTTTCAGACATGGCCTTAATATTAAATTATATTTTCCTTGAAGAGAAAAACATTGGTTTATGCTAATTGTGACTGTAAAACAAAGGGAAGTCACTATAATGTGAGAGTGGATTCACATGCAAACATACTTGGAAAATAAAAGTGCTAAATTACACTTTATTGCATTAGCTAACTATGTGCAATTCAGTTTTTGTAACAATGATATATTGAACTAATACAGATTTTCACAGGCTTGAATGAATTCTGTGCTGAATCAGGAAGGCACTTTTTACTATTTTCTGAAAGTGACTGAGCTGCTGGTCTCTTCATTAAGGCGGCAATTAATAGTTCCCCGATTGTTTCACACAGTTAAGGGATATGCCATACATAAACAAATTCTTTTCATTGACGTAAGGATAATTTTACTCCATGTTGTCTCTATCTTCTGAAACAGCTTGAATACCAATTGCTTGAAATAATAAACTCATTTAAAGAAAAACCTCTAAGCTAGTTTGTACTAGTAATCATCACTTAATCTCCAAATCCATTTACTTTTGGGGGATGATACAAATGCTGTTTATCAAATGCCATGATTCAAGATTATTTCTCTTGACAGTGGACTTCAGAGCTCAGGATATCCATTTCTCTCAATGACAGAGTAAACATTCTTAGAACAGGTTCAATCTTCGTGATGTCAGATAAAAGTTGGTTCTATTCAATTATGATTTGGGATTCAGGAGAGACTGAAATGATTGCTAGCTATGAGTAAATCCTTGAAATTGTCAGATTATGCTTGTTTTGTTGACATCTTTAATAAATCAGATCAGATATTTACATTTTTCTATTCAGAATGGAAACTACTGAATATTTAAGAGTTCTGTGTTTGCACCTTCCTAAAATTCTATATTATATAAATAAAGCATAATCACCTATTCCCTGTGCCAAACCTGACTTTATGGTTACCACATGAAGAGATATTATACAGGGAAATTAATAGTGTCTTGGCTATACTCCTGGTTCTATAGTAACATTTTCTAAAAGTAAAATTGATAGCATTTAATTTTAAGAACAAAAAGCAGATTAATCATAGTTTGAATAGGACATAAGCTCCTTTGAAATTCTTGCCACAGTTTCTCAGCCCTTGTAAATCAGCTCTTGATTTTTGACATGTTTATTACTCCCTCCAACCTAGCCACAGGCCCAAAAGAGTTGTTTTTAATAACAATAATAATTTCAACACAATCACCATGTTTTCCTCCATGTCTTTTTTACTTTTGAACACAAAACAGAAACACTATTAATTTAAAACAATGATTAATTTTGGGTTTTGCCTTCTTGGGATAACATTGTTATTAATATAGAAGGAAAAAATCTTAAAAAGTACCATTGTGGTATTCAGTTAAAAAAAAAAATATTTTAGTTACTAGCTCACTTGGTTTTGTTCATACAGACTTTGAAATCAGTTTAAGGGAACAACATTTATCTATGGTCAGTTGGTAGGGACTAGCTTACAGTCACATTGTCCAGACCACCATACTGTTCCGCTGGCATGGAATATGTATATCCATGATGTGCATCATCTGGCACACACAGTGGCACAGGATTTGTTAGCCTATAACGTTTAGCATGAATTGAAGGCCTCCTGTTACAGACCATATGATCTCTCTCTACTCATCTGTGTAACTCATGGCATCACCCTGCTTTTACTTCCTGTGTGAAAGGACCACCCCCTCATGCAGGTCTTTGGAGAATATTTACCATGTATTACTGCAGCGTATTGCCTGCTGCCATTTTTCCAGTACCTGATGTTCAGAAAGCCTGGATAAGATGTGGTTTATCCTTCAGAAAAGGGTTTCACTAAGTTGGAAAGGCCTTATCAGCACACAACAACAGTCAAGGGCGCTCACTCTGACAGTGGGCACAACCAGATACAACCAGAGAATGTAAGAAATCAAAACCTAGTAGCACTTCCCAAAAATGCTTTCCTCACCTCCAAAAAAAGGGACATCATTAAACAAATTAATAATTTTTGATGGATTTTTTTTGTTTTGTTAATGTCTCCAGTAGCAAGGCATTTCACAGACTCATTATCCACTGTTCGAAGAATGCCTGCCTTTCATTTATCTTGGGACTACTATTTTCCAACTTCATTTCATTTCTTCAAGTCCTTGTATCAAAAGAAACTGTAATCAGTGACTATCTATCCTCTCAGTATCACTTTTCATCGTACAGGCTTCTAAATAGCCTTCTCCATTTGTCTCTTTTCCATCTAGAAGAGTCTAGGTCCACTTGGTTCATTCTCATAGAGTAGCTGTTAATCACTGGAGGAACAAACTACTTCACCAGCAGGAATGGAGGCTGGTTTATGCTTTTGGTCATGGTCACAGCTCTAAGCAGTTTCCCTTTCCTTTTTCCTGAGGCCTGGAGGAGTAGTTTGCACGTGAAGGAGTGGGCTGCAACACACAAGTGGGAGGGCAATCACCAGTTGTAGGACTGTCAGGAGAGCAGGACAGTATCACTGAGCATCGCTCAGGATCCAGTGGTTGCAGCAATGATGCATCCCACTCTTAGTCACCAGGGAGGTGACCTGGGACAGCAGGGCTGTTGCTGAACAAAGCGTGGCCATCCTAGTTCTATGCCCTGTGTACATGGGTGGTGAGGTGTAGTGGAATTGGGGTGGGCTGGCTCTGGAGCTTGCCTCAGTCTCTTGGTGCTGTGCTGTTGCAGTGCTCATCTACTGTCCATTAAAGGCTGTTCCCTTGCATGACCTCTGTCCTTTATGGACGTTTCATGAACTCTCTTTCATGGCCTACTGAGGCATTATTGCTGGAGGACTTCTTCTGGTGGGAAGAGTGAGACACGGTGCACTGTCTGCAAGGGGCACCCTGTGGAAGGAGTTACTCTGCTTCACAACGATTTTTTCCTGCCAAAAGATCTACTTGTATAGTAGTGGATGAGGGAAAGGCTGTGGATGTTATCTACCTGGACTTTAGTAAAGTGTTTGACACCATTTCATACAAAATTCTCCTGGAGAAACTGGCTGCGCATGGCTCGCATGGGTACGCTCTATGCTGGGTTAAAAAGCTGGCCGGCCGGGCCCGGCGGGTGGTGGTGAGCGGAGTTACATCCCGCTGGCGGCCGGTCACAGCTGGTGTCCCCAGGGCTCCGTGCTGGGGCCAGCCCTGCTTAATGCCTTTATCAATGACCTGGGCGAGGGCACCGAGCGCACCCTCGGCCAGTTTGCAGGTGGCACCGAGCTGGGGGCAGCGCTGATCTGCTGGGGGGCAGGAGGCTCTGCAGAGGGGTCTGGGCAGGCCGGGCCGATGGGCCGAGGCCACTTGTAGGAGGTTCAACAGGGCTCAGTGCCGGGTCCTGCCCCTGGGTCACACCAGCCCCACGCAGCGCGACAGGCTGGGGCAGGGGGCTGGGAACTGCCTGGGGGGAAAGGGCCGGGGGGGGCTGGGTGACAGCCCTGGGCATGAGCCAGCAGGGTGCCCGGGGGGCAAGGCGGCCAACGGCATCCTGGCTTGTGCCAGGGACAGTGCGGCCAGCAGGACCAGGGCGGTGATCGTCCCCCGGTACTGGGCACTGGTGAGGCTGCACCTCGAACACGGGGTTCAGTTTTGGGCCCTTCGCTACAACACAGACATTGAGGTGCTGGAGCATGTTCAGAGAAGGGCAACAAAGCTGGTGAAGGGTCTAGAGCACAATTCTTATAAGGAGCAGCTGAGGGAACTGGGGTTGTTTAGCCTGGAGAAAAGGAAACTCAGGGGGGACCTTATCAGTCACTACAACTCCCTGACAGGAGGCTGTAGGCAGGTGGGGTTGGTCTTTTCTCCCAGAAAACTAGCAACAGGATAAGTGGAAATGGACTCAGATTATGCCAGGGGAGGTTTAGATTGGATATTATGAAAAAATTTCTTCCCTGAAAGGTTTTCCAAGCTTTGGAACAGGCTGCCCAGGGAGGTGGTGGAATCACCATCCGTGGAAGTGTTTAAAAACCACATAGATGTGACGCTTAGCAACATGGTTTAGTGGTGGACTTGGCAGTCCTGGGTTAACAGTTGGACTTGATTTTAAAGGTCTTTTCATGATTCTGTGATTCTATGATTTTATGTTCAAGGAGAAACTGACATTAAAGTAACAAGTCTGCGGTGTGGACATCCAGAAATAGAGCCCTGCGGAGAAACAGAAAGAAAAACAACATGACAGTGAGGATGAGCCTCTTGTTTCAAAATGCTACAGAAAGAGAAAATCAGATAGACTGGCAGTTACATGACCTTTAAGCCAAATATGTGTGTATGGCAAGAAGATCTGTCTCCGAAGACCAAAGAGACATTGACTTCTCCAGTGCCCTCACAAGCTTGCTGACTTCTCCTGGGAAAATGACCACCCATCAGTGAGCACATCTGTGTAGTTCCATTTGCATGTCAATTTTGTCCACCTCCTATCCTGTTTTCATTCTGTCTGCCCTTTATCATCTCCAGGTTTTCAGAATCAGAACAGGAGACAGAAAACAGTGCTAAACACTCTTAACTGCACACACAGGATTAGGGCCACACAACAAAACACAGATCTATGAGCTGATTAAAATCCCATAACAGTTATTTGATATTTTTTTTTAGTGCGATTACTCTCATCAAATTGGCAGTAATGTATCTGTGTGTTTAGATAAGAAGAGTTTTCCCTACAGTTCCCAAGAATTAAATGTCAAAATGGCTGTGTGAGGAAGGAACCTCCTGTTAGATGTGGCCAAACAGGAATGTTTCACTGGCTGCATCAGAGCCAGTTACTGTCAAATACTTCTGATGGAGGGACCTACGCGTGTAAAACAGAATTCAAGAGGCTGAATGGCCCCGACAGCCTTTTTGCACTGAGGTTGCTAGTTTAAAGCAAGTTCCAGTCAAGAATAATTGAACTCAGTTCAAATGAGATTGTTACTCCTTAGCTCTGTGAAATGAGGTAGATGATCACAGCCCGTTTCCCATTAGCCTAACTGTCTGCTTTACTAAAACCACCTGCACAATTGAAACTAATTGGAGCCCTCAACAGCAGTATCAAAGGAGAGGATACAATTAA